>NC_030384.2:18493257-18812714 GCF_001625215.2 Daucus carota subsp. sativus
ATGTTGTAATATACTCCCTCCGTCCCCTCATTTGTTTATATTGGAGGATAGAGACTCAGCACACATTCCAATGCTCTCATAATTAAAATGTATTTTGATAACTTATTTTAAATTTTTTTTCTTTCTAAGTAAAGATGTTTAAATTTTTATACAAAAGAAAAATATTTTAAAAATAAGTTATAAAACTATGTTTTATATGCGTCTTAAAATGTGTGTCGAGTAGTGCAAAATAATGTAAAGAGATGAGAGGCACAGAGAGAGTATATATTTATTTTAAATATATATATTTATATTTGAATAATATGAATGTTTTAATTGAAAATTTTGAATAATTAATAAATCTTTTGGGTTAATATTTTTTTTCTTCTTAAATTTGATTATAAATCAGCTGATGATGTGTAAATAAACAGGTCTCGGAAGATTTTAATGCCGTCATAATTTTTTAATGACAAGAATTTAAAGTAATTTTTTTAAAATATATGTTAAGGACCAGAATTAAGTAATCTTTTGTTCAGTTATCTTCATAATACCGAAATTATCAATTGAATTTCCCGTAAAATAAATGATCATAATAATTTTGTATTATATAATTAATTAGTGAAAAAGACGCGCTACGCGCGATGAAAATATTTATTTAATATAATTTTTTAAAGAATTTATATGTTTTTCATGATATAAAAAACAAAAAATTATTAAACTGATCATAAAGAAAAAAATATAATAAATTAAAAATCCAGGCAAATCAATCAAAAAAATATGTTCTTTTATGAGAATATAAAGATTATATGTATTTATATAACATGTGGATTTGTTACATTTAGTCATGACTGTTCAATTTAATTTAATCAAGAGAAGCCTAAGATTCACACAAACACAAGAACCAATCTACATGAGTTCATATGTATGATGAGAGAAGTTTAAGGATCAATGCTTTCATGTTCGACACGACCCATGCTCTGTTCTTTAGGTGGTAACATAACCAACATTGGTTGAGCATTAAAACTAAGATGAGGAAGCCTACGACGAATTTGATGACCTTCCTGACAAAGGACGGATGGATGGCAAAAAATAGGGGCTGCAAATAGTGATTGACACTACTCCCGCTTCACCTTGTCCTTAATCAAGCTTGTGCAACACCCACATGATCCTCACATACCTCGCAGCTACCCTGCATTAACATGAGAAAAATATTAAAATTCCTCCTATCCAGTCATGTACATATGTGTTAGGTCCAATCAGACGTAGAAGGGGGGTTGAATACGTCTTAACCAATTTCTTCGATTTAATTTAATTGCGGATAATTCTGTTTCAGTCCATGTTAAATCAATCGTAAATAAATAACTCCAGCAAGTCGGGGAATATTCTTGTATTAGAAATAATCCTCGGGTGCTACAAATTCCAACACAAGTGTCGGCTGCAGAGACTACAATCACTCTATTACAAACTCTCGATAAAAACGATATTCTAATTTAACTCTCGAGAATGTGTATAGTGTGTGCACTTACAAAGTGTGTAGTTGTTTTCAAATGAAAACACAAAGCTCTATTTATAGGCTTTCAAAATCTAACCATGGTTAACGAGTTCGTTCTGGACGGATTGAGTTCGTCCTGGACGGATTCAATTATCCAAAATAAACTAACTCAAATGAATGCATGAAATGGCGCCACTTACATATACATATATGTATAAACATATGTATATGTAAGTTGCGCTCAATACACACATATATGTATATCACAGCTGCTCATTACTGGAAGTCAAAGTTGGCGCTTCAAGCTACGGTCAAAGCTTGCGCTTCTCAGGGTTTCACTGTGTCTCAGACTTAGAATAAATTCTAAGTATTTACACTTGCATTTCAGTCACAGTGGTCAAAGGTTGCGCTGGAAGTGGTCAGTTGACTTTCAGTCAATTGTTGCGCCTTCCACTGGTCCTGTGAGAGTTCCCTTAGAAATTTTGGAGACTTCCAAAGTTGCGCCTTGACTCCAAAGTTGCGCTTGAGAGATTACTGTGTGAGGGTGGCGCCAACTTTGACTAAAGTCAAAGTTTGCGCTTTACTTCTCATTACAGAGTACAGAGTAAGGCACTTAGAAGAAATTCTAAGTGCTATACTTGCGCTTCCCATATCATTCTCATTTGTTCATATGTATATATATATAAAATTAATTGTGTTTAAATGATTACTTGAATTTATTTTAATTCAAGTAATTCACAATTAATAATATATACATATATATATACACAATTATATATATATATATATCAATTGAACTCATTGACATTTCTTGAGCAGTTTAATTGACTTGATCAATTAATTCGTTGATCGAATCCACTGAATACTTTCGTACGTCCTGACGTCATGTGCACTGGTCTGGTTCACGAACGACTCGAACTGAAATGATTCCTTGAATTCTTTGCTTGATAATATACTTGATCAGTCATTCCGGGTTAGATGTTGCTTCGATAAATTTGATTATAAATAATCAAATTAAATATACTGGAATCTTCTGGTCTTTGATACTTGATCTTCAGGCAATCTTGATAGCAGAAACTGATTATGCTTTATTCTTCACTGAGGCTTGAACATGTTAATGAACTTCTTCCAGTGGACGGATGCTCGTCTCAGATATCTTGATTGTCTTTGTCTGTTCGTATCGAATCTCCAACCTGTAGATTCCTGTATTATACTTACGTATTGTTTCCTGTCTTTTGTTGTGTTGAGTTATCGTAATTACATTTACGTTACATTATGCTTTACAATATGAGTTATTATATTGTTCCAAAATATAAGACACACGTCTATTTAGAAAGAGTAAAAACTTGATAGGTGAGAAAGACTATCTGCCATGTGATCATCGATTTTAAAAAAGAATGACATGAATTTGTAATATATCTCGAGAGCACATATTAATGTCCATAAATTATATAGCCCAACAAAAGTCGTGTTTGTTATTTTAAATGGAATGAACTTGTAAAACAAATTATGATTATGAAAGTACAACACTATAAAGAAATATTTAAAGGAAAAACTGATAAAATATAACAATTGCCACAAAATAGTACCTGAATTGAAAGTATAATACAGTAAATAAACTATTTAAAGAAAAAACTGATAAAATACTTATATATGTAGCCAATTAACTTGTTGATCACAAGACATGATACCTTATTCTTACACACAATTCGGAAGGCAGTAGCTAGCATCTTTTTATGCTGTCTTTCCTTCCTCTCCCGAATTTTCAATTTATGGTGACTTTGCCTTTGTCACTTTACATGACTTCTTAGGAATATGTATATATTATTAAATAGGTACTCAGGAATTGAGGCAAACATGTGATAAATTATGCTCTTGTTTTTAATTGGTGTGCGTAAATGTGTGTAGTCTCATACTTTTACGGTAAGAATAGACTGGCGAAATTCGGGACTGGTCTTGCATGAGGTACTAGTGTTCTCCTCAGCTGTTTTAATTTTCATCTGCACAGTATTGTGGATTTAGCTGTGTATCCTATCGAACCAACCGTGACTTGTACATGAAAGAACATAGCTATATATATATAGTAAGCATCTTATACCATCTTTTCAAATTTGGTAATTCTGTGGAGGGTAGTAATAGAAAAATTCATTCTTCTTCAGCTCCATTACCTCTAGTTTCGCCTCTTGTTTTTCGGTCGGTGGCGCAGTCTCCTCTTGCTTTGCCACCTCTTTCACCCCGCTTTTTTCCATTTACAGGTGCCTCATGAGCTGCTGGTTCTCCGAATTTCTCTCCATCCTTTCCAACACCCTCATCACCTTTTTTATCTTCCTTATCTTCCTCATTTCCATTTACATTTTTCTTCTTTTTCACAGGTTCTTTCTCCACAACAGTTGCATGCTTTCCAGTTTTTCTGTACACATGTTAAACCAATTTCAAGGGGTTGAACACTCCTTTAACTATCACTTGAGAGCCTTTGAGGTCCGGGTCTACATTCTCAACCCCTATAATTACCAAGTATTAGTGCTTATACAATTATGATGATATGAATTAATATTAAATTCCCTCATAATTTCAATGAGAAATTTCTCCATACATCAACAATATTCTCATTCGAGCGTATCAGATCTTATTATTTCTCCCCACATCACAATACATCGAGATAGTTGATCACACACATCCAAAAATTCAACCAAATACAGATTACAAAACCAAAATCTATTGCTCTACTCCACTTTGAGGATATAAAGATTATGATCAACTCTTAAACATGTGTGTGTGCGCATATCATATGGTATTGGCCAACCTTTTTTATAACTTATATCCTAGATTCAATAAAAGCAAACAATAATAATAAATTAATTTGCCCATACAACTAAAAGAAGAAGCAAGTGATAACAATATACAACAAAAAAAGAAGAATTTGAGAAATGATAAAGAATGTGCAGGCAGAGAAAAGATTTGATTCACAATGCATGTGTATTTTTAACACCACTGTAATCACTGGAGGCTACAATCAATTAAATTAATCAAACCTCGCCTAGATTGTATAATGATCTAAAACAGTCCACAAGGTTAAAGCAATGAAAAACTGCATCTTTCATTTTTAGCCCGATCCAAATGGTGCATCAACTGACAACCATTAGAAACTTGACAAAAACAAGATCACATAATACATGACAGACATAGATATGAGCAATAACTTAAAGATGTTTGAAATAGCAATAAAAAGCAAATAAGAATCAAACAACATCAAATAAGATTCCCGAAAGGAACAAAGATATCAGATACTGAAATCGTAGAAAAGCAGAGATGAAGTATGAGAGATTGAGAAGGAGCCGCGTGAAACTGATGAGATTCTCGCAGCTGAAGCAGTAAAGGTCAAAATGAACTGACCTCTTAAGAGCATAAGATAAGTGAAAAATGATTAGGCTTTATTTACAAAACTGACTCATCATAGCGACAATAAAGAGACACATATGCAATAATGGTAATATTAATAAAATACAAAAATCTAGAAAATGAGGAAACTTTAATGAAGGATATTGAGACATGCCACTTCACTCAGAACCTCCTTTATATAAATATAAGAAGATATAAGATATAAGATTTTTTTAAACACAGACACCATCCAGATCGTAGAATAGACATATTAAAAAATCAAGGGCCAAAACAAAAGTTTGACTAGATTACTAATGATTAATTTGAAACAAAGGTTTGACAAAACCCATAACGTAAAAAGCCATTTGGTGGCTCAAAGCTGGGAAGGCTAATTATACACAAAAACACACACTAATACACACACAAACATATAAACGAGCGTACGTAATTTAGAGAGAGAAAGTGGGCATATATATAAATAATTGTAGAGAGAGAAGAGAGGAATCAGAGAGGAAGAGAGAGGAAAAAGAAAAAGCAAGCGCCGTTTCTCTCTCTTCATCTCTCTCTCCTTTGAAGAGATTTTTGATTCTCCTTTTGTATTGTTTTCGTTTGAATTGAAGATTATTCAGAGACAGAAGCTAGGGTTTTGAAATTGAGGAAGGCGAAAATGAATGTTATGAGGAGACTCAAGAGCATTGCTTCTGGCCGCACCTCTACTTCAGATCCTGTATGTAACTGTATCCCTGTCTTTTCCATATATATGTGTGTTAAATGTGTGTGTGATTGAGGTTATTATTACTATCATTGATTGAGGTTATTGTTTTATGTTTATGTAATTCTTATGTGATTTCTACGTTTGTCATCTCTCTCTCCCCCCCTGTGTGTGTAATGTTGTTGATTGTTTGAAATGATCAAATTTTATCAGCATTTTGAATTTGAATCGGAAGTTGTAGTGTGTGTGGGAGAGAGAGATTGATGCTTTTATCAGGCTTAAAGTTTTTGTAATGTTTATATGATTATGTATGCATGCGATGTAAAAATGTATCAGAAATGTATGTGTATATTTATGTTATTTGTTTTAGAACATTAGGTTATATGAATTTGAAGTTGTGATATCTAAAATAATGTGTAGATTATCTTGGATCGTTTATCTGATTTGGCGCAATGGAAAGGGTTATCTTTTGTGAAATAATTACATCTTTGAGTTCAAAGTTAGATTCAAAAACTTACTATATGCCATTTTGGTGGAAGATAAGACACATAGGTTATATATTTTATGACTAATTTGGATTATACTTGTCTGCGGGCAAAGAAAATTGTTCTTGTTTGCTTGTACAGGTTGATGTACATGTGCTCAACTGCAATGAAGAACCGTAAGCAAAATTGTCTGTTATAGGATCAGGCTAATGGGTAATAATGGAAATTCAAGATTAAATAACGGTCATGATGTTTTCAAGATTAATGATATCTAAGTTCACCATATTTGACTCCTCTTAAGTCAAAAATTGAGAATGAAATGATTTTGAGTTATTCACAGAATAATGAGTGCTAATAAAAAGGAGTTCCAATTCCATATTCATAATTAAATCTTAGGTACACAACAAACTCACGTTTGTATACACTCTCCGTCTCACCCAATTCTTTACATTTGGTTGGGGGCCAGAGTATAAGGAAATTGTATAAAGGTGTGTGAAAAGGAAGACCATGTTGACGGAAGTAGTGAGTGAGAGTGAATTTTATATTATAAAAGTTTACTATTTTGGAAAGTTTTGAAATGTAAAGAAATGTGAGGGACACCAAAGAAGGGAAGTGAAAAGAACAGGTTGAGACAAACGGAGTATATGTTATGTAATTATAACTTGACTACAAACTAATCGGCATAATCAAACTTGCCTACTCCAAGTTGAAAATTTATCTAGTTATCTTATATTAATAAGCCTAAACTTGCATCCAATACTAATCCATTTCACTTAACGGTAGCATCGAAGCTTGGTTGTAATGTGGGTATCATTTGTACAAATATTTTAAAACTAAATACTTATACATCAATACTATCCACATTGAAGTGTATCGACATAAGTACCTGTTGATTCATCTTTGATTCATGAAAATACTAATAATTACTGATTTACACTGGTTTTTTATTACTTAAGTAACTCTGTTGCAGTTAAAGTTAGCTCATCCTCACAAACTAAAGGATTACCAGGCATTCACTATTTTGACCATGTCTATGTAATAGTATAAGCAGATGGGAAAAAGAGTATGGTAAAGTTTCAATCTTTAATATGTTTAAAGAAACTCATAAGATATACATGTTATTCCAAAATGTGTGATTTGTGTGAAAGAAAATAAGTTACGTTACCCTTGCAATCTTCTTGAAGTGAACCTGAGGTTGAACACTTTATAGACAAAAAGTGTTTGGGTAGAGTCAATCTTCCTATACTGCTTTTTTTTGGCCTTGTTTTAACCTCCAGGATAGAGTAATAGACGTGGTAGTTTCAAATGAATAATAAATATAACGAACCATGCAACTCTTCCTAATAACAACAGTATACAGTTTACATAGAAATGGATCCACCATGGGACTTAAACATGCAACTATTCGTAGTAACATACCAGCCTTCAGAGTTTCCTTTTAAATCTGCGAGGATCAAAATACGTTTGGAATTTTGATAGATATGTGTTAGGCGAGTTCTATTATGTACCAATTTTTATTAAGGTTTACTTTAGGCACTTAACCCCTACTTATGTGCTATGTTCATTATATTTCTTTTTTTAGCACCCCTTGTGACTTTCCTTCCTAGTTCTCTCATCATACATGTATGTGATGTGTTCAGTCATATCTGTTTCGTTTAATGGCCTCTCAGGGTGGAGATTCTAGAGATTCTAGCATAAGAAGGATGAAGATTGAACAAGACGCAGATCATAAAGTTTCTGATGAACCTCTTTCAACTGAAAAATCTTCCACATCAGCAGAGCAGTATATGGATTCCGCCTCAGAGAATACTGCTAAACCTCAAAAATTGGCTCGTGATGAGCTTCCCAAACAAATGCATCAAATGAAGATAAAAGAGAATAAACCTGATAACTCTAATAAAAAGGTGATATTTGGTGTTAAATTTCTTTAAGCCTTTTTGTTGTTGCATATATCTAGCATTTATTGTTTCAGATATGAAACCTTTCTTTTCACCTGAAGGTGTTATCCCTGTTTGTTTGATCTCATGCAGAATATTGAACCCACTGTTATTAGTGGCAAGGGAACTGAAACAGGTCAGATAATTTCAACAACAGTGGTTGGTCCAAATGGGCAGCAAAAACAGGTGAAAAGAGTAATCATTATGATATTTATAAGCAAAATGAGTTTGTCCTATATGATAAGGCTACCAAATTCATCAGCATACATATTCAAGTGTAGAATAACTTATAGTCAAAGTAACAGAGAATTACAAAGCTAGGCCATTCTTCTTCGTATTTATCATCAAGATTCAAAAAAATATCTTATTCGCTATTATGATTCAGGTCCTAAAAAATGTATCACAAATCAGTATACCTTGGGCTTTAGGTCACTATAATCAGTTATATGTATTACAAACAAGTATATGTATAATTAGTTAATAAGTATTACTAGTACAAACAATGAATGTATTACAACCAAATTAGTACATGATAAAAAACTGTATACAAGTAATTTAAACAATAATGATGTAAACAAGAAGAAAGATGTAGATTACATGTAAAGTCAGTAGAAGCGTGTGTTTATGTACAAGAACCCTTCTATAAGAGAAGAAAGAAAATATATAAGACTACCCATTTGTTTTAAAATTTCAAAAATGATCCTGTCCACATTTAAAAAAATACGCTTGTGTGTTTTTTGCTGCGTGGTTTGCACTGGGAATAAGCGAATTTATCTCCGAAGCGCTTTTTGCATCACATATATGAAGCGAAGCCCTTCGAGTGCGCATCTCATCGCTTCTCGCATATACAAGCATATATGCGTGCTTTTAATAACACTAAGTATGAGGATATGATTGGCTTTTTCCAATTAACGTTAAATATCAGGCACAAATAATATGAAGAATTAGAGATTAATATCTTATAAAGATCATTCTGCTCCTAAGAAATCTCATGTAAATGCATTTTTCCTTATGCATTTTTATTTTTAATTTGATGTGGTAACTAAACTAAGTTGGATAGTGATTTAAATTTTCGTGGTGCAGACAATGTCTTATATGGCAGAGCGTGTGGTTGGTACTGGCTCATTTGGTGTGGTATATCAGGTACTTTAAATCAGCTGAAGTGTCTACAGTTTATGAAATTGGGTTTTCTTTAAATGTTTTGCAGTAATTTGGACCTGCAACTCCAATTAATTTTATTTTTTAATTTTTGTTAACACTCATTTCTTTTAGGCCAAGTGCTTAGAAACTGGTGAAGCTGTTGCTATCAAAAAGGTACTACAGGATAAGAGATATAAGAATAGAGAACTCCAAATTATGCGTATGCTTGAACATCCTAATGTTGTTCAACTGAAACACTGTTTCTATTCAACTACCGAAAAAGATGAACTGTATCTTAATCTTGTGCTGGAGTATGTCGCTGAAACAGTTTACCGAGTTTCAAGGCACTATGGGAGGATAAACCAATCCGTGCCTGTTCTATATGTGCAATTGTATACCTACCAGGTGAATATAATTATGACTTGTCCATAGATTTATTTGAGTGGTTATTGAACCTTTGTTTAACATAAACTTGGGAGTACAATTTTTTTTCTTTTTTTGTGTTTTGCAGATGTGTCGTGCTCTTAACTACATACACAATGTCGTTGGTGTATGTCATCGTGATATTAAACCGCAGAATGTTTTGGTATGATTTTAAATTTTTGATGCATGTATAAATTTAACTATCAATGTTAGAGATCTATATGTCAGCTTTTGCGGTTTAAAAGCTTTATTGGCATAGAACTTTCTATCACGATTTTATTATCTCTAGTCCCGCTGGCAAGGGTAAAATACTTTCGAGACCACAAATAAAGTGATGAAATGAATTAAGCTGCATAGTGCATTTATGTTCGTTAATTGTGCAGTTCTTAAAAAAAACATTTAGTTCATCCTGATATAATCTTCAATGTGCATTTGTTAAAGATTTCATGTATGTGTAAAATGTCTTGACCAATGGTAGACCCAACTATTCTAAAGATGTGGTATGTATCCAGTTATATATTTGTTATCTGCCATTCTGCCTTTCTAGTTTTGTAAGGTATATAGTATGACAATTAAAGTCCCTCGTTTGAGTGGTCCCGCATGATATTAAATGTATGCACACACTTAAAGAAGGCCAGTGTGGAAACTTGTTCCAAGGTTATTAGGAGGCCAAACCAAGCAAACTTGGAATATACTCTTAGTTACATGTTCACTTGTCATCCTAGGTCAAAAAGTAACAAGTTGTTTATGATGCACTGTAAAGATGTGTACAATCGTATATATTATTCCATTATCGGAAGTCCTTATTTTTTTATCAAAGAATATAAGTGTTAAGGTCAAATCCGACAAATATACACGAATGAAGCATATGTCACGATATCACAAGATAACATAATCAAGATTCAAGTTAGCATCAGAACTCATAACACACACGATAATTGAATCCAAATGTGAATATTAGTTGAGTATATTAAAACACAGGTGATAAGCATTTATAGCTCTACATTATCACCAATCTTCATCTCTCTCACTTGACTGCTATCCTTTTTAGAATTAGAGATAGTGGATTATAATCATTATCTTTAGGAATAGTAATTTCATAGGTGATACATCCAAGTTTGGTGCATGGTTTGATCTTCTTGAAAAAAGAATCTATTACGACTACACATGTAGCCAATTCCCATGTAGCTCTCCTATGAAGGTGGCAACCTTCGAGTTTGGATTCATAGTATAATATCTGCAATTATTGATATCATAACTGCTTGCTGGTGTTTTAAAATTTGAGGATAATGATTTATTTCTGCCGCAGGTCAATCCACACACTCATCAGCTTAAGCTGTGTGACTTTGGGAGTGCAAAGATGTTGGTGAGTTTGCATATAAGCGAATCAGTGCCTGCATATGTGTAGCACTTTTATGGAATCTATTCTTTTTTATTGTAGATGCCTGGTGAGCCCAACATATCGTATATCTGTTCTCGGTATTATAGAGCTCCAGAACTGATATTTGGGGCAACAGAGTACACAACTGCAATTGATATGTGGTCAGTTGGCTGCGTTTTGGCTGAGCTTCTTCTAGGACGGGTAAGTGTGTGTTTGCGTGTTTATATATGCAACTTCTAACTTTTTATTAAATTCATGAAACCTCAATTATGAATAGACCTATGGAGGTATGATTTATGCTTCCTTTATGTTCTACAGTGTTGTATTAGTGTTATTTTAACTCAAATGTAATTCTTTATCCACAGTAATCTCTCGCAAATACTTTCTGGTTATGCACTCCCATCTTTGTAAAATGGACACAACACAATATTTAAAGCACTCCATGAGCTCTACGCGATTTTCATGTTATTTTTGTGTGAATGATTCCCATCTTAATATTTAGAGATCATTGAAGATTATCCCCTTGTTCTTTGAATGTGTCATTTCTTTCTAGTATCAGTTTGTGGTAACCTAGAATGCGTGGTGTATGATTTAAATTTTCTAAGTTGCATATCCGCACAACATGCAAAGATAAGCAAAAGCAAGGGGCGGCATTTCGGGAACTTAGAAGTTACCAATAAGTTTGGACGCACAAGCCTCAAGTCTTTTCTAGTCAATTTTGCCAACCCACTACCGGTGTTATATTTTCATTGAAATTATAATTGTCTAATTAGTTGCTTTGAATTTGTCGTATTTTACTTATGTGATGTTGTGCCCATTATGTTTGAAAGCTGTCTATGACTTGTTCCTGCTTTTTCATTTTCTGAAGCCTTTGTTTCCGGGGGAGAGTGGTGTTGATCAGCTGGTGGAAATCATTAAGGTGGTTTTTATTAATGCATCGCCTTTTATCTTACCCAAAATTTTCTAATTTGCATTGCTTACTTTATTTATGTGCTATGTCAGGTGTTAGGTACTCCAACCAGAGAAGAAATCAAGTGCATGAATCCGCATTACACCGAGTTTAAGTTTCCTCATATTAAAACTCATCCATGGCACAAGGTCAATTCATGGATCTTGTTAATTAATGTTTTATTCTTTCTTTCATGTCTTCCTAGATTTTGGTGGATGATTTAGTGGATTCTTAACAAGTTTATTCTCAAAATTTTAAAGAAAATTTAAGTAAAGTCAAATCTTTCTGTAAATGTGTACCCTAGGTATTTAACAAGCGATTGCCTGCTGATGCTGTGGATCTGGTGTCAAGACTGCTCCAATATTCTCCAAAACTGCGTTCCAGCCCGGTATGATATATATAATCTCTTTGTATGATCTAATGGAAAATTTGATATTAATATATGGTGAGATGTTTAGATCAAGATCGCAACCATACCACTTTTTTCACTCAAGTTGCATATTACTGAAGTTGTTTACCAGAACACAAAGAATCACATTTTTATCCGGGCCGTCCATAGAAATCTATTGTTGCTGTAAGCCTGTAACTAATATCAATTCATCATTGTGATTATCCGTTACATGATTAAAAATTAAAATTGTTTTAGCATTGTTACAAACTGACCCGGGTATTATAAATAAATAATCTTTGGTATTTATCGGTCTTAGTGTGTCTAAAGCGAGACAAACTGCTGCTGAAGAGAAGTGGCTAGGTGAAAACTTGATAGTTTCTGTTGGCTTATGCTTGCAGAGGAGATGGGGCTCCTTGTATTTTGGTCTTTGGGATTATGTGATAAGTTTAGGATTATTGGATGAGTACACGTCATTTGCTATCAAACCAAAGCAGACATACTAGGAGGTTCCACTGAAAAACTAGGGTCCAGGGAATTTAATTTTACGCATACCACTCCACTTGCAGTGGCTGTTTCTGTGATGTGATGATTATCAAGGTTATTATTTGGGAGTGCAATAAATTAGAGAAAATCAATTGCATTTTAAGCACGAGGTAGTTGGATTGCTATGTGATCCCATCTTCTGCCCTTTGTCTAAACTTATATTATATTTTTTGATTGTTTGGATAGATCGACATAAAGCTCCTTCAAAAGTTAAAACTCAATATACAAGTATATAGTGTGTTCATTTTCTTTTCTTTTTTTTTAAATTTCATGTGGAGACAAATTATATATAGAGCTCCATTACGTTGGGACTAAATTTGTAAGAATAATTTTTATTAATTAACCTTCTTTATTCACTTCTTAATATCGCCTTAATTTTCTAGTTGGAGGCATGTGCACACCCTTTTTTTGATGATTTGAGGCAGCCAGATGCATGCTTACCAAATGGAAAAGCACTTCCTCCCCTGTTCGATTTCACTCCTCAAGGTAAGACATGTCTGCAGTAGTCATGTTCATCTCTATGTAGTTATATTTGTTATATTTTATCATTAATGAAATACATTTGTGCAGAGTTGAGTGGTGCATCTACCGAACTACGTGATCGTCTCATCCCCAATCATGCCAGAAAATGATTCCATGCCCTAAATTATATCTTTAGGCAATGTATATGTTTTAATGGATATCTGCTTCTTACATCCTACACACGGGAGACAAGGAATTCAGCCTTGTACTCCCACAAATTTTGTTTGATTAAGTTGTGGAAGTCAATTTTGGTAATTATGACCAGGCAGTATTAAGGTGGTGAATTTTGGAAAATGAGGTTTAGCGGTATACTTTTTGTGTATCCTGTCTGCCTTGCGTGCTATAGATATGAAATTTTGGAAGATCGTTTATGTAGCAATGCCTGGTATGTGGGCACTCTTAAACGTTGTTTGATGCATGCAAAATTGCCAATGACATAGGATCTGATATCTTTTTGTTTTATAGTCTCAAATTTTGAGCTTCCTAAATCCTAACGATCAAAACTGTTGTTTTTATAGTAACTGTTGTGGGATACTAAAATCAAATTTACAAATTTCGTATATGTAGGCCAAGTTGAAACTAAAAACTTATTAATTTAAAGAGTTTCTTGATATGTTAAAATTATTAAATAGAGTATCTACTGTAACCAGGATTTCTTTTAAAATTAACTATATATAATTGAGGGTCGTTTTTGTTGTAAATGATTATACTTCTGAACTTATTATTCTATAGAACAAGATCGAATAATCTCCTTGTCTTATTTAAACAAAATTGTAGTAGGCCACACAGGCTGGTTGTAAATGTCAAAAATCGTAGAAGGCATCACAGGCTTATTGTAAATGCACTAACAATGATTAGGATTTTTTTTTTTGCCAAAAAAAAAAGTTGGGATTTGATTGTATAAAATAATCAGAGATGAGCATTCATTTTGTCCCGTCCGATTTTGTCCCCTTCAAATATATGTTGATGATATCATTTTTGGATCTACTAATGCTAAACTCTGTGAGAGATTTTCCAAGCTCATGCAATATTATGAACATTATAGGAGAATTGAGTTATTTTCTGAGATTACAAGTCAAGAAGACTAAAGATGGGATATTCATAAATCAAGCTAAACACACCAGAAATCTACTTAGAAGATTTGGCATGTAAGACAGCAGTGCTCGACGATGATAGGTGGATCTGGTAATTGGTCTGTTCCGATTCTGATAGGTGTGTTTGACATGACATTTCCATGATTAAATAATATTTCATTCTGGTTGTTACCACCAAGTCTCTTACTCCATTTAAGCCCAGCTTTAGTAGAAGTGGGTAGCGACACTGAGTGGAAGGTCTATCCGTCCTTAAGTGGTATCACCAGCCATTCTGCAGGAGCAGTTGATTCAGCAATTTCTAGTCCTCATATATCTGGTCTTTCATCCATTTTAGGTTCTATCAATTTTATAACAAGTATCTCCAACATGCGTGAACCTGAAATGACTCTGCATAGATCACCCCTATTTGTGTGGTCCGTTCTAGTAACATCAATCCCACTTTTATTATCAAATTATAATTTTTTGCTAATAATTCATGTAATTATCCAATAATCAGAGATTGTGAAAAACAACCAAGAAAAATTTGTTTTCTGATGCAGAGTGCTTAATACCAACACAACACTTGGATCTTCCCTCACATATGATAATTGTCATCCCAGATCTCAAAGGAGTACTCGATCTTTATTTTTTTCTGTTTTTCTATTTTAACAGAAAGACATAAAAAAATTATGATTACCCAAACTTAAGAAATACTAACTCCAAGCTTATAAAGAGAATAGTCAAATTTCTATTTTTGACTTAATGCATTTAAAAAATAAATTAGTCTAAGTTTCAGATTAAGAACATGTTTGTGAAAAAGAGTTCCACAGCAAGGTACAAGTAACTTCAAACTAGTCAAAATGAAGCTACAAGTTGTTTCTAACTTCAAACAAGTCAATAATGAAGCTACAAGTTTTTTAGAAGCCCAAACAAGTCAAGAATGAAGGTTTCAGATGTTTTCAACATCAAACAAGCCGATAATGAAGCTACAAATTGTTTCCAACTTCAAACGAGTGAAGAATGAAGCTACAAGTTGTTTCCAACTTCAAACGAGTCAAAATGAAGCTACAAGTTGTTTCTAACTCCAAACAAGTCAGTAATGAGGCTACAAGTTATTTACAACCCCAAACAAGTCAAGATTCAAGAATTAAGTTTCCAGTTGTTTCTAACTTCAAACATGTCAATAATGAAACATCAAGTTGTTTCCAACTTCAAACGAGTCAAAATGAAGCAACAAGTTTTTTTCTAACTTCAAAAACGTCAATGATGAAGATACAAGTTGTTTACAAGCCCAAACAATTCAAGAATGAAGGTTCCAGTTGTCTCCAACATCAGGCAAGCCAATAATGAACTTACAAGTTGTTTCTAACTTCAAACGAGTCAACATGAAGCTACAAGTTGTTTTTAACTTCAAACAAGTTAGTAATGAAGCTACACGTTGTTTACAGGCTCAAACGAGTCAAAAATGAAGCTACAAGTTGTTCCCAACTTCAAACAATTCAAAAATGAAGTTACAAGTTGTTTACAGACTCAACCGAGTAAAGAATGAAGTTACAAGTTGCTTCCAACTTCAATTATACGGATCAAAACTGGGACCAGCTACATCAATCGCCATATTGTACATTAAGTTGTTCCAATCCGTGCTCTGTAAAATATTTGAATAATTTGCTGAAGAATATTCGTCATTTCCATAAAAAACGTATGACTCTCCATGTCGACTCCATACATAATAATCTTTCACGACTCCATTTTTCAACAGATGTAGCTTCACCATATCTCCATTCTAAAATTTTCGATTCTTACACTTTGAACAAGGACATTGTATACTTGTCTCACCCATAGATGTTGGCTGAGATATAATATAATTCATGAAATTTTTCACACAAAAGATAAATAGAGAATTTAAAAATCCTTTATCATCAATTCTCTCATACATCCAAGATCGATTATTACTCATTTTTCGAGACCATCTACATAAGAATTCATTAACAGTAATAATATGATTATAGAGTTTAATTACTACTTCAAACCTATATGAATGATTCTTTCAAATTAATAACTAATGTATGTTAACATAATTAGGATTATCATTTTGATACATCATGTTTAGATTTATGTATTTTCTAACTATTTTTGCACTCAATATATATACATACCTGTAAAAATTTATAATTAGTTAAATACATGTGAACTACTATTATCATTTTGATACATCATGTTTAGATTAATTATGAGGATTTATGATGCTATTAACATAGATGATTAATATATATATTGCAACACTTAATTAAGATTATCAACATAAATAATTTTATATTTCAAAATGAGTAATTAATAGTAATATAGATATATATGAAGAGCAACTAATCTTATTTATACGAATGGAGCAAAGCTTTTTAGCAAATGAGAAGAATTGATGCGATATTTTATCTATTTTCGGATGTCATAAAAAAGAAAATAAGAGGACATAGGTGTAGAAGGTGAAGATAAAAAGAAAGAACTGTTTACTAAATTTTTTTGATATGTGTCGAGTACTGACAGATTATCAGCAGAATTCAATGATTGATCTACTATACCAACTGATTCCCAACGGTTGAAACGGATCTACTTTATCGACAACTTTCCAATGATTAAAATACTGACCGATTTACTGTACCAACACTATGTGATCTAGACCTTATCCTATAATATCTTGACAAATTAGCAATGGAATTAACAAGAAAAATAGTGATAAAAAAAGCACCTAGTTATCACAAAAATTTCGTCGCTAACCCGTATAATAGGTGATTGCTAAGTTTTTCGTTACATTGGTATTTCTATCAATATAGCTTAGCGTGAGATTTTGGTGCCCACGTTCCCAACAATATATTTCGTTGATAAATATTGGTTATTAAACTGTTGGTGCTCTGTTGCTGACTGTTTCAATTTGTCGTGCATAACAAAAGGTCAGAATTTCGATAAAAAATTGTCTCAAAAATGTTTATGTTTGAAAAATTCTGTTATAATTTTGAATTTCTTGTAGTGGAACATCACATGACTTATAAAAAGTACATGTACGTGCTCATCTCCAGTGGTGGTCCCATATTTACTTGCTAGTTTAAATACGTTTATTTTAATTTTTAACTCGTAGTTAATGGATGTTATTTTTTATTTCATTATATTTTTAGAAACTAATAACTCATAAGTAGAAAATACATGGCCGGTGATTTGTTGATGCATTATTCTTTTTTTAAGGTGACCTTTTACATGTCTCTTATTACTGGTGGATGTTCCCCTTGCTTTTACATGTCTGTTTTGAAAAAAATTGTTCCGAAATATTTGTTATTCTTCTCTGTTCAAAAATAATTTTTTTCAACTTTTTTGATGAATTCTGAATTTTAGTTTTTGATATTCAACTAATATATATACACGTAGAATCAAGTTTAAATATTCACTATAATTATCAGTGATAGTCGGGAAGAAAAACTCAATTGATAGAGTTTTTTTCTTCAAAATATATACATATAGAATGGGAGGGGAGGGAGCATAGTTGTGGCATAAAGACAAGTACACAAGGCAAACTAATAACTATCTTTTATTTATTTATGATCCGTGCCTATACGGCCTCAGTCCAAAAAAATAGTTTTTACATTCACTGTTTGAACTTATTTCAAACTCCTATAAAGTATAGTTTTATAAATTTTTTTAATTTTTTCAAATAAAAATTTAAATGTCAAATTTTTATTTAGAAAAAAATATTAAAAAAATATATTATGAAACCGTACTGTAACCCTCAAAATGCTGCAAAAAAAATAACATAAAGAAGGCTCGGGGACAGATGGAGTAACTCTTAGTTAATCCAAGTTTGGCGCACCGTTTGAAAGAGATATCTTGTATAGATTAAACAATGATCAGCATCAATTTTTGGAGACAAATGTGCTACCGGACACCAATCTGCAGACGAATTTTTGCATGCTCGTCTTCAAATTCTGTAAAAGATGAAGACATTTATCGGCTTTTCCACACAAGGTCTCAGCACTCGTGCGCAGAGTTGAAGAAAACATAACCTACTAAAACACATAATTTATGCGTGTAATTTTACAAAGGGTCTTTCTGGTGTGTGTCCATGGGCACACACTAACAACTTCTTTTAACTTAGGTAAAGGATTTTGATTAGGGTCAATTTTTGTGCATATAGGGGGCCATCATTATTATTAAGATCGGAAGCAATAGGAATGCAACACCTACCTAAAAAACAAAATAACGTTCATGAATTTAGAAAACAGACATCTAGATAAGCACAAACATAATGCGCCCAAGTTGTGTAGATTAATAGAGCATGTTGCAGTGAAAGCAAAGTGTTGTATCTGCATAGTTTTTGTTTCTCTGAAATTCCTTCATTCAAACGACAGCAACTTGGAGCACGGTGACATATGTCTTGTTTGGAGTTTGGCTGATATATGCCCAGTATTTCTCTTTCTCTATGCATATATACACATATTTTTCCCAGGGAATTGCAACTTGATCAGTTGTGTTACATGGCTAGTTGTGATCTGGACTACTTGTCCACAGTGTAAATTACTGTTCCGGTTTTTTTATTGACGAATTAAGGGCCCGTTTGTTTAAGATAAGCAGAAGAAGCTGCTGCTACTAGCTTCTGCTTTTCTTGACTTGTTTGTGTAAATAAGTAGAAGCACTTTTATGAAGTTGAGAATGCTAGCTTTTATCTCAGAGCTTCTACTTCTTTTTTCACATACTTTATTAACTTCTTTACTTCTCACTTCTAATCCATTTCTTTACTCGAAGAAGTCACTTTTTTAAAGCTTGCCCAAACGGCCCCCAAGTAGAATAACTAGTTACATTGGGTCTGCCTCAGTAGGAATATTGTATACTGACAAGTGCTTGGCGCAAAAGTTTGCTCCTTATTCGCTAGTTCAGGGGTCCGAAGCTGTCAGAAATGTGTAAACATGTGTTGAGGTTCTGATATTTGTTCACTGGGGATTTTTAGTACACTGATCAACTCCTTTACTCCACTTAATCCTCGATCAGTTTAGGCTCGGTTTCATGCTTTAATCCGTGATTGATATTTGCAATTTTATGAATCAAGTTATCCAGTTTAATTAAAATATAGTGCATCTGCGAACTGTTTGGTTGCTACTAAACCTGTTCTTATGAGTGTGTGCTTCGGCCTACACTATGCGGTAATAAGATAAGCACAAGTTACAACACCTAATAAATTTCTTTTATATAGGTCTTTGATTGTGACTGCAATGAATATATATTGCTACCAATCTGATTATAAATGTAGTTTCATTGTATTTTAATTGGAGTTAAGTTCGTGAACAAGTCGAGTTCAGATTCATACTAATACTATAGTATATATTCCATAAAATCCATCATTGTTTTCCGAAGTGAATGTGTACTTATCTACCTTGATGTTTTCATCAACCATGATGGACTTGGTAAGAAAACTGAGCTACTTGTACGTCTAATGCATCTTTGAAACGGTCAGTTTCTTGAGATAATTATACCACAAAGCTTAATTAAGAAAATGTAGGTTGTAGATAAAAGCAAGAATAAGTGGAATTACTGGTGTATAATTACAACAGAGTATCACAGCTTGCTTGTTGTTGCAGTTTGATCCATTCTTTCTAAATTTTGAAGTTTGATTTTAGTTATTCTTACACAAATTGAAACGATGTTCCGAGTTTGCACTTGTGGCACAAAGACTAGTAGACACAGATGATCAATACTAACTACTAGTCTGCAACGAGCAGGAGAGAATCTAGTAAGAGACATGGAGGACACGTGTCCCCCTTAAATTTTATTTTACGAGTTCTTATTATTCTGAATTTTACAAAATTATAGAAGTGTCCCCATAAAATTTAAAAATATACATGTGTTTTTCAAAAATGTGCTTGGTGCCCCCTAAAGAAAATTATCCTAGATCCGCCCCTGGCAACAAGTGTATTTTTATGCTCTGTGTCCAAGTTTTATGCTTATACCAGCAATCATTTGATTGAATTGGGGTTACCTGGTAGTTTTGTAGCCAAGGATCCTCTGTGACAAATCAAAGCAAGCTAGCTATTGTCCTTTATCCCCTGCATTGGTCTATAATCTTAATTATTCCAAGTTTAGAAAGCGACTATCTTATTACTTAAACAAAGATTAGTATCAGACAATTGTAGTAGCAGACACCAATCTGCAGACAAACTTTTGCATGCTCAATTGCTCATCTTCAAATTTTTCCGGGCCTTTCCACATAATGCACCATCACGGCCTCGTTATCAGTCTATTCTTCTGATTCCTCCATTAATGTTTAAATTCTGACGACAAACTTAAGCATACTAACTGTGTCAGACTGTCCAGAATATATGGTTCCTGAGTTTATATGCATTATTTCCAGGCATTGATCGACCATGATCTTGAATATTTGTTTGATTCTCTCAACCTGCATGCTGTACTGAAACAGGCCTGCTTAAAATCTCATATTATAAGCCACCATAGTAATGTTTTCAGGATTTTCAGGTGGGAGTACTTGTCAGTGTTAGCTTGTCCCTGCACACTTACCAGTGAGTAGGGCACACTTACCAGTGAGTAGGCAGTGTTTTCATCCTCCTATATGTTTTACCACCGATTAGCCGAGACAAGTCGAGTGGGACTATTAGATTTAAAAATTTGAGTTAGAATTCCATTAAAAAGATTTAGTTTCAAACACTACTCAATCACACATCCTAATCTCAAATTTGCTTCGACATAAATTTATCAAAAGTGAACAACTTAACTTCAAATTCGACTGAAAATATAATAAAACACATATATTAATTTTAAATATAAATTAATATATATATATATATATATATAATGAGCGCGATTGGACAGTTCAAATAGTTGATTTATCCTCTCTTGTCCGTGAATATCGGGTTCGACTTTCGTTCATCCCGCGAAATATGAGAACATATAATTTTGTATTTAAGTCAAAATTATCAATAATAGAAACAAATTTGAATATTTACAACTCACCACGAAACCCGTATACACTCTTACTTGTGATCCTACTTTAGTGTATTTAGAGCAACTCCAATGCACCCATTCCTTACTTATATTTGATCTACGTGGACAGGATTTGAGGGTCGAGAACAAAAAGAGCTCCAACTCCCTATCCCCTATTAATTTTAGCTAGGTGAGAGAAAGTTCAACTCCTTATTTGAGCCGAGGGATGAAAAAGCAACCCCCTATATGCTCCATGTCATCATCACCTCATATTTCCTCTTATTTTTCTGTTATTTATTAGTGTAATCTTTCTCTCTCCTTGAGTTGTATATATAGATTTAAAATATAGAGAATCAAATAGGGAACACCGTTGGAGCAAAATAACTTTTTGATCCCCCAATATTTTAAATAATCATTAATATTTAATATTTTAGGAGTTGAAAATAGAGAATTGCATTGGGTTTGCTCTTAGTTGTTGGTCTTTGAGAGACCTATATATGGTAAAACAATGGAAAACAGAGAGGGAGGGATTTATTAAACGCAAAAATGATCCTCAAATTGTAAACGACAATTCTCTTGCTTCCACAATGGAAGAAACTAAAACTAGGGAATCTTAATTAGGCCGCATTAACATCCTTTAATCCATTAAAAATACGTTTTAAATAACACTAATCCATGATTAAGTAGTTGATAATTAGGGGCAGTACTGCAAACGCTATATGCATAACAACAACACAAACGACGCAACGAAGTACTCCCTCCGTCCCTTTGAATTCTATACACTTTCCTTTTCCCATTTAATTCTATACATTTCAAAACTTCCCCAAAATAGTAAACTTTTATAATATAAAAATCTCACCCACCCACTAACTTCATCTACTTTTCCCAAACTATCACTTAAATATCAATGGACCCTACCACTTTACCTACTTTTCTTTCTTTTTCTCATTACTTTATATTACTTTATACATTTTTCTTAATCTCCGTGCCCAATACAAACGTATATATCTCAAGGGGACGGAGGGAGTAATAATCAAGCATGCAACCCCACATATCATTCTCTCTACTTGAACCAAATTAAACCCCAACGGTTACTTTCAACGTCCTAACTAATTAAACTATTACTTGTTGCCGGATTTTAAAAATTCCTTAATTATGAGATTAACGTTCCGAATTCTTCTTCTTATTTATTTGCTAGCTGCCAAGCTTGGACCGTCCTTTTTTTGTCTACTTGTCAATCATTTTTTTAGAATATTGTTTTTAAATTAGATGACTATGCATTCAAAGTGGGTGTATCTTTATTTTAATATATGCATTATAAAATTAGTATTTTACTTGGATTTAAATTTAATTAATTAGAGAAATTTGAAAAAAGTACTCATATTTTCAAAAATCAAAAATAATCGTAATAGTTGTAATTGAGATTGCACCATATCTTGAAGAATTTCTTCTTCTTCTTCTTCTTCTTCTTTTTTTTTTTTTACTATAATTTGGGTATTTTTGACAAACACCCATTTAATTGTTATACATATTTATCACCTCTTCTATTTGTACACATTTTATTCTTTCTAGATTTAAGTTTACAAAAGGATAATAACCTAATTATTGGTGTGCAAGTAGAAGAAAGAAGATAACAAATTCGTATGTTAATATAAAAACGTAATAATTGAACGAGCATATACCGATATACCACGGTTCCTCTCCTTTACTTAAACCATTTTATTTGTTTTTATACGAGCCTGTTGCTACTTCAGAGTCGACTATATATACTGTTCTTTAACCACCATTCAAGTTCAATGCATTTCACACATGCAACCACAAACTCTAAACTCCCAATAATTTCAGAAAATATATACTTCTTGTAACCAAACATAATTAATTTTATCATATCATGACAGGATATAATAAAGCAAACACAACCACAAACACGATTACAGCCAACACCATCGGTATGGAACAACCAACGAAGACGACTTGGCGGAGATTCGTGGGCGTGCGTCAAAGGCCATCGGGGAGATGGGTGGCTGAGATCAAAGACTCGTCTCAACGTGTGAGGCTATGGCTCGGAACATACGACTCTCCTGAAGAAGCAGCCCGGGCTTACGACGAAGCAGCCCGGGCGCTTCGAGGCGAGAACGCTAGAACAAATTTCGCGAAATCCTCCTCAATAAAGTCTTCTGGTTGTAACGGGGGATTATCCGAATCTGAATCCGACAGCCATCATGGTCTCAGCTTCTCCTCCTTAAAAGCCAAGTTGAGTAAAAACCTACAAAGTATCATGGCCAGGACTTCGGAAAACAAGTCATCTAAAAGTAGGGTTAGTGACCATTTCACGTTCGCAAGTATTTTCCAGTTCAAGGGCACGAATAACAATAATAATTACACTCCGTACCAGAATACGAATGTAATAGATGAGAAGGTGGTCCAGCCGAGCATCATTGTGCCTCATATTGATGAGCCCTGGTCATGGGAGAGCAGCTCGTCGTCGAGTTTCTCGAATGAAGGAAGCAATGAGTGGCTTTCGGGGCTGAGACAACATGGTTCGGACTCAGACGGGTCATCAGATAGTGTGGGAGATATGAATATTTATGACCAATTAGGGTTTGGGTGGATTGGTAGTCCTGACTCGGAGGGCTCGAGGAGTAAGAGGTTTAAGGTTTCTTCTTCGGTCATGGTTCCTCCAAGTTTCAGTATTAATTGTGAATTTCCACATAATATTGAAAATTAGCTAGAGTAGTCATTTCTTGAGCTATGTTTCTAAAAATAATACTACTTTGTAGGTAGGTTAAAGAGAGAGCTAGGTGAGAAGAAATAGATCAGTAAATCAGCACCAGGTTTTCACTGTAATAGTTGGCTAAGCTGGTTATGCTTCTGGCTGGCTTATAAAAACTTCACTAAATCCTGTTATGTAAATAAGTGAATTAAGATTGCGTTTGGTAACATGCATTTAATTTCAAATTTTAAATTTCAAATGATATGATTTAAGACGGTCATTCAAATTTTATACTAAAATTTTAACCTGGATTTCAAATAAAATTCAAATTCACCTTTTTTCTCTTATCCAAACATGTCATTATCAAATCGAGCATTTCAAATCAAATCTATATTCCCAATTAAACAGGCCATAACTTTGGACTAATTAAGTTGTGCAAGAGCTTATTTAGTGCATTGGCATACATGAACAATTAATTAGTTATCCTCTATCTTTATTGTAAACGGTTCAATCAGTTTCTATAAATTTAGACATGGGCCAAATCAATCATCAAGTCTAGAGCACTCTCAAGGGGATTGCAGAAACTAACCGAATAAGAAATTTTGTACATCTTGTGAGGCATGTGTGAGGTTTGTGGAGTCAAATTCAGAATAGGATTATGATTTGGTTAGAAATATTAGACTCCAATCAGAGTTAGGTATTCAAATTAAGTTAGACTCTTATTTTGGTTATGCTAGTTTCTTCTCTTATAAATACTCTCATGTAATTGTAAAATCACACCACAACAAAATTGTGAGAGATCGATAAAATTAGTGTGGCTTGTGTAGTAGGATTTTCCAAACCACGTAAATCTTTGTCTTGTGTGATTGTCGTTTATTTTCTTGTTCTTGTTTATTTGCTTTGGGTTTTACTTTCGTTGTTGTATACTCAACAACTGGTATCAATTAAGAGCCTAGGTTTCCAGGCGAGTGGGAGCGATGGCAGAAGATCGGAAAGTAAAGATCGACAAATTTGATGGAAGAGATTATGAGTTCTGGAAGATGCAAATAGAAGATTATCTATATCAGAAAAAGCTACATCAGTCGCTAGAAGAGAAGAAGCCATCTACAATGGATGAGACAAAATGGAAGTTATTAGACAAGTAGGCTCTGGGTGTTGTCAGATTGACTTTGACGAAGAACGTTGCTTACAATATCGTCAAGGAAATGACAACTTATGGGGATTGATCAAGGCTTTATCAAATATGTACGAGAAGCCGTCTACTTCAAATAAGGTATATCTGATTCGCTTGTTATTTGCCACGAGACTGAATAAAGTTTATTGTGCTGTTGATCATGTTAACGAATTTAATTCTATACTATCAAGACTAACATCTATAGATATTAAATTTGATGATGAAGTACAAGCCTTATTGTTGGTATCCTCGTTACCTGATAGTTGGTCAGGATTTGTCACTGCAATTTGTAATTCATCAGGGAGCGGTAAGATGACTTTTGATGGGGTTCGAGATTCGATTCTTAGAGAAGATATCTGTAGGAGAAACTCAGGAGAGTCGTCAGGTTCCTTGTTGAGTGCTGAGGGTAGAGGCAGAAGACCGAAAGGGGGCAGAATCAGGGGCGTCACAGGTCGAAGTCACAGAAGAGAGGACAATAAAAATATCGCAAGAATATTATTTGTTGGAATTGTCAAAAGAAGGGTCACTTCAGAAATCAGTGTACGGTTCCCGCAGCTCCTAAAGGAAAAAAAAAGAGAAAGGATGATTCAGCTAATATAGTTGAAGAAGTGGTGAATGACGATGCGTTGATTTGATGTGTTGAATGCTCTGTTGAATCATGGGTTATAGATTCTGGTGCGTAATTCCATGCTACCCCTTGCAAGGATTTGATGTTAAATTTCAGAGCTAAAAATTTTGGTAAAGTCCGTCTTGCTGATGATGAGACTTTGGATATTGTGGGTATTGGAGATATTAATCTCAAAACCTATTTGGGAACTAATTGGACGTTGAAAGATGTAAGGTACATTCCTGGACTGAAGAAGATGTTGTTAATTGTGGGTCAGTTAGACAAGGAAGGGTATCGAATTACTTTAGGAGACAGACAATGAAAGGTTATAAAGGGGAATCTTGTTGTTGCTCGCGGAGAGAAAAATGGGACGTTGTATATAGTCGAACAATCTAGCTGTGAAGTAAATTCCATTGCAGATGAGATTGGTTCTTCGACTTTGTGGCACTTAAGACTTGGACATATGAGTGAAAAAAGGTATGAAGCTATTAGCTTATAAGGGGAAGATTCAAGAGCTGAAGAATGTAGAAGATGGTTTCCGCGAGCCATGTGTTCTTGGAAAACAGATTACTTTTGCAAAATCGGAGAGGACACCCAAGGAAGAGAAGTTAGAGCTAATTCATACAGATGTATATGGTCCAACAACAGTTGCGTCACTAGGAGGATCTCGCTACTATGTCACTTTAGTTGATGATTCCACTAGAAAGGTATGGATTTATATTCAGAAAAGTAAATCAGATGTGTTTGTTACTTTTAAGAAGTGGAAGACTGAAGTTGAGAATCAGACTGGTTTGAAGGTTAAAAGTTTGATGTCGGGTAATGGGTGGTGATTATAGTATAATAGGGTTGCGGAGCGCATGAATAGAACCTTGAATTAGAGGGCCAAGAGTATGAGAATACATGCAGGGTTACCAAAGATGTTTTGGGCAGATGCAGTTAGCACAACAATGTATCTCATAAATAGGGGACCTTCAGTTCCTTTGGGGTTCAAGATTCCTGAAGAAGAGTGGCATGGAAAAGAGGTAAATTTTTCACACTTGCGAGTCTTTAGGTGTGTTTCCTATGTGTGTGTTAAAGATTCTGACATGGACAAGCTTGATCCGAAAACGAAGAAGTGTATTTTCATTAGTTATGGGTTAGATGATATGGGTTATCGCATCTGGGATGAACAGATGAAGAAGGTTGTTAGAAGTAGAGATGCTACTTTTAATGAGAATGTAGTATATAAGGATATGATTGCAGTCGATTCTGAATTTACAAAGGAACAATCTGAAAAAGAGAAGGCAGTGTTTGATGATGTTATAGAAGAAGATCTTCCAAGATATAGTGGGAGTTTAGATAATGTTACTGCAGAGGCTGAGGTGAGAAGATCTAGCAGAATTGTGAAGCCACCACAAAGATTTTCACTTCAGCATATTGTATGTTATTGACCGAGGATGGAGAGCCTCAGTGTTATTTAGAGACAGTTCAGGTGGATGATTTAGTTAAGTGGAAATCAGCCATGAAAGAAGAGATGAATTCTCTTGAGAAGAATGATACTTAGTCTTTAACAAAATTACCGGCAGGGAAGAAGGCTTTACAAAATAAGTGGGTGTTCAGGATCAAAGATGAACTCGATGGTAGCAAGAGGTACAAAGCAAGGTTAGTAGTCAAGGGTTATCAACAGAAAAAAGGTATTAACTATATTGATATATTTCCTCTGGTTGTTAAGATGACTACTATCAGAATTGTGTTAAGTATTGTGGCTGTTGAGGAATTACATCTTGAGAAACTAGATGTCAAAACAGCGTTCTTATATGGTGATCTTTATGAAGACATCTACATGGTACAACCAGAGGGTTTTTAGATAGCAGGGAAAGAAAACCTTGTTTGCAACCTTATAAAAGCTTGTATGGTTTGAAGCAAGCACCACGACAATGGTACTTGAAGTTTGACGGCTTTATGATGAAGAATGGGTACAGAAGGAGTGCAATGGATCATTGTTGTTACTTTAAACAGTTTAACTCATCGTATATCATATTGTTGTTATATGTTGATGACATGTTAATAGCAGGATCAAACATGAGAGAAATCAACAAGCTAAAGAGACATATGTCTGAAGAGTTTGAGATGAAAGATATGGGTGCAGCAAAACAGATACTTGGTATGAGCATCATGAGGGATAGATCTGAAGTTACATTAAAATTATCCCAGGAGACATACATCGGGAAATTGTTGGAGAAATTCAGTATCCAGGATGCGAAGACCAAAATTACACCATTGACGACTCATTTTAATCTTACAAAGCAGCAATAACCTAAAATGGATGAAGAAGGAATATATAGCTAAAGTTCCATATGCGTCTGCAGTTGGTAGTTTAATGTATGCTATGGTGTGTACAACCGAACGTTGCTCATGCAGTGGGAGTTGTTAGCATATTTATGTCTAATCTAGAGAAAGAGTATTGGGAAGCAGTCAAGTGGTTGTTACGCTACTTGAAAGGTACATCCAAGATTGCATTATGTTACAAAAAGAAAGATGTTATCTTGGAAGGGTTCACTGATGCAGATTTGGGTGGATG
Source organism: Daucus carota subsp. sativus (assembly GCF_001625215.2). Taxonomy (NCBI): domain Eukaryota; kingdom Viridiplantae; phylum Streptophyta; class Magnoliopsida; order Apiales; family Apiaceae; genus Daucus; species Daucus carota. The sequence goes on from NC_030384.2 coordinate 18,521,689, forward strand.
TTTGGATACAAGAAAAAGTACTACAACATATATTTTCACTTTAGGTGGAATGGCTGATAGTTGGATGTCTCGACTTCAAAAGAATGTCGCTCTTTCAACCACGGAAGCAGAATATATGGCTATCTCTGAAGCTAGCAAGGAGATGATTTGGTTGAAGAAATTTATTGAAAAGTTGGGCAAGAAACATGTGGGCAGTGCTTTGTATAGCGATAGTCAGAATGCCATTCATCTTGCAAAGAATCCTGTGTTTCATGCTAGGACGAATATTCAGTGAAGATATCACTTTACAAGAGAGTTGATTAGCAATGATACTTTGTCCTTGATGAAAATCCTTGGTTCTATGTTGACTAAGGTGGTTACCAGTGAAAATTTGAAGCTTTGCATAGCTTCAACTGGCCTGTAGAATTGATTGATGAGAAGGCGCTGCTAGTTTGAGTTAATGATTGAAGTAGTGGGTTATACTAGAATTACAAGTGAAGTGAAGTAAAAATGAGGTCAGACTCCAAGTGGGAGATTGTTAGGTTTGTGGATTCAGATTCAGAATAGGATTATGATTTGGTTAGAAATATCGGACTCCAATTAGAGTTAGGTATTTCAAATTAGACTCCTATATTGGTTAGGCCGGTTTCTTCTCTTATAAGTACTCCCATGTAATTGTAAAATCACAACACAACAAAATTGTGAGAGATCAATAAAATTGGTGGGGCTTGTGGAGTTAATATGAGTTCAAATGTCAGCTTCTTGGGCAGTTAAAAATTCTAATTTTCTTTTTCCTTCATTTTACAATATGGACATAAATCATTTAATAGAAATTCGGCATTTTATAAAATAAAATATAAATTCTGATATAAGTGAAAGAAATATGTACAAACTCTAGAGATAGTCTGGAAAAATTCGGCACACTTATATGTTTATTAAGGCAGGAAGTAATTTATTTCAAGAAGACGAGCTTGCATTTGAAAATTCTTTTGATTTGGATTTATTTGTTACTAAAGATGTATATTTTAAATGGAGTATAGAATTTTATAATATATTATATACAGTAAAATTGAAATAATTTAACTATTAACTGTTTTCCTATGTTCTTATGTTGAGATAGTGTCTTTGCCTGCTGTCTTATGAATGAATCAGAGTTTTGTCACTTGAGTGTAATCTGTTGACTCCTAATGACCGGTCTCTAAGATTTCTTACTGAAAGTCATCACGAAAATTGAAATTGAAACACAGATATTTCTGCCATAGTGAGGCCAGCTATCAGAGGGGCGAACATACAGGATGCACAATAACTTAAAATGGAATCTGCATTGCAAAAATTTTATGCCACTCCGAAAAATGGACACTCTGCAATGAGAATTTATGTTCACTGCAACATCCCTGTTTGAACCGTACCTGCTTATTGAGCAGTTCGATCCTGGGATTATCTCTATCATGGAGTCAACTTCAATGGCTCATGTTCAAACAAACAATCTTGTTGAAATATGTTCCTAAAATCTCAACCATTTCTTGTTAATTAAATATTTAACCCCCTTCATAATAAGCATCAGTCTGATACAATTAAGGTAAGATTCAAAAGTCGACCAACTGTCACAATGTCCCAGATGTAAAAAGTGCACAGAAAGGGGGAAACAAACAGATGCTTCACAAATTTAGAAAAACAATTGACAAAGATTTTCAGAAAAATACAACTAAGAGACAACGCCAACATCTTATTCTTTCCCAACAGGTGCCCTAAATCTGATCATGTCTGAGGTTTCATACCATCTCCAACATCTATATTTTTCCTAAAAAATAAAATACCATTTGATTTAAAAGATCAATTACTGGGCAATCATTTGAGTTCTGAAACATGATCGCAACATAACACGCTTGTACATGTATAAGTCAAAAGAAGTATACAATTACAGTAAAACACTTAAAATCAATAAAAATTCTTTCAGAACTATAATCATACACTTGATATGCAATTTTTAAGTATTTATTATCAACTAAATTTACTCTTTCACAACAACTACCATATTCATATACAATCAAAATAATAATTATTTGAATCATATCATCACCATCATCACATATGTACTTGCATATCCGCTATCGAAAAGTACAATAAAATTGAAAAGAACTTTAGCCTAACATCTTATATGCATTCATACAAAAACAGTTATACAATAATTTACCTTTAATGTCACTTAAATTATCACATCTTTTGAAACCCGATTCTCATCACGCCTTTCATTTCCGATAAATTTGAACACGTATCGCATCCTTTGAAACCTAATCTTCTCCTTTGCGTACCTTTTTCTCATCCATGTCTCGAGCACCGACACGTATCTTTATTCTCCTTCATCATCGACAAACATAGTTAACTGCATAGAAGACACAACACATACTAATAGGTAAATAGATGGTAATGCTATGAACTTTGAGCAGAGCAATTACTAATATAATCTATAATCTATACTCACTTAAAAAGTAAGGGTCCTTAAACACATGCAGATCGACATAATCTTTATCTTTTTCGTTCGCTTCAGTTGCTGCATATTGAGATTCTCCCGGGAAGTAGGAGAAAGATGTTCTTTATTTTTGAATTTTGGGATGTGGTGGATTTTTTTTTGAATTTTGAATCCCATTGCATATATTGGGTTGGGAGCTGTTAAAGTAGATTGAGAGTCGGAAACAGCTGTATCGTATGTAGGCAGTGGCATATTCTTGTAAATACACATTTTTGGGAAGATTTTTAGTAATCAACCAGTGTATTAGTTTCCAGGCTTTATAATAGAAATGTAGGCAACGACATATTATTGTAAATATGCTATTTTCGGGAAGATCTTTTAGTAATCAGCCAGTGTATTAGTTTTTGAGCTTTATAATAGAAGGGTTTGTCTAGTGTGTGCCCATGGGCACATGCTAAGCACAAAAATCCATCAATTTGGAGGGTTTTGATTGGTGTGGTTGTTGTAACTGCAGAGGGTCCACCATTATTAGAAAAGGTAAGCCAATCAAAACTCTCCAAATTTATATGTTTTAGTACTTAGCATGTGCCTATGGGCACACACGCTAGAAAAACCGATAATAGAAATAGATAAATAGATATAGATATGTTAATAATACCTCGTCTAAACGACATCGTTGAAAGGAGGACTTAAACTCCAGATCTGTCCGAAGTGAGCAGCGATTCTAAAGTCTTCTTGTTCGGTTTCTAGGGTTTTGGTAAGACTCTCTGCTGCCGCTCCATTTTGCAACGTATATTATATATTCATATTTCATATTGTTTGTAAATTTCAGATCTAACTTTGTTCTTTTCTCTCCTTGTAGCTTCTCTGTTGAGGATTTTTCTAGTCATTTGTTCCACTCAAAACTAAGGTATTTTATATGCATACAAATGTTTCATTTTTCTTGAATTTAAGCTGTGTTTGGATGTTTATTATAAATTTCAATGCTACCATTTAATTGTATATTGTTTAGTATGATATGCAAAAATTTGTGATTAATTATTTTATGTTTTTGTTTTGTGTGTGTTTGGGATAGGCTTTGAATTGATATTTGTTGATGAATTTGTGCTATATAGTCTATAGTGAAGTCATTTTATGATATAGTAGCATTGTTAGAATATTGTGATTTTTTAAGTTATGTGACTGGAGATAAGTTAAGAGAGTCTTAGTAATTTTAAGCTATTTATAAGTAAGGGAAAAAGGAAGTTGGCAGCGATTAACTCGTTTAGCAATAAAGGAGTCCCATACTTGCTTCTAGATAAATATGGATACATTGCTGGGGTTTTAATGATTTAACTTCTGAGAAAGATTTATAGTAGATTGAGATGCGTTTAAATATTTTCTTTTGGCCACTATTTAATTAATTAGTACAGGCAGGGAATCAGAACTTGAAAGTATAACCTAAACTTTGTTGCTTTTTGTTTAGTTTAGGCGAGGATTTTTAACTCTAGCATTTATTAACCTCGTCTTTCTTAACACACAAAAGCTTCCAAATATCTATGCTTGTTTCCCTCAAATTAAGACCATATCAGGACACACTTAGGATAGACAAACAAGACTAAAAAGATAATGGAAGAATCTTCTGTGATGGAATAAGAGCTGTTATAAGTGCACAACCAAGGGCAATCCAGTTTTCTATCACTACATACTTTTACCCAGTCTTTATATTGCTAGGATGATTTTGAAAGTGCAGTAACCTGATTGTAGTGTTGCTTCAAAATCCTTAATAAGGGTTGAGCAGTAGTGGTGGTTACTATGATGGATAAATTAATTCTCCTTGAAGTGTAAGAATGTGAAATAATCTTGGTTTACCTGTGGTTCATATGTTTTTAAAAATCTCATTATATGATTGAGTATTAGCACTAGTTGGTGATGCCCACAGAGCAGGACTGGTAGCTTAATTTCGAAAATCCTCTTGACCTTTTAAGGAGCTAAATAAAATTTACCTCATATTTTAAACATATTTTGGAGAAATCATGGGTTTCTATATTTGAATGATTGATATTACTAAGATATATGCTGAATTTACTTTTATGTAATTCTTATATCTATATGAGCAGCAGATCCCCAAGAATCTGCCCTATAGTCATAGTTTTTCACGAAATGTTTATTAGTAGGATCTTCCACCGTACTGAATATTGAAATGATTTTAATATACCATTTATCTGTACCAATTCTAGTCACCATGTTACATGTAGGCTTGAATAAGACCAGTTTAAGGAGAGAAGATGAAGCCCATATTTTGTGGAAACCTGGAATATGATGCACGGCCATCAGAGCTCGAGCGCCTATTTAAAAGATACGGGAAGGTTGAAAGAGTGGATGTGAAGTCAGGTATTTATATTTTTTGGTTGAATGGTTCTGCATGTATGTCTAGCTTGAATTTATGTATTGATGTAACAGTGTTCTGTTGTTTGTATTTCTTTTGTTACGGGGATCTACCTTCTCATATATATTTTAGTACATAAGTTTAACTAAAAGCATATATTTCCATTGGTGGTGGAATTTCTTTGGATCTATCACTTTTTTTATATGACAGTTATATGTATTTATGTATGTGTATATGTAACGTTGTAGGAGGAACTTGTCTGAACTGTAAATGAATATTTATCATGTTATGTAACTGTGCCCTACTGCCCCTAATGTTACTGCCTACTTTTGTAAGGTAGGGTAATTGTGGTTTTAATAAATATTTTGGGGTGGTTATTTCTTACATTAGTGCTTCCCCGCAAGAATCTGGTAAGACATCGCAGCTTGACTTAAAGAAGTTATAACTCAACAAATCCTAAAATTGACCTGAATTAGAAAGTTTGAAAGTGCCACTGAAACTTTTATGATTATGTGGTATATCTATTATTTTCCTTTTAGTAAAGTATTCTAGTTGAAAACCTCTGTACTCAAGAACTTTTTTGACGCAGGATTACTTGAGGTTTCCATATTCTTCCTGGATGGATGGGCCATCATATTTCCTTTTCTGGCTGGTGCCTTTCTGGCATCTTCTAGTGTTTTTCAAGAAGAATTTTCTGATCTGTCATGGCATCAACATCCTACATTTTCCTGAGTACCATTGCTTTTTAAAATCATCATGACTTTTGCTCAGTCTTCAATTTCTGACATATGTTGCCATAGAAATCATAATCATCACAGAAGCCACTAGCAGGTTTTATGCTTATGTCCCACGAAAATTCATAATTCTGTGTTATGTTATATTCCTTCTCAACTCTCTGGATGGTGTGGGTTCACTATAAGTTGGGTTAATTAACAATTTCTTGCTTTCTTAAGTGATTTAACAGGTGGTTTCTCAGTGTATATATTTGTTGGATAAATTATATAATTATGAATGATTCAGTTTCCTAAAGCTTCAAATTTGCAGGATTTGCTTTTGTCTACATGGAAGATGAACGAGATGCTGAGGATGCTATTCGAAGACTTGATCACACAGAGTTTGGAAGGAAGGGGCGCCGGCTCCGTGTTGAATGGACCAAGGTATTGCCCGGTTCATGAGTTATAGGCCTCTGCCTTGAAGACCACACTGTACACTTCATATTGTTGTTCTTGATGGACTGGTGCTTCTTCAAATCATAATAAAAAATTTGTTTTAAAAAGACATGGTAGCAAAAGCTTTCCATTTGGTTCTATATGATCACATAATAAATGACAAACTAAATAGTCTTTTTTATTTGTTGTATTTGCAGCAAGAACGTGGAGACAGAAGGGCTGACATCTCGAAAAGACCAGTTAATACAAAGCCCACAAAAACCTTGTTTGTCATCAACTTTGATCCTGTCCATACCAGGACAAGGGATTTGGAGAGGCACTTTGATCTGCATGGCAAAATTTTAAATATTAGGATCAGAAGAAATTTCGCATTTATACAATTTGAATCTGAGGAAGAAGCGAGTAGAGCACTGGAGGCAACCAACATGAGGTTTGTCCCTATCATGATCTAGTTTTTACGTATATTCTTGGAAGCTTCTGTAGTGTAAGGATTAATAATTCAGACTCATTTCATAAGTCATAAGCCTGCATTCTTTATCACTTAATCAAAGTTTCCTGAAATCTGTACCGAGAAGTGGGGTCTTAAGGATCTTGGACACTTTATTCTATATAAAGAATATTTGTTCATGTTTGTGATGACATGCAGTGGCGGAGCTACCAAGTAACCTTGGGCTTCTCTGGAATTCTCTGTTTAAAATAAAGCTTTCATCATAATTGTTTACTTGCTGTTATTTCATCTTTTTTCAGTTACTGGACCTTTTTTGTATCTTGATTAACGCTAAATTATCTACTTTATTTCAGCAAGTTTATGGATCGTGTCATCTCAGTGGAATATGCTATTAGAGATGATGATGAAAGAAGAAATGGGCACAGCCCTGAGAGAAGAGGCCGTGATTTTTCACCTGATAAAAGAGGATATGGTCGTGGGCGTTCTCCGAGTCCATATCGCAGGGATAGAGATAGCCCTGACTATGGGCATGGATCCAAGCCAAACTCGAGACTTGAATCTAGGAGAAGTCCAGACTATGGGAGAGCAGAAAGCCCAGCCGCTGAGAGATACCAAGGGTAATGATAATCTCTTACACATATTTGTGAATTTATATTTTTAAGTACTTAAGTATATAAAGTTGGAACATTAAGATTAACTTCTCGGTGAATTAGCTAATCATTTTTTGTTGTCATTGCTACTGAAAGGCATGGATCCAAGCTAAACTCAAGACATGAATCCAGGAGAAGTCCAGACTATGAAAGAGCAGAGAGCCCAGCCGATGAGAGGTACCAAAGGTAATAGTAATATCTTTTTGTATCTTTAATTTATATTTGAAGTATGTCAAAGTTGAAATGTGAAGAGTTACTTGGTTAATTAGCTGATTAAATTTTTATGTCATTGCTACTGAAAATGAGCAGATTGAGGTTTAATTTTACGAAGGCAGAGAGTTTCGTTTATAGTTCGAAACAGATTCATCTAAAGATAGAAATATTATGTAGTTGGCAAAGCCGAGCAGTGTTAATTTGACTTTCTCGAATATTTATGGTCATGTTTGCCAGTTGCATGATGCATGTCATTTTTGTAGCCTGTTAGATAATCAGTAATATCATGCAACTTTTTTTTTTTTTTTGCTAAATGAATATCATGCAACTTGTTTATAATAGCAAAAGTTTTCCTTCAGGAGATTGTGTGTAGTGAATGTTTTGAAGCTACAAGAACTAATTATATGTATCAATGCAGTCGCTCTCGTTCACCCCCACCGCGCTCTCGTTCACCTCCACCACGAGAAAGATCTCGTTCATAAGATGCTGAGGATATATCCAAGGAAGCAACAATGAAGCCTTTGTTGGTTTGATTATGTTGTGTACTGTTTGTAGCTGCGCAGTGTCGTGCTTTCTTTGAACCCAAATAAAACTTCAAATTGCTTTATAGTGTGTAGGTAGCTAAACTGCAAATCAGTTCTGTACTTTATTATAATCCATTGTTCTGGATTTGACATTTTACTTGTCTTGTCAACTTGGAAATTGCCGTATCTTGAAGGCTGGATTTATTCGTGTCGTTCTATTTAGGTTGCAAGATTTCACTGTCAATTTCAATTGCCATTTGCAACCATAGTACCATACTCCACCCTGTGTTGATAACTTAAGAATGCAAGTACAGCCCATGAGTTTGTGGTACATGAATATTCGGTGTGGTAACAGATTTTGTCGGGTAACAATTGCACGATTGGGTGCTTCTCTTATAAAATCCATCTCCTCAGTACCTCAGTACCTGTTTCTAACCACCTATATTGACGCTGCTCTTTTTCTTGCAGTGTAGGAAAATGTAGGCTGTGCAGCACGACCTTTGCATTAAGAAAATGAGCTTGTTTTCTTCTCACTACAACTCAGATTTCTTCAGTATTCTTTGCGCAACAATCAAAATGTTTATAATTGCGATTCAACACAGAACAAGGTTTTACAAAAGAGGCAAATGGATGCGTACAGCTTACCTTTATGTACCTTGGTGATCATGTCGGTTTGTTCATAATTTGCTACCAAGATATCCAGTCCGGTTTTAAACTCGGATCGGATTTCCGGTCCAGTCCGGTTTTAAACTCAGATTCAGATCGGATATTCGGATTTGATATCTGATTTCTGGGAATACATATATCATGTTCTGCTATACAGAAATCATCTGTCCAAATAAATTTCAGGATGAGCGAAAATCAGGATTATCACGAGCCCATGTCTTAAATGTTCCGAAATTAATTATAATTAGTAATGTTATCGACAAGTCAAATATCTGGTGAGCTTCTGGGCTGCATGTAAATATTACTCTTAAACATTCTTTGCTGAGACACTAATCCCATGATTTACTCTCTTACTTTGCACATTACTATCTAGAAGAGTATATACTATGAAAAATCGTTTAAAAGAATCAAATCTTTATCTTTTTTTAATGAGACATATTAATAACTTATGATTCTATTCAAGTCAATGTCTTGTTTGGTGGAGGTTCATATTTAACATATTTACTGGTGATTATTATGTTCAAGTTGTTGGTAGTGCTACACTAAAGAGATTGGTATCTTCTTTCTTTGTCATAAAGGTACAGTCTTTCTTATTCTTTGGTTTTTTCATCTTCATTAAAGTGCTTTTTGTTTGTGTTTTTTTATCATCTTTTTCTTTGATTTGCTGCTGTTTTTTTTTGGTCTCACAGGTAATGAAGCCTTACAGTTCAATGTTGGGCCTTTTAGTATGATACTTGTAATTTTAATAAATTGTATATTTATATTTAATTAAAAAAGATATATGTGTGTTGAGATTTTAAGGTCAATAGAGAAGGTTTGCATAGTTGGCGAAATAAGATAGTTTGTAGTGTAATCTGACCCGCTATTTATATTATTTATATTTATGTAGTTAGTTATGGTTGTCTGCAATCAAGTTTCACATGTGTTGCCAGATGTACGATTCCTTGCCCTTGGATCATATATACTCTTGATGGTAGTTGGTATTTCATGACTATACTATTTGGTTGTTAGAAAGTGAAATGTGATGCCCTTTCATTTTCCCCCTAAGCTGTCCTATACATTTGTGTATTATCACTATGGATCATGTGATTTTGATGCACCGAATTGACATGTACTAAGTGCGCGTTTTGGTACAAGTGTCTTCAGCCATAATTGGCCGGCTGTGAATTAAGCCTGTGAACTATTCAATTTTCATCTGCAAAGTTTCCCTTGTATGATTAGATGTGTATCTTTCTATAAGCATCTGCAATTTTTAAGTGATTGGGATGTTTCTTTAATTGTGATCATGCAAGCTTTATTACATCTTTTAGTATGCTCTTGATTGCTCTCAGTGACATTTATGTGATCTTGCCCTTACCTTGAGGCTACTGGTTTTGGTCCTCTTATAATTTACTTTGTTAGTTGTTATAGGCTTAGCTTAGGTTAACAGTTGCAACTGCCCCGCGATGTAAATGTCTACAAGTAAAGCTTTCATTAGCGTAAATTTTCTTGTGTCGCAAGATAGTGATATATGTAAAATCTTGTTATCTGGTTCATTGTTTTGAAGGGCTACTTTCGTATTTCAGTTCTTTTATGCTCGGTTTTAGCAATATAGTTGATCATGGTAGAAGAAGGTAAAATTGATGCTTTGGTTGATAACCAGTCAGCGGAAGAATTGTTATCAAGTGTTCAAGATCTTGTGCCTGTTGCACTTGAGAAAGCGAGGGAAGTAAAGGTGTTTTTGAGTAGGTGGAAGACCATCGTGTCTAAGCTGGAGTTGGTTCCGTCCTGCTTATCTGATTTGTCTAGCCATCCATGTTTCTCAAAGAACACGCTGTGTAATGAACAGTTACAAGCAGTTTGGAAGACACTGAATGAAGTAATTGAGTTAGCAGTGATTTGTGCTAATGGAAATTACAGAGGAAAGCTTCAGATGCAGAGTGATCTTTATGGCTTGTCGGGGAGACTGGATTTAAATTTGAGAGACTGTGGGCTTCTGATTAAAACTGGGGTTCTTGGAGAGGTTGCCGTAGATTCTACAAGAGAATCTGAGGTTTGTATAACGGAACAACTTGCCAGGCTTCAGATTGGGCACTTGGAGGCAAAACATAGAGCTCTTGATAGGGTCGTTAAGATTATGCAAGAAGATGAAAATAACGTTTTGAGTGTTTTTAAACGGAGCAATGTCTCTGCTTTAGTCCAGTTGCTCACTGCATCTTCTCCGCGTATTAGGGAAAAGGCCGTCACCTTAATCTGCAATCTCGCGGAATGTGGGAGTTTTGATGATTGGCTAGTAGAAGAAGATGCTCTTCCACCTCTCATAAGGCTTGTTGAGTCTGGTAGTGCAATAGGTAAAGAGAAAGCTACGATTTCTCTTCAAAGATTGTCGGTTTCAGTAGAAACAGCTCGTTTGACTGTTGAACATGGTGGAGTGCCGCCTTTGATTAAAATTTGTGAGATAGCTGATTCTGTAGTACAAGCTGCCGCTGCTAGTACTTTGAAAAACATATCTGCTGTTCCAGAAGTCCGACAATTTTTAGCCGAAAGAGGAATTATTAAAGTCATGATCAATCTCCTTAGTTGTGGTAGTCTGTTGGAATGTAAATTTTCTGCAGCCGAGTGCTTGCAAAATCTTACCTCAACTAATGAAAATCTCCGAAAGTGTGTTATTTCAGAAGGTGGATTACATAGTTTATTAGCCTATCTGGATGTTCCATCGCCTCAAGAACCCGGGGTTGGAGCACTGAGGAATTTAGTTGGTTCAGCTTCTGCTGATATATTGGTATCAGCTGGCTTCCTTCCAAGAGTGGTTCACGTACTAAGGTCAGGGTCATTGGGTGCGCAAAAAGCTGCTGCTTCAGCAATATGTAGAGTTTGCAGCTCCGCGGAACTGAAGAAAATGGTTGGTGAAGCGGGATGCATTTCCCTGCTAGTCAAGATGCTAGAAGCTAAATCAGAAAGTTGTAAAGAGTTAGCAGCACAAGCTGTGTCAAGCTTGATGACTCATCCGCAGAACTGCAAAGAAGTTAAGCGAGATGGCAAAAGTGTGCCGAATTTAGTGCAATTGCTTGACCCAAGTCCACAAAATACTGCAAAGAAGTATGCAGTTTCATGCCTGGTCTTGATTTCTTCAAGCAAAAAGTGCAAGAGACTGATGATTTCATATGGCGCCATTGGGTATCTCAAGAAGCTTTGCGAGATGGACATTCCAGGAGCGAAAAAGCTACTTGAACGATTAGAAAGAGGGAAGGTTAGAAGCCTATTCAGCAGAAAGTAGGAATAGGGAATTATCAGACAGTTTATCTTTCTTTTCAGATCATTGTAGATATCCAAACTAGCTAGTTCCAAATACAAAAGAATCAATCTGCCAACTTGTCATTATCAGCAATGCACATATAATTTATATATACTTCTCTGCAACATCATTTGATCTGTCTCCTCTCATTACTTGCCCCTGTTTTTACCACATTTTTAATAAACTACATTTTTGACTTGGGTTAGAGCAGAATGTGCATAGGTTTTGGTTAGTTCAATTATTTTTCCTCCTGTTTCCAAGTTTGTCAGAAGATTTTGAATAGTTATTTATTCTGGTGCATAATGTACTGTTAATATGAATATCAAGAATTTTCCAATGTCAGATGAGTCGCGGTTGTCGGTGTCTACCTTCTTGCCTGCATAAAATCTCCGATATTAATGAGCAGAGCTCCAGGAACAGGAGGAACAATAAGCCAAAGGTTTTGATGAACAACTTGAAGACCTCCAATGTGATCTTGATCAAGGACAGTGATTAAATCATTGTCAGCATGCTTGCTGCTGCCAATTGCTCGTTCTGGCTCAGGGCATGCAGGATAGTAGTGGTTTCTGTCTAACCCAAGAGCCTCAGACAATAATTCAAACAAAGATCTTCCTAATTTCATTACTTCCTCACTGTATTCAAACTTAAAAATTAATTCATTCCATAAAAACACAACTTTATCTGCATGCTTCGGGAGCACTAAATAAATCAAAATTAGATTTATAATTAAAACGTTTCAGTTCGATAGCTCAAGTGGTTAACCACAAACTTGATCAATTATCTGTCACATGAACCAGGTCCTTTAACTCCAGCTTTGGTGTCATCAAACGCCTTTAGTTCACTTTCCCTAATATTAAGTGCACTTCCATATATACTTACTGTATTATAATGGACGAAACATTGAAATTTGGTTGATACGGAGCAATCTAGCCCATGCTTCGCACACTAGTAACGCTTCAATTTTTAATTTTAAATAATTAATTGTAATATGTTTTTAATTATAACATTGATTAATTAAAACACAATAGCTTCTCTTAGTGTTACGAATCACAGTTGTTATTCTCTGACCCACAATATAATATTAATCTTTGAGTGATTTGGAGTTTAACGAAGTTAAGTTTAATTTATTAGACGGTACTGAATATCAATTGAAATTTTAGGCCAATAAATATGGTAAAGTGCCTGCACATATAGGGCAAGATTGCTTCCATATGTATGCTAAAAAAAGGTTTAAATTTTGAACAAAACTTGAGTTTAATGATCTGCACGAAACCACTCCAAGCACATTGGAGAATAAGTTCCAAGACAAATGAAATAAATAATAATCCTCCTCATGGCAGAAGTAGTTCATGAAATCTATAAGCTTATAAGCTTAAATCATATTGCCGGTGCTTAGCACACAGTACTCTTATTATGTTTTTCTAATTAATTTTAACATCATTTTATTCTGATTAACGTAATATTTATATTTTTTACTACTCTCTCCGTCCCATTTTATGTGAGCTGGTTTAACTTTCACGGAGATTAATAAAATGGTAGTAAATGTGGTTGGAAAGTGGGTAAAGTGGTTGGACCTATCAATATTTAATAATAGATTTGAGATAGTGGAGGAAAGTAGTGGATGTAATAGTGTTTATTTAATAAAAAGATAGTATAAAATATAGAGGTAGTGGGTGTAATAGTGAAAAGTAGTGTTAAAAATAATAAGTATTATAGGTTCATTGTTTTTGGAACGTCCCAAAAGGAAACGAGGTCACATAAAATGGGACGGACGGGATATTTTATTTTATGTTTATCGTTAATTGACATTTATATTAACAACTGATATTTAATTTGAATATATAATTATGTGGAAAAACGTTATCTACTATCAAATTTTAATTATTAATTAAAAATCATGAATAATATTAAAAATTGTGTCATGCAATTTTATTTATATAAATCATTATATATAATTCTCCATCTTTTTTAATATTTGCTATTTTCCGAGTAAATTCTATAATTATGTCAAAGTTTAACACGGTGTGTTGAACACATTATATCTATTTATATTTAAATATTAATATGCATAAATTTAGATTAGATTTTTATCAATATCAAATAATTTTTTATATTTGAATAACATTTTTTTAAAAGACCTGCCGGAAATTTCAAAAAAACTGTATAATAGTCATTAAAATTAATATAAATATATCGACCATCACACATGTGCGCGATAAAACTAATAAACTTAACCAAGATTAACAATGTTGAAGCATAATCGACTTATTAAACATTAAAAATTCATAAAAATTGTGGAAAATGAAGAGCACACCTCAACGACCACATGCTTCAAATATTTGTATATGCTTAAGAGTTAAGATGATAAAAATAGGAGTCAAATATTTGATATTTACCATAATATAATCCAGGGACTTCAGTTACACAGTGTCTCTGAAATTTGTAACATTTTTTTTGCATAGGAATGTATTATTTTGGATGATAATGTGAAGAAAATAAGTGAGACACTTTAGTGTTGGTTGGTTTAAGAAAATATAATTTTTTATTACTCGCTTTTCCAAGGAAATGAAGAAAATGGTTGGTGAAGCTGGATGCATTTCCCTGCTAGTCAAGATGCTGGAATCTAATGTTACACAATCTGTGCAATAAACCAGAAGTGTGTACCTGTGTGCAAAGTATACAAAACCAGAAGAACATAAGGAGGCAGAAATTAAACGAAGCATATGCGAATGAAATCCGAGTCCAGTGCGTAACTGTCTCCTTAAAGCGTATTTCTCCCTCACCGTATGTGATTAACGATCGCCTCCCAAGATAAAACGAATTGACGATGCAAAAAGCACCTTCGACGAACTAGAACAAGACCGAAAACTATCACCGACGACTAGGGTTCTTGGATGCGAGAGGCTGAGTTATTTTTCCGTGTGTGTAAACCCTAATCTATAAAGAATATATATAGGTAATGCAAGACTTGTACGCAAACCCAATGGAAAAATAAATTCAGCAAAACTAGTCCGTAATTCTTCGGGCCCAAATTTTGCTACATTCGTGTCCGCAGGTCGCACACGCGGAAAGGCCCCACGCTTGCGAAGCCACGAAATTTCCCTCGAAATCCCACAATTTGCACCCCCCTTGCGCGCACGTAGGTGGTGGAGCAATACACTAGTAACACATTTAGACACTACCAAAGTGTATTGCTATATAAAGCCTTTAAAGGCTCTTTATTGAATCAATGTGGGACTCAAAGTTTACTCTCCAATTTTCCACTACCAAGGAAGCAACTTTGGATCATCATAATTCATCCATTCTTTAGTCGTTTTGAGTGAATAAACATGCATTGGAAAGCTCTCTCGGGGGAGAACATAATCCAAGCATAACTCGCCACGAACATGTAGCCGAGCCTCACTCAAATTGATGCTCAAAATGACAATATTCCAACAATCCCCCACATGGGTGAGATTGATGATTTTCAGTAGCACACACCAGATAGACAGACACAGGGTTTGACTTTTGATGATAGTTTCTGCGATCAGATATAACATACGATAGGTAGAGAATGATCCTTGAACCTTCGCTCGATTAAGTACATCGACTTTACTGGTAGACAGTGGACGTTTTTGTCCTTAAACTGTTCGACCGTTTGTGTAAACGATGATATACCTATCACTATATCCTTTCTAACTTGTTCAGCTCTCATGAGTATGTCCATTTTGGCCATGGAACATCGTCCTGGTTCTACGGGAGTTTCTAAAGAATTGTCCCTCGCAATTCTCCTTTGAAGCGGCCCCACTTCTCTACTACATAGGTGATCTTTATCTTATAGAGTAACCCGTGTTTACTCAACTGTATTCCATGCGTGTACCACTCCATGTATTCACCAAAGATCATTAAAAGCTCAAGGCTTAACCTCGTACCTTACGGGTCTCAGTGTTTCTTCATCATAGGAACAGGCCAGGGGTCACCCCCACAGTGATTAGGTCATCATGATTTAGTTGTCCTATTGAACCAAGTTCTTGGGATCTATAGTCAGCAATTGTTGGGTGTCCACCATGACGCCGCTTAAGACCCATTTTTCTCGATGATTTCTCAACCACTTCGCTTGGTAACCCTTTGGTTAGCGGATCCGCAATATTATCCTTTGATGGTATATAGTCAATAGTGATAATCCCGGTTGAAATTAATTGTCTAATGGAACTATGTCGTCGTCGTATATGACGGGACTTCCCATTATACATTGTGCTCTGTGCTCTGCCAATAGCGGATTGACTATCACAGTGTATCCCTATTGCAGTCACAGGCCTCGGCCATTTTGGAATATCCTCCAGAAATTGGCGTAGATATTCAGCCTCTTCAGCGCATTTATCTAAAGCCACAAACTCAGCTTCCATTATGGAGTGAGTTATAACCGTTTGCTTGGAAGATTTCCATGATATTGCTGCTCCAACTAGTGTAAACATGTAGCCATTCGTAGACTTTAATGCCTTCTTGCTAGATATCCAATTTACGTCAGTATATCCTTCTAATACTGCTCGGTATCTGCCATAGTGCAGTCCATAGTCTCGAGTTCCCCTTGGGTACCTTAGTACCCTTATGATCGCTTTCCAGTGATTATCTCCTGGATTACTCGTGAACCTACTCAACTTGCTAATTGAGTACGCAATGTCCGGTCTTGTACAACTCATTAGGTACATCAGACTTCCAATAATCCTAGAGTATTCCAACTGAGAGACCCCCACACCTTTATTCTTGGATAGATGTAAAGTCATATCCACAGGTGTTCTAGCTTTCTCAGTATCATCCTTAAGAAACCTCTTGATATGGGTCAGAAATGATATTTAATTATTATTGGATATTAAAAGCCCAAGAATACTAAAGCCCAGTTAAATGGGGCCTGAGACTCTTAAATATTAATTAATTTCGTAATTGGTTAATGGAGGCCCAGTTAGAGGTCCGGCTACGAATACAAGTTCTATAATACACCTGACTCTAACAGATAAACGTCTCGGAGTTCAGATAAATATCAGCAACGAGAGGGTAGGAGTTCTATCTTATCTCTTGCTTCGAGGCATACTTCGATAAGAAGTCTGATACACGGAATCGTACTTCCGTCCCACTTCTGACTCCGAAGCGCCTATATAAAGGGCTCTACCCCTCATAACTAGAACTACGTTTTGGACTTGATTCTTCTCCACGCAGAAGATACGTAGGCATCTCGCATCGAGACCAGTCCAAAGCACGAATCGCTCACCCCCGTTTTTAGTTCTATAACATTTGGCGCCGTCTGTGGGAAGACAACAACAACCATGACAAACCCAACCGGACCACGTTCTGAAATCCATGTTCCACGCAGTCGAACCACCACCGGGGTCTCGACTGAGTCAACCCCTGTAACTACCACCCTCCCGCCTGGTACGACCATTGCTCAAACTACTACTCCCCTGACTTTTGGCTCGTTGCCCCCTCTGACTCGAGTAATTGCAACCGTCACCGACACCGGCACACATTACTCAACGGTCACTACAACCACCCGTGGAGGCACAAGAGATGACTATGTGCATGTAACTGACTACGACTCTTCCGACTCGGAGCAGGAGCATGATACACCCCCTCGAAGGAGGAGAGATGCTGATCGACACCGTCGACGCCGCCATAGGCAAGAAGCTAATGAGCCTCGAGGGCCAATAACTTATGAGGAAAGGATCCGGGCCTATGAAGAGGAAATCGCACGGTTAAAAAGAGACCAGGCAAGGATGCAACCCCCAGAATCTAGGGATGAAAACCCTCGTCAAACTGTGATGAATCAAATTCACCTGTTACCAGCAGGCGATCCTGATAACCCGGTTCCCCCTTTTACGCAGGAAATCATGGGTGCAAGGATTTCCCGAAAATTCAAGCTCCCAACCATTAAAGCTTACGATGGCACGGGTGATCCCGCTAATCATGTTCGGACCTTCATGAACGCTCTGTTACTCCAGCCCGTCACCGAAGCAATCAAATGTCGCGCTTTTCCCCAAACTTTAAGTGGGATGGCCCAACACTGGTATAGTCGCCTACCTCCTAATTCTATCTCTTGTTTTGCTGACTTGAGCAGGGCTTTCATAGGGCAATTTGTTGGAAGCAAAACACATGCTAAGAGCTCTGCCTCTCTAATGAATTTGCATCAAGGTAAGAACGAATCACTCAGGGAGTATATGAATCGTTTTACCAAAGAAGCCTTGAAGGTCCCAGACCTTGATCAGAAGGTAGCCATGATTGCACTCCAACAAGGCACCACTGATGACAATTTTCGCCGATCTCTAGCCAAGAGGGCTCCAGACAATATGAACGATTTACAAGAGAGAGCCGGAAAGTATATAAAGGCGGAGGAAAGTTTGAGAAAATCCCAGAACAATCAGGGACCGAGTACCAACTTCAAGAAGCGTGGGAATGACACAGAGTATAATGCTGAGAATAAGTACTCCCGGAAGGAAGAGGAGGAAAAATCGCCTACTAAAAAGAAGATGGGGCCGAGGTTTACTGAGTATGCCAGGCTTAACGCCCCGAGGAGTCAAATCCTGTTGGAAATTGAGAAGGACGAAAGTGTTAGATGGCCGAAGCCTATAAGGACCGATCCGGAGAAACGTAACAAGGATTTATATTGTCGATTCCACAAAGACACAGGACATAAGACCAATGATTGCCGGCAGTTGAAGGATGAGATTGAGTTCTTGATCCGAAGAGGCAAGTTATCCAAATTTACCAAGGATGGAGACAAGAATCATCGAGACAGTGATAACCGTGGAAGAGACAACGATGACAAAAGAACTCAGCCTCGAGGGCCTGTTATTAATGTAATCTCCGGAGGACCTACGGCTGCAGGCACTTCCAGCAATTCAAGAAAGGCTTATGCAAGGGAAGTGATGAATATAGTTGGAGAACCTCCGAAGCGGGCAAAAATCGATTATGCTCTAGCATTCGACAATGTCGACCTTGAAAAGGTGAAATTTCCTCATGACGATCCTTTGGTAATTACCCCAGTGATTGGAAACTCATCCGTAAAGAGAGTGCTTGTTGATAATGGAGCTTCGGTGGATATCTTGTTCTATGATGCTTATGAAAAGATGGGGTATTCTGATACTCAGTTAACACCCTCAGACATGCCTATATATGGCTTCAACAATGTGGAAACCAAAATTGAAGGCATGATCCAACTTCCGGTAACTATGGGTACCGAACCCAGACAAGCCACGTGCATGGTAAACTTCTTGGTCGTTAAAGCCTCATCAACCTATAATGCCATCCTTGGAAGGACTGGGATACACGCTTTTAAGGCAATCCCGTCCACTTACCACATGAAGATTAAATTCCCAACTAGGAACGGAATTGGAGAAGAATTAGGAGATCAGAAAATGGCCCGAAGCTGTTATATCGGGGCATTAAGATCTGGAGGAGCCGGGGGGCAGGTATTACCTATAGAGGACCTTGATGTCCGAGAAGAAGAGGAAAGGAGAGGCAAGCCTGCCGAAGATTTGGTTCCGATCCCATTATATACAGAAGAACCTGAAAAGGTCACTTATGTTGGAGCATTACTCCAGGAAGATTTGAAACAAAAGCTTGTGAGTTTCTTGAGGAACAACCGTGATGTTTTCGCTTGGACAGCGGCTGATATGCCAGGTATCGATCCCTCATTCATGACTCATAAGTTGAATGTAAACCCCGCGAGGAAACCTATTAAGCAGAAGAAAAGGAACTTCGCCCCTGAAAGGCAAGAAGCCATTAAACAAGAGGTCGATAAGTTGTTGGAAGCAGGTTTCATCGAAGAAATACAATTTCCAGAATGGTTAGCCAACCCTGTTATGGTCAAGAAGGCCAATGGAAAGTGGAGGATGTGTGTAGACTTCACTGATCTGAATGATGCTTGTCCCAAGGATTGTTTTCCTCTTCCAAGGATAGACACGTTAATAGATGCCACCGCTGGCCATGAGATGCTGAGCTTCATGGATGGCTTCAGCGGATATAATCAGATCCGGATGGACAAGGACGATGTACCCAAGGTATCGTTTATCACTGACTTTGGTGTATTTTGTTATTTGGTTATGGCCTTTGGACTTAAGAATGCAGGAGCAACGTACCAACGCCTTGCAAACAAGATGTTTAAACATCTGGTTGGGAAGACTATGGAGGTATACGTAGACGATATGTTGGTGAAAAGCTTGAATAAAGCGGATCACCTTGAACACCTTAGAGAGGCCTTTGAAGTCCTGAGGACGCATAAGATGATGTTAAACCCAGCTAAGTGTGCCTTTGGGGTCGGTTCTGGGAAGTTCCTGGGTCTGATGGTCTCAAAGCGTGGTATTGAAGCCAACCCCGACAAGATAAAAGCTATCCTAGACATGGAACCCCCAAAGAGTGTAAGGGATGTTCAGAAACTGACAGGAAGAATTGCAGCCTTGGGAAGGTTTGTATCCAAGTCAGGAGACAAATGCTTGCCTTTCTTCAAAGCATTAAAGAAGGTTAAGAACTTTGAATGGACGGATGAGAGCCAAGTGGCCTTCGAACATCTAAAGAAATATATGGCAGAGCCACCACTCTTATCAAAACCCGTAGAGGGCGAAACCCTGTATGTATACTTAGCTGTCTCGGAACAAGCGCTAAGTGCCGTCTTGGTTCGGGAGGAATCCAAAGTCCAGAAACCAGTATACTATGTGAGCAAGGTTCTGCATGGAGCGGAGCTCAATTACTCAGTGATCGAAAAGTTTGCTTTGGCCATGATTACGGCCTCGAGGAAGTTGAGACCTTACTTTCAGTCTCATAAGATAGAAGTCCTGACAGACCAACCTCTCCGAAACGTTATACATAGCCCTAAGGCTAGTGGAAGATTGATCAAGTGGGCCATTGAGCTTGGAGAATTTGATATCCGATACAAACCTCGAACGGCGATTAAAGCTCAGGCCTTAGCTGACTTCCTAGTTGAATGCACCATTAGCAACCAGGAAGTCGGGGGGCAAGGAGACAAGGTAGAAGAACCTACTAAGGAAGGAAAACCTAAAGAATATTGGCTACTATTTTTTGACGGGGCTTCAAAAAATAAAGGTAGTGGTGCAGGACTTGTGCTCCAAAGCCCTGATGGCTTTACTGTGGAATATGCTATTAAGCTAGACTTTCCGACCACCAATAATGAAGCAGAGTATGAAGCATTGATAGCTGGACTTGGCCTAGCCAGAACCTTGAGGGTAAAGAATTTGAAGGTCTGTGGTGACTCAAAGCTTGTAGTCTTCCAAGTGAATGGTGAGTTTGAAGCTCGTGAGGAGACTATGCTGAAATATCTAAGGATTGTAAAGACCCAGATGGCACTATTCGAAGAATGCTTGGTAGAATATGTGCCAAGGGAGGAGAACACCAAGGCTGATGCCTTATCGCAATTTGCATCCTCCGATGATGAGGTATGCTCAGGAAGCGTTTATTATCAGGTTTTGAGAACCCCTAGTATCGAAGCAAAGTTAGTTGCCCCCATTGACACAGGGGCCACTTGGATGGATGAGATTAAGTTGTACTTACGAAGCGGACATCTGCCACCTAATGCTGAGGAAGCACGAAAGTTACAGGTAAGGGCCCTTAAATATGTACTCATTGAGGGAATCTTGTATAGGAAATCGTTTGTGATCCCTTACTTGAGATGTCTGAGGCCTGATGAGGCTCAAGAAGCCCTGAGGGAGGTACATGAAGGTGTATGTGGCCAACACCTTGGAGGAAGGGCTTTGGCTCATAAAGTCACTCGTCTTGGATTTTATTGGCCCGATATGCTGAAACATGCTCAGGATTACGTGAAGAAGTGTGACCGATGTCAAAGGTTTGCACCCGTTGTACGACAGCCACCTGAGATGCTGACGTCTATTAATACTCCTATCCCCTTCGCAATGTGGGGGATGGATATTCTTGGACCTTTTCCACTTGCTAGCGCGCAAAGGAAGTTTCTATTGGTAGCTGTTGACTATTTTACTAAGTGGATTGAGGCCAAACCACTAGCCAAGATAACCACCAAGCAGGTTGCTCAGTTTGTGTGGGAAAATATTATTTGCAGATACGGAATACCTCGAGTCATGGTTACGGACAATGGGACTCAGTTCAATAACGCTGAGTTTAAAAGTTATTGTGAGGACTACTCGATTGAGTTGCGCTTTACCTCAGTTGCTCACCCTCAAGCTAATGGACAAGCTGAGGTGGCCAATAGAATAATCCTCGATGGACTGAAGAAAAGAGTTGAGAAGGCCCAGGGGTCATGGGCCGATGACATACTCCCTATACTATGGGCGTATCGAACCACTTGCAAGGTTTCAACCGGGGCGACCCCCTTTCAGCTGGCTTATGGAGCCGAGGCAGTGGTGCCACTTGAGATCACTCATACATCTTCCAGGGTCCAGCAGTATGAGCCAGGAGCCAATGAAGAAGGTATGAGACTTGCGCTTGATATGATCGATGAGATTCGTGACGAAGCTCATGCTAAGATTGTGGAAAACCAGAAACGAGCTTCCTATTACTATAACCTACGGGTTAAGGAGCGATATTTCAGGGAAGGAGATCTGGTACTTAGAAAAATTGAGGCTTCAGGGGTAGGCCCCAAAGGCAAGATGGCTCCAAATTGGGAAGGCCCCTACCAAGTTAAGACTGTCACTGGCCATGGCTCATACAAGCTTCAAACCTTGGAAGGAGTTGAAGTCCCTAGAAGTTGGCATGCGACCAACTTAAAGATATATTATATTTAATACCTACTCTGTGATAACAGAAGTTAGTAGTTACCACGAAAATAAGGTCATGTTGACCACTGCCATGTAGTTGATTTCCAGAAATAGTTATCTCTTTTACTATCATAATAAAGTCCTGAGGATTATCTAACTTCTTTATCCAAGTAATTTTTGCTTGTATTTGTGTTTTGGAAAGTTCACCGATTCTAATTGAACTTACATGTTTGAAGATAGAAATCCTAAGTTTGGACTTAAAATAGTCAGTTTCAGAGTTTGAAAATTCTAAGTAAGAATTACTCTGATTCATCGATTAAAGATGAAAATCCCGAGGATCACGCTGAGATTTGAATTAACTGAAATCTTACGAAAGATATTCTAAGTAAAGAATGCTAAATACGCGAGATTAAAAAGTGAGGCAAAAGAGAAATTAATACATAAGTCAAAACCCCGAAGGGTATAAATATTTAAATAATTACAAAAGATGAGCCGCGCAGGGCATGAAAACTATCTAAGGAAGATCGTCGTCAAAAACGTCGTCCCCTTTCCCGGCATCCGCCACCTTTTCTGGGATCTCTCCCTCCTTTCCGGGTTCCTCCACCACGTCCTCAGCCATTGGGGAATGGACTTCATCCTGGAGGTTTCTATCCTGGGAATCGATGGGGTGAGAGTCCCCGAGCACCTCCTCCTCCTCGAGGTCAACCGGTGAAGCAGAAGTTTTCCCCGGGATAGGAGGGACGGGGAACTTCTCTAATGAAACCCCTTCTATCTTGGAGCTTAACTCCTCGATAATCGACTCCCAGCACATGGTGAAAGTCTCCGGGAAGTTAGCGTCGTACTCCGCCGACAGGAGATCGTCGAACTCTTTGGACTTTTTATAGTCCTCGATCGCCTCCGCGCGTGTGCGCGCCAACTCTGCCTCCAGGGAGCGGACCTTCTCCTGCTCAGCCACCAGCTCAGCCTCCACCCTTCTGAACTGCTCAAAATTAGCAGTTGAGGAATCGAAGTAACGATCGCGGTCGCGTTCCGCGATCGCTTTCTCCGCCCTCACCGCTTTCAAGTTATGAACAGCGGCTTGCAGATAGGTGTTAACCTGCACAGTAAAAACATATAGGTGAGAAAACATGTAAAAAATTTTCTAAGGAAAAAGGAGGGCTTAGAAATATAAAAAAAAAAGGCCTACAAAAGTTGGGCTTACCGTAGCCACGGCTTGGGCCCCCAGGAGCTCAATCTGGAGGTCCTCGGACGATTCGACCACGTGGGCCCGGTCCCGAGGGGTGACCACATTCTTGGACCACTCCGCGGCGGCCCGGGAATCACCCACGATGGTGTCTTTGTTCAACAGGCCCCATTGGACCACGTAGGGGCCATCGTCCTCTTCAACGACTTTGGGCCGAGGAGACAGAAAAGCTGGAACCCGCTCCACAGGCCCAGTTCCCCCTTCCTTCCTGGGCCGTTTGGTGCGCGAAACCTCAGTTGGCACGGCCTTCTGCGCGGCGGTTTCCCGCTTCTGGAAAATGCTCCCCAAAGCAACTTGGGCTGAAAAGAAAGATCATGAAAAATTAGAGGCCCAGTCCATGCCATAAAAAACATATACATATAGGCAAGGTATAAAAAGGGCATACCCTCAGGGCCCAAATCGCTAAGCCCGTGCAATTGAAGCGATGCCTCGGAGATTAACAGCGAACAATGGTGAAGATTGTCGGCCGTTAAAACCTTAATGGCCGCCTCTTCTTCAACCCCTAACTTGATGGACCTCATTGGCCCATCCTCGGCCCGACTAAAATCAGAATAAAAATAATCGGCCCAATCGGCCCCCTCCATATACAGATAAAACCACTGCTTCTTCCAGTTAGGGAGGGAATCAGGGGCCGAATCTGAAACGAAAATACTACGGCCCAATGTTCGATACTGGATTTTGACCCAGCCTTCATCATTTGGGGCGTTAACAAATTTGAAAAGATACCTAAACACAGCTACACTAGGCTCCAAGTTGTGCTTCTTACATTGGACCATAAAGCAGTGTATAAACCTCCAGCCATTGGGCTGGAGTTGGGTTGGACACACCCGGGCCTCGGCTAAAAGCCTATAAACAAACATAGGAGGTGGCAACCTAAAACCAGCATAAAAGGTTTCCTTGTAGATTCGAATAGCCCCGGGCTTGGGGTAGCAAGCCCGGTCATTTGGGCCTGGGGCCACGGCCCTATAAGGATGTTCGATTCCAAAAAGCTTGGCCATAATATCTACGTCTTTTTGCTTATACTGGGAAGGGTACTTATAAGCATCTAGATGAAGTAAATTAGGGAAGGCTTGACCAAACTCTGAAAGAAGATCACGAAGAGAAAAAACGCTAGCATGAACGAGGGATTTTTTACCTCGGTTAATGCGAGAACGAGCCGCGGGAGGCTGAGAAAGTTGAGATTGCTGGGATTGCTGTGAGGATGCAGAATCGGCCATTGATCTTCTTCGGATGAAGGTATGAAACCCAGAAAATTATGAAGAAATGATGAATATCGCCCGGAAAACTGGGAATTCCTTGAAGATCACCCGGAAAACTGGAAAAACTTTGAATATCGGCCGGAATCTGGAAAATCTTTGAAGATTGCCAGAAATACGCCTGAAATTTCGCCTAAGAACTAGAGAGTGTTTGAGAGTGTTTAAGCTCTTGGACTTGTGAAGTGTTTTGAGTGAAATGAGAAATGAACTCTCAGTCACTAGATTTATAGAAACCCTCAACCGGTTCACTTGCCAGTCAACCCTAGGGTTCACAGCCTACAGCCGGTAAAATGGGCTCTGGGCCGGATAAGGGGCATTTTAAAGGGCGGGAGGCCCACGGAACTGAAAAGATAAACCCTTTCTAGAAGAGTCGAGAGAATTCTTGAAGACACTCGGAAAATTAAAAGAAAAATGAGCTGCGTAGGCCTGACAAATATAGACTAAGGCCCACAACCTATGACGGTAATATGCACCTAAGACAGTTATAGGAAGGTATATTACTCATAAACACGTCTCCTTGGCGGTGTTCCCCACGCCAAGGAAGCAGTAACAATTCAAGCCTGTGAAGGCCTTAAAAATGACCACGCCCAGGAAGCATATTTCCTAGGCGTGGTACAACACTATGTCTCCTTGGCGGGTGTACCCACGCCAAGGAAGCAATCACAAATCAAGCCTGTGAAGGCCTTAAAGCCAACCACGCCCAGGAAGCATATTTCCTAGGCGTGGTACAACATTATGTCTCCTTGGCGGTTGTACCCACGCCAAGGAAGCAATCACAAATCAAGCCTGTGAAGGCCTTAAAGCCAACCACGCCCAGGAAGCATATTTCCTAGGCGTGGTACAACATTATGTCTCCTTGGCGGTTGTACCCACGCCAAGGAAGCAATACTTGAAGAAAGCATCGTCAAACCACGCCAAGGAAGCACTTTTCCTTGGCGTGCTACCAAATTATGTCTCTTGGGCGTGTGCACCAACGCCTAGAAGACATTTCACTCTGGAAAAGGCATGGCCGATCCTGGGAGCCTGCCTCCTACGCGTGGCAGCTAAAATGCCTCCTTGGCGTGTGTAGCCACGCCAAGGAGACTGAACACGTGGAACAACACTCAGCAACGCCCAGGAGACGAGTCTCCTAGGCGTGGCTCACTGGATGCCTCCTTGGCGGGGGTACCCACGCCTAGGGAGCATCTCCTTTAGAGGGATGAGTTTTTATTAAAGGATTATTTAATTCTTTATAAAAATACCCAAAAATTCCAAAAATAGGGAAAAATACAAGAAAAATCATAAAGTTGAAATTTTAATTTCAAATATATTTTGAAAATTATTTAAAGGCTCGAAAAATTCTAGGAAATTGGAATTTCATCATAAAAATTCCAATTAATTTGAATTTAGCCCTGAAAAAATACGAAAGTGCTCGAAAGTACCATTACAAACGTAATTTTGAAGGATACTTGTTGTGCCAATAAAAAAGACTTGTAATGTCATAAAAACGACTCGAAAAGTCAAAAGAAAGACTCGTGTCTTCCGGTACTCCAATCGAAAATGAAGTACGATCCCGAAGGATACGAAACAGAGCTATCTTTACTCTACAGTCAATTCAAGTCATCTCTCGAATTGTTTCAAAGTAGTCAAGATCGGTGAGATCCTTGCGCTATTTATGGAACTTCAGACCTTGGATGATGGGAATTTACAGAAGTTAGCTTTCTCGCATGATATATGAATAAGGAGCTCAGAAAGCCGATGAGGACTCAGCAACTTTTGAAAAGTTTTTACAAAAACTTGTCGAAAGTTGGGGGGCAAATGATATGGGTCAGAAATGATATTTAATTATTATTGGATATTAAAAGCCCAAGAATACTAAAGCCCAGTTAAATGGGGCCTGAGACTCTTAAATATTAATTAATTTCGTAATTGGTTAATGGAGGCCCAGTTAGAGGTCCGGCTACGAATACAAGTTCTATAATACACCTGACTCTAACAGATAAACGTCTCGGAGTTCAGATAAATATCAGCAACGAGAGGGTAGGAGTTCTATCTTATCTCTTGCTTCGAGGCATACTTCGATAAGAAGTCTGATACACGGAATCGTACTTCCGTCCCACTTCTGACTCCGAAGCGCCTATATAAAGGGCTCTACCCCTCATAACTAGAACTACGTTTTGGACTTGATTCTTCTCCACGCAGAAGATACGTAGGCATCTCGCATCGAGACCAGTCCAAAGCACGAATCGCTCACCCCCGTTTTTAGTTCTATAACACCTCTCAAGGATCTTGTCAACGTAATGAGGTTGACTTAGTGCGGGACCATCCGATGTTCTAGAAATTTGGATTCCTAGAATTACATTTGCCAGTCCGATGTCTTTCATGTCAAATCTTAATTTTAACATGTCCTTTGTAGATTTGATCATTTTATCATTGCTTTCGGCAATAAGTAGATCATCCACATACAATGTCATCATGACATAACCGCTCTCGCTATCCTTGTAATAGGCACAGCTATCACATTCATTGATCTTGAAGTTTTGTGCTAACACGACTTCATCAAATTTCTCATGCCATTTCATAGGCGCTTGCTTCAACCCGTATAGTGATTTCACTAATTTACAGACTTTCCTTTCACATCCATCTGATGTACTGTTAAGTTTCGCAGTGCAGCGGTTTCAAACATCATCCTTATGGACGTGATTCTCGTTACAGGAGAATACGTATCAAAATAATCAAGGCCTTTCTGCTGCTTGTATCCTTTGATTACAAGTCTGGCCTTATATTTATCAATGGTTCCATCAAGTTTCAATTTCTTTTTAGAAACCCATTTGCTGCCTAGAGCTTTACAACCAGGTGGCAAGTCCACTAATTTCCAAGTGTGATTCTGTAGGATAGAATCAACTTCGCTTTTGATGGCCTCTTTCCACATAGGTCCATCAGGTGAGGTGACCGCTTCCTTATAGGTTTTCGGATCACCTTCTTCGAGCAAATAGGTCATGAAGTCAGATCCAAAGGATTTCTCCGTTCGTTGTCTTTTTCTCCTCCTCACAACCCCCACATTTTCATCTTCACTTTCATCATTCTCATTTTCATCATCTACAAATTCATGAGTTCGTTTAGACGTCGTAGGGTGCTCGTTTCTTGGATTACAAGGACACGTAGTCTTAAAGAATGAGGCATTCCTTGATTCCATTATCGTATTCTTTTGAATCTCAGGAATCTTAGAATCATAAACAAGAAACCTATATGTTGTACTACGAGGAGGATATCCGATGAAGATACAATCCACCGTTTTTGGACCAATCTTCACCTTCTTAGGTGTATGGATCAGTACCTTGGCAAGGCACCCCCACACTTTCAAGTGTTTGTAACTCGGTTTCTTTTTCACCCATATTTCATAAGGACTCACATCTTTATTGTTGTGCATAGTAATATTTAAAATATTATTTGCGCTTAAGATGGCTTCCCCCCACATTGATTGCGGAAGTCCAGAGCTTAGCAACATTGCATTCATCATCTCCTTGAGAGTGAGATTCTTCCTCTCAGCCACTTCATTTGACTGAGGGGAGTATGGTGCAGTGACCTCATGGATTATACCGTGTTGTGAACATAATTCCCCAAACTGTTCAACATATTCACCTACACGATCGCTACGAATCCTTTTGATTGTCTCTCGACTTCTTCCTTATAGATTTTAAATTTATCTATAGCTTCATCTTTGCTTTTCAGCAAATACACATAGCAGTATTTTGTACAATCATCTATGAATGTAATAAAATACTTGTTTCCTCCTCTTGTTGGAGCGAATTTTAAATCACATATGTCGCTATGTATTAGGTCCAACACCTTGGTGTTTCTTTCCACACGTTTAAAAGATGATCTCGTTAATTTTGCCTCAACAAAAGTTTCACACTTATGTTTTGAATCAATAGTTAGTTTTGGTATGTATTCTTTTGCACTTAATCTTCGTAAAGTGTCATAATTCACATGTCCGAATCTAGCATGCCATAAATTAGGAGACTCAAGCAAGTAAGCAGAAGAATTCTTCATTTCATTATTGTCCTTAACGGACATTACATTGAGCTTAAACAGCCCATCAGTTGCATAGCCCTTGCCTACAAACATACCACTCTTAGACAAAATAACTTTATCTGATTCTATTACAATGCGAAAGCCATGTTTACTCAACAAAGAACCGGGCACAAGGTTCTTGCGAATATCAGGCACATAAAGTACATTCCTCAAAGTCAGATTCTTCCCATAAGTCATCTTCAGAATCACCGTGCCTTCCCCTTCAATGGTAGAAGTCGCAGAGTTTCCCATGTAGAGCTTCTCACCAGCATCAGAAGCTATAAGGCTAGAGAAAGTCGCCTTGTCGGAGCAAATATGCCTAGATGCTCCTGTATCAATCCACCATTCTCGCGGATTAGATCCAACCAGGTTCACCTCAGAGACCGTAGCACAGGGGTCTATATCACCTATCTCCTTGGAGATATCATCAACCATGTTTGCTTCTTTCTTCTTGTTTGTCTTCTTAGGCTTCCTGCAGTTAGCAGACCTGTGACCAACTTTATCACAGTTGAAGCACTTTTCTTGGAACTTCAAAGGCTTCGAAACTTCTCCTTTGGGTGCCAGTTTAGCCCCCTTCCCGGAACTGGTCTTCTTGGACTTGGAGCTTTGTGCATGCTCCATCATATTTGTCTTTTCACCGGCAATAGGCTTCTTTCCGGATCTCCTGTTATTTTCTTTAATGCGAAGTCTAACAATCAGATCCTCCATAGTCATCTCCTTTCGCTTATGCTTAGGGTAGTTCTGAAAATCTTTCCATCCAGGAGGCAGCTTTTCTATCACAGCGGCAACTTGGAAAGATTTCGTGAGACCCATCCGCTCGGCATGCATCTCATGAATAATCAGTTGCAATTCTTGCACCTGACTGTCAACAGTCTTGGAATCCACCATCTTGTAGTCAAGAAAGCGTCCAACTATCCACTTCTTGGCACCGGCATCTTCAGTTTTATACTTAACGTCAAGTGATTCCACTAGAACATTAACTAGATAAGTAAGATCCTACTAACTGATATGCCCCTTCCCACTGTCCGGGAAAGTATGAACTCAAGACTAGCTTAAGGGGAAGTGACGGCTTTGTCATACAATCCTTAAGGTCGTGCGTCTCAAAGAAACTAGCAGGTGGTGTTGGGGTGAGGACGGTCCATAGTACACTCCTCGTAAGCTTACCGGTTCCCATGCCTAAGGTATGAATTTGCTTGCACACACACATACACAATTAGTTAAGCATATAAATATTAGTTAGTTAAGCATATAATATAAGAGGTAGTGGGAGATTTTACATAGCTTGTACATACATGTTAGTTCTGAGTTTTATTCATGCATGAATGTACAAGATATGTACATACATAGGATACAAATTTTATACATGCATGAATGTACTATAAATGTATTAATTATACAAATAAATATATAGGTTAAAGTGGAGATAAATAATAGAATGGAAAGATATTGGCCATGTCTTCGAGAAAATGTCAGCTTTAACCGATTCATACTTGAACAAGGTGTGAAATTTGTCGCTGCGGAGGGAGAGTTCTGCCTTATGAAAATTCTGCACGACAATGGATTTGTGGCGGGACAAGTTTATTCTTGTTTAAAGCTACTCGATGTGCTTGAAAAAGAACTCGATGGGTGTGTCGACTGAGGCGCATCTTGATAGGGGCAAGACGGGTCAGTCGACCCCCCCTTAAATTTTTGTCC
The DNA here is from genome assembly GCF_001625215.2 of Daucus carota subsp. sativus. Lineage (NCBI taxonomy): Eukaryota > Viridiplantae > Streptophyta > Magnoliopsida > Apiales > Apiaceae > Daucus > Daucus carota. Next base: position 18,552,409 of record NC_030384.2, read on the forward strand.
TTAATTTTAATTACATAATGTCGTGAAACGGTAAAAAAATTACATAATATGAATATTAATTTTTTGTTTTCTATGTTATCATTTTGGTATCCACCATTCTAATCAAAGTGGACATGCCTTATTTATGTTGTGATACGGTAAAGATTTATATAATATGAACATTATTTTTTTCCTGTGTTTATTCCAATTAATCATTGTTACAAAATATTATATACGACCCCCTTACTTTCGGAGCTGGATCCGCCACTACTAACAGTCAATCATTACTCTAAATTAACATAATACATAGAATCATTCCCACTCCTTATCAGTAACATTTCCCTCTCCACCGTCGTTCACACCCTCCCCGTCTCCATCGTCGTTCACACCCTCCCCGACTCCACCGCTTGAGCTCAACCCTAACGCCAAACTCTGTCTCATCGGAAGCAGAGGTGCGCACAAGAAACATTTTTGTGGTGTGTGTGTGTTTGTTTCGAAGGATGGTATTCTGTTTTGGAGAATAATACTAGAGAATGGAGGGATATTTATACTAGTGGATGCAGGGTGCAGGGTGTGATGCATGTATAAATTTGTTTATAAATACATATCAAGAAATCACGGGAACACACACAAACTAGTACATTTTATGAAGATATCTTAACAATATTGTGACTCAACACCAAAGAACAAAAATTAATGTAAAATTTTCGTACAAAGACTAAATAAGCATCACGATCAAATAAGCATATATCTCAAATTCAATAAATTAATAAAAAGCACATTCATGCACACTAAATCAAGAAGATATACATCAAACTAAGAAATGATCCAAAACCAATTTAGTGTGATTTGCAAGAAAGATGATACATACTCAATTATAAACAAAGATAAGAAAGAAATATGCAAATTTGATGATAAATTAGGAACAGATATATAATTAAAAGAGGTTTTAATAAACATAAATATAAATTCACGAATTATAAGTAACCTGATAAAGATCCTCTTGATATTGACATGATTTTACTTCCTTTAGAGATAAAACTTACTCAAATATATGACTCAACCGAAGACCGGATATGAAGACGTTGTCTTGATCTCACATCCGTACTCGAGGATGATTACCAAGAATGAAGATCTGTTCTTTTTGTGTGCGTAAGTGTCTGACCCGTTTCTGGTACTTGAATACAAGACTTCGAGTAGGAGGAGTGATTTTCAGAGACCTAGGATAGCAGGAAAGAAGAAGCATTGTTAACTCAAAATGCTTCTAGAAGCATTGTTAACGCAGCAATTTGGACCCTATAAAAGGCAAACAACATGTATATAACTCATTTCATCGTGAAGAATCACTTATATGATATGGGTCGTTTGTAATCCTGCAGAGACGTGTAAAAATCACTTTGTGCTAGTCCATCTGGAATGCCTACATATAAGAAGAATATTCTTGCGATTGAGAGGAGAATTTTTACGGCATTATAATGACTTTAATGGAAACACAAATTTTGATGAAAAAAATTGACGGCAACTCATCCACTAAAATCATGCCAGAGTTTATATCTTATCCAAGGTGGAGTAGGGGGTAATCGAGCTGAGACGAGTCGAACACCGTCAGGCTCGGCTCGAGCTCGACTAAAAAGTTCGGGGCTCGAGCTCGAGTTCGATCAAGCCTTTAATTTCAAGTTCGAAGCTCGGTTCGTAAAAGGTTCGATATGCTCGAGTTCGGCTCGAAAGCTCGAATCAAGTCACCAAATATTGACAAAAACTCGAAATATGATCGGTTTGGCTCGAGTTCGATTCAATTAAATATATAAATTATAATTAAAATATTAAGGGAAAATAGATTTTTTTTGTCACCGAACTTATTATGTTTTTAGAAACTAGCCACTCAACTAATTTTTTTTCCTTTTAGTCACTGATGTTAGGTTCGGAATTTTTTTGCCACTAAAGTTAGGTTCGGATTTGATTATTACCATTATATTAATTCTTTGTAGTATTATTAAAATATAGTGATAACCTGTAATATTTTGATAATTTGATATATGTCTATCTTTATATATAGTACTTTTATGTATCCAAGATCGTTTATCTTCGGTAATGAGAGTTAAACACGCATTTTACGGTTCCTAAAAGTGTACTCTCATAAATTATTTAATTTTTTCTTCCGAAGAAAAATTTAGTGTTTGAATTTTTATACGCAAGAATAAAATCTTATAAATCATCGAAGATTAAGTTTTCCTCTCTATTTTTTTATTTTTATCTTGAAAATTATAATAAGATAAAGTTATTAAAAATTATGAGGATAAATTTAAGAGAGATCTTAGGCTGAACTAGGTGATTTAAACTTTAATAGTGAAAGATGATGTATCGTATCACTCAATTAGACTTTATTTTATCATGGAGAACATAAATAATTTGAAGTCATTGATTCCATACTGATGATTTATTGAATTTCTAGAATTCTAATTACGATTTTCCTGATTTTATTATTATATCACCTCATTTTATGTTATTATTGCTATATACAAAGATATAAACATACATCATATTATCAAAAAATATATACTATCACTATGTATTAATGATGCTACAAAAAATTATCACAATGCTAATAATCATATTTGAACCTAAGTTAGTGACTAAAAACAAATCCAAACCTAACATCAGTGACTAAAAAGAAAAAAAAATTAGTTGAGTGGCAAGTTTCTAAAAACATAATAAGTTCGGTGACAAAAAAATCTATTTTCCCAAATATTAAATATATTTACAAAAATATATTTATGATAAAAAATTAAAAAATAGTAGAAGCTCGATATGGCTCGCGAACCTTACGAGTCGAGTAATTTGAAGCTCAAGCTCGGCTCGGTAAAACATCCAAATAGCTCGAGCTCGAGCTCGATCATTACCCCTATGGTGGAGTAACATTCTAAGGCAAATACCTAAGTATCCTGACCAATCCAAAGCAGTTACGTACAACTCGTAGAAATATATATATATATATATATATATATATATATATATATATATATATATATATATATATATATATATAGGAATGGGATCAAATAAAAACTTTTTTAAGTTACAAACTTACAAACTTTTTTGGGCCATCAGATTAGATTTGATCCTAGAGCTGGGGCTGACTTAAACTTTTATAATAGAGGGGTAACTTAGTCAATTTACGTTTAAACAATTATAACATATATAAACTAAAAAACTAACAGAAGCGTATTATTGTTTGTTGGAAATTTTTGCCGGCTAGAGAGAGAAGACGCATCGGAGAGAGACGACGGCGAGTTTCTGAGCTAAAGAGAGAACAACGCGACTTTTGACTACAGATTTACGCATACTTGAAGGTAAATTATTGTTTTTTTTACATAAATTTGTTGTTTAGTTGTTTTCTTCAGCTCGAGATATACGATTTGATGTGTTTTAGTTGTTTTATTGTTTTTTCTTTGACGAAACTACTGTATTCGTCGGGATTAGGTTGTTTCCAGGTGTTTTGTGGTGTTCGATTGAATATTATAAAAAAAAATTTGTTTTTTAGGTGGAGATTTGGTTATTACTCTGTTCGATTGTTCTTCTTTTATGCGATTGTGCTATGGACTTGAATTCAGGTACGACATGATTTTCTTTGAGTTTAGTTTGTTGATTCTTTTTTTAATCTGAATGTTTGTTGTTTCGTTGAATGTATGATTAACTTTTGTTGAACGAGCTGTATATTAATCAATTATTATATGTAATTATAAAATGTTTGTTGAATATTAGTATGAATTCTGTTGAACGAGTTGTATATGACTTAAATATGTTGAATTCTTGTTGTATTTATGTTGAACTTTGTCTATGTGCATCTATTGAATATAATGTACTTATAAGTGTAATTATAGGTATCAATTATAAGTGTATTTTTGTTGATCGTAATTATAAGTGTTTGTTGAATATAATTAAGTATCAATTTTGTATGATTAATCTTACTTGAGTACTTTTTGGGATGTGAACAAGATATTTGTTGAATCTTTGTTTTCTTTATGTTGAACTTTGTCTATGTGTAACTGTTGAATATAATGTTTGTGAATTTCAGTTTAGTTGTATAACTTTTTCAGGTTTTGGTGATAAAATTGCTCAAAACTTTGATGCTTATACATTGCCTACGGATGTTATGGCTATAGAAGATGATGATTTCTTTTTGGGAGAAGTTGATGATTTGTCTTCCCGTAAATATGTATCTCCAGGTTCTACAACGTATTGGTTGCCTTTTATGGTTGATAGTAAACCTAATGTTGGAAAATCGTTTAGGAGTATAGATGAGGCTGCGCATTTTTATGTTGATTATGGTCGTTCTTGTGGATTTGATATTAGGCGTGATAGTGAGAAGCGATATCGAGATGGACGTATTCAATCGAAACATTTTCACTGTTCACGAGAAGGCTTTTATTCTAAAAATGGTGAGAAGAATGATGATGGCTCATTTTGTTCAAAACAAAAGAGGAAAAGTATGTTTACTAGATGTGGATGTCCTGCTATGATTGTGGTGAAACATACGAAGGGTTCAATATATGAGATTACTTCGTTTATTGAACAACATAGTCATAGGTTTGCTAGTGCTGATGGTAAGAAGTTTTTGAAGGTAAACCGGTCAATGACTGTTGCACATCAAAATTTTGCATTTGATTGTTCAAAAGTCAAAATAGGTCCTGCTCGTGCGTTTGGTTTAATGAAAGAGTTTGTTGGAGGGTATGACCAGATTGGTGCAACAGTTGTTGATTTTAAAAATTGGAATAGAGGCTTGAAGAACATAATTGGGAATGCAGATGCACAAGTAATATTGAATAAATTTCAAGCTTTGAAGGAGTCTTCTAATGGCAGATTCTACTATGAACATGATGTGGATGAGTCTGGAAAATTGACAAAGTTATTTTGGGCAGATTGTGTTGGTCGTAGAAACTATGATGTGTTTGGTGATGTTATTTCAGTAGATGCCACATTTAGTACTGACAAGTAAGAAATTTATGTTATTTTCTAACGTATTTTGTGTATATCTTATTCCCTTTTTTTTTGAATTCTTAATAAACATATATTTGTTTTCAGGTATAACATGGTTTTTGTTCCAATCTGTGGTGTTGACAATCATAGAAAGTGTGTAACTTTTGATGCTGGTCTACTTTCAAAATAAGATATAGCTCATTACAAATGGTTTTTTCAAGCTTTACTAACTTGTATGGGGCGACATCCATTATGCATTTTGACTGATCAATGTGCTGCAATGAAACAAGCAATTGCTGATGTGTTCGATAAAGAAAAGACAAGGCATCGTCTTTGTATGTGGCACATCATGGAAAAATTTCCATCTAAGGTACCTTCTGTTGAACCTTCATAACATTTGTGTTGAATATATGTATTTTTGTTGAATATATATCTTATTGGTGTTGAATACATGTCTCAGGGGTGTTGAATATATTTATTTTTGTTGAATATATGTTTTACTTGTGCTGAATATATTTTAGTTTCTGTTGAACTTTAATTCAATTTGTGTTAAATATATTCATTTGTGTTGAATATGTGTTTTAGGAGTGTTGAATATATCTATTTTTTATGTTGAGAAATTTGTATGCCTGATATTTGTTAGTTTTTTTTAAATATATTTTTAGGTTGGTGTGGTATTGGCAATGGATGGTGGATTTTTATCAAAGTTTAAACCTTTTGTATGGGGTGAAAATTTGGATATATCTGAGTTTGAAGCTTGTTGGAAATCTTTGATGGATGAGTTTAAGATGACTGACAGTGAGTGGTTGTGTGATATGTATGAATGCCGACATTTATGGATTCCAGCATATTTCAAAGAAGATCCTTTATTAGGAATATTACGGACAACATTTGGGTCAAAAAGTGCAAATTCATTTATCGGTCATTATCATCAACCTGGTGATACTCTATCTCAGTTTTATCTACGTTTTGAGACTGCAATGGATAAGCAACGTAATATCAATTCAGATTTGAATCATAAATCTAATGTTGCGTTCCCAAGTACTGATACAGAACTATTTTTGGAGAAGGATGCTGCAGAGTTATACACACGTGAAATATTTTATAAATTCCAGAAACAAGTACGAGATGCTTGTTTCCATTGGTAATAAAGGATATGAGTGGTGTTGAAGTAAAGAAGTTTATTTTACATGATCTTAAAGCTGCTAAAGAATTTCAGGTACTAGTAGACTGCATTTGATTATTATTTAATGCCTTTTTTCAGTGTAATTTATTTTTTATGTTTGCATGTATTTTATATTTGATATACAATGCCTTAGGGGTGTTGAATATATGTTTTAGGGGTGTTGAATACATGTCTTAGGGGTGTTGAATATATTTATTTTTGTTGAATATGTATATGTTTTAGTAGTGTTGAATATATTTAAGTTTGTGTTGAACTTTAATTCAATTTGTGTTGAATATATGTTTTAGTAGTGTTGAATATATGTAATTTATTTTTCATGTTTGTATGTATTTTATATTTGATATTAAATCACTTATATTTGGTACAGGTTTTGCACATTTTGGAAAATTATAAACTTGAGTGTTCTTGTAGGATGTTTGAAAGAATTGGTTTGCCATGCAGTCATTTGATTCTTGCATTAAAACAAGTTCCTGTGCACAAGCTGCCAAGGCATGTTGTTCTGAATAGATGGATGAAGAATACGGAGAAAAACACAACAAGATTTGTTTCAAGCACATCAAGTGATGATAAAGAGAAATTTAGTGTTATTGTGAATGATATTTCGTTTGATTTCAATTCGTGTATGGGGTTGGCTGGTGACAATAAAGAAGCACTTCTTTTGATTCAAAGTTGTCTAAAAGATGTAAAACAGAAGTTACGCGGTTGGAAATTTGAAGGAAGCTAGTTGTGGGAAACAAGAAAGATGTTGTTGAAAAGTTTATTGGATCAGAGATTCCAGTTAACATTTAAGTCCAGCCTCCAAATCAATTTCGGAACAAAGGGTGTGGAACAAAGAGAATTAAGAGTGCCGCTGAAAAATCAACTATATTTTCTGGTAAACTAAAGAGGATTTGCAGGTATTGCAAGACAGAAGTTTATCATGACTTCAGGAATTGTCCTGTAAGAAAAATGCAATATTTGGATGAGAATTCTGCTGGAAAGAAGAAACAAAAAAAAAAGTACAGACAACAGTGAAAGTGGCATGGGTGACAATGTTGAACTCTAGTTTTTGTCTAGTTGAACATTTGCTATTTTGAAGTTTTTTTAAATTCTTTGTTGAATTGTTATATAAATAATGTTGAACACATATACTTTCATTCTTGAATTTCTATATAAATAATGTTGAATACATATATTTTCATTGTTGAATTGTTATATAACTAATGTTGAATACATATAGTTTCATTGTTGAATTGTTGTACAAATATAGTTTCGTTTTTGAATTGTTGTACAAATAATGTTGAATGTTGAATGTTGTACTATCTATATAATTAAACAAAAATAATTTATAATCCAAATTTAGATAACTCGTAAATTACACTATGAATTTTTCATTATAGAAATAGAGAATAAAATGAATCCAATCTCTACTTAATAAAAAATCATAAGGGTTTGGTTGGGGTTATAGAAAGATGTCATTTTTCATTTCAATTTCTAACCCTAATTACATACTTACGAGATATTGTTTGGGGTTTTATTTGGGATATAGAATAACTTATGAATTCAACCCTCTTTGTACCCATGTTCAACACAGAGAAATGTTGAACATGGGTTAATGGGCTGTTGAACTAGTGAACAATTGTACATATAAAATACATTGATACTAAAGAAACCATTGTATACAGATCAATTAGCATTCATGCAATTACATTCCTGTTTCTTGGTGACCAAGGAATTATGTATTAAGCAAAATGCACATAATAGCAAAATATTTACAAGCAAAACATATAATTACTTAGAAATGTCTGATCAAATTGTGCTTAGGCATGTCTTTGTCTCTTTGCTGGAGCTTTACTATCATTTTGCTTTTTTTCTTTTGTTTTCTGCTTCTCCAATTCAATTTTTTTCACATGTTCTTCAAAAATCTGAAACTCCACATGATGCTTCTGTTTGTTGCATTCATGTAACAGAATCTGGTGTGCATATCTTGTCCTCAAAACTTCTAATTGTTGCTGTTGCACCCTTCCCTCAGTAGCAAGTGCACAATCCCAATTTTTTGAAACACCTTGGTAGTGCTCCATATGTCTCATGACAAAAACACCACAGTCAACATGGTTGTGCTCAGTTCTCCACTTCATTTCGAACCTTACAGGAACAAGAGAAGCTATGTCCTTCGCCTTTGAATGATTTTTTAAAACCATGTATCTTACAAGGAAGTCTCTCTGTTAAAAACCATACATTAATTGAGAGAATTCCATGTCAAATTCAAGTCAAAAAATTATATGATCATTTTAATAAAGTAGTAATTACTTACAATATTTTGAGGTATTTGCTGGTACTCTGCATCGAAATCTGGCTGCAGAGCACTACTATCAATAACCTCAAAACTTGGTTTTTTTATGTTAAAACATAAGAGGTAGTGATGCTCAGCAAGTGTCATGCTGAAGAAAATCTGTTGGAAAATATTAAAACAGTAAAATTAATTAAAATAGAGTATAAAATGAATCCCATGTCTAAAAAACAAAAACTCAAAAGGGTTTGGTTGGGGGTATAGAAAGATCTCACTTTTTATTTCAATTTTCAACCCTTAGTCAGAAAATTACTAGATAGCGTTTGGGGTTTGATTTCGAATATAGAAATAACCCATGTTCATCACACTTTGTACCCATGTTCAACAATGATAAATGTTGAACATGGGTTAATGGGCTGTTGAACTAGTTGAATACAGTGATATTTAACAAACGATTATATTAAAACAGTAAAATTAATTAAATCATTGTTTTATTTCTACAAATTGAAGTATTTCACTATAGGTTCAACAGAATTCAACATACTATCCATTGCAACAAGTTTTTTAAACATGTTCAACACAAATCATGAAAAAATTCAACATACTATCTACTGGGAACAACATTCCAACAAGTTTTTTAAACATGTTCAACACAAATCAGCAACAAATTCAACATACTATCAATTGGGAACACTAATGCAACAAGCTTTTAAACATGTTCAACACAAATCATAAACATATTCAACAGAGTATCTACTGGAAACACCATTGCAACAAGTTTTTTAAACATGTTCAACACAAATCATGAAAAAATTTAACATACTATCCACTGGGAACAGCATTCCGACAAGTTTTTTAAACATGTTCAACACAAATCATCAACAAATTCAACATAATATCTACTGCGAACAGCACTGCAACAAGTTTTTTAAACATGTTCAACACAAATTATTAACAAATTCAACACATTATCTACTGGGAACAACATTGCAACAAGTTTTTTAAACATGTTCAACATGTTTTCAACTGAAAGGAGTACATTAAACTATTATAAATCAAAAAAATTACATTACAATTTCAGTTATTGAAAAAGAGATTAATGAATCTCAAAGATATATTTTGTTTTTCAACAAAATATGAACATATAATTAACAAAAAATACATTTAAATTTAAAACAAAAAGCATTACAACAGACGTTAAAACGTTTGATTTTCAACATACGTTTATTATATGATGTTTAACATACTTTTAGTACAGATTCAACAAATAACAATCGAAATATTCAATACTTCAAAATGTTTATTACTATTCAACACACTTCAAAACGTATATTATGATATTCAACATTATATCAATACATTCAACACTTTTTAAACTGAATAACACAAAATCAAAATAATTAACCTAAAATCTCTAACTGAAAAAAATGCACAAATATTTCAAACATTTAACCTAAATTTACTGAAACTATAAAATCAAAGCTTTTATGAAATAATGTAAAGATATTACCAGCGACCCTCTGTAATTCATCACTTTTCCTCTTTGGAGCCATTGTTAGTGATCAAGATCTTGAAAATTGAACGACGACTTCGCTTGATAATGTAGACTTGTAGTTGATTAAGATTTGGTTAAGATTTGGTGATGATGATGATCGAAAATCGCTCTGAGTAGGAGTGGGTTTGTGTGTAATGCCGTTTGTGTGTAATGGCGGTTTTCGTGCAGTTTAATTTTTTGGAGGTCGTGTGTTGTAATTAATGTGTCAGAAAAGACGCGGCTTGCAGTTATTTACAAAACTGCCACCGCGTCTTTTCAATTTTTTAATCACAGCCGCTCGTTGTTTTTTAGATCTGATGGCTTATAAAAGTTTGTAAGTTTTTAACTAAAAAGGTTTTTACCGGAACCCTCCCTTATATATATATATATATATACACACTCTTAAAATAAAAACTAGAAACCAATACAAGTTAGTGATATTCTTAGTACAATTTAGTGATATTCTCTTTAGGATTTAGTGATTTGTGTTGCAAGAATTAGTGAAAACTTGCAGAAACCACCCAGAATCTCCGTATATGTTCCAAAAACTGCTCAAATCTCCTGATCTGTTCACGTTTTCGATTCAGATGGTGGTGACGGTGGTGGAGATGGTGGAGGTGGAGGTGGAGGTGGAGATGGAGGAAGGATGATTGTGGTGAAGGTGTGGGCGGCTTGAAGTAGCGGGTTGGAGCGTTGCCGGAAAAGTGGTGGCTCCACCGCGTTTTGAAGTTAAGCCGAGTTGGAGAAAGAAGTATAAACGGGGCTGAAGGAGGTTGAAGCATCGACCAAGATGGGGTTGGTGAAGATGGAGTGGAGATTGTGTTGTTAGAGAAATAAAGGAGGTGGAGGTGGAGATGGAGGGGGCGGGCGGCATAGAGGTGGTGGTGGTTATGGAGGAGGTGACGACTGTAACACCCCAACCCGAATTACTTAATAAGAGAAGACTTACTACAATAATATTGCGAATTCATCATAAAAGTAGTAGCATTTTTTTTCCTCCAACAAAACCATATTACACACATATAAAGTCTACTTTCATTCTTTAATACAAACCATACTTAAAACATACTATAAAACGTGTCATTACTAGATAACATATAACAAAACATATAGATAGGCCATCCCCAGGTCAAAGTAACCATATGTACATCATCCAGGCGAGGTGCTGCTTCAGCTCGGTCCCACTTCTACTTTATATCTTTACCTTTACCTACAACACAAGAAAACTATAAGCTACGCCGCTCAGTAAGTAAAGTAACTGAAGAGAATTTAACACACATAAGTAATTCAACATGTATAAATGCATTTCATCTTATCTTTAGTATTTATGAACCTCGACACATTAGTGTACCATGTTTGACACATTTGCCTGCAGGGCTTTCTTATAACACAATAGCCCATGGGAAACCTCCTCAGGCGCCATTACCAACAGAGTGGCTCGTTTTATACCTTATTCTATCGTTGCCCCGTCGAGCTCAAGACCTAAGGCGGCCTTGCTCTGTGGTATCTGATCACATAGATCTTAGATCACATAGATCTTAACAACATGGAGGAGGCAAGAACAACTTATATTCGATAACCGAACCTGGCCTGCCCTTAACGGGCTACCCTTACAAGCCTTCAAAAGACTTAATAAAACTTATCTTCACGTAACAGTGACATAATTCAATTATACAATCATATTCCCAATTGATCATATGCATAATCTCATATATTTAGCAACATATGCTATCAAAACTTCTCAATAATTACACGCAACAAGTCACATAACTACAATCACCACAATCATCATAAAGTAATACAAAAATTGACAATCACCAAGGACAGATCAAACTAGTAATCTTGTGTTGCAGTTAAGTACTTTCTTACCTCAAGTCCGGTTTAAATAGCAAGACACTTTCGATCAACGTCCTTATGATCACCTAAAATCATACGTATTTCCTTTGTCATAAATCATTCTTTATGCCACTTATATAGTTTATAACTTTGGTTGAGTTAATTAATCCATGATTTAATAATTTAAACCTTTTTACATAAATTAATAACCACTAATAATATTGCAAATACTATCTAAGAAACTACTAAATAAAATACTAAAATATCATTCCATTTAATAATAGAAACTTCACACAAAATATAACTAAGTACCTCAAAGTTGAGCTAACTTTGACTGCTTCCTTTTTCAAGGATGACTTACCAAATATGATTTCCCTCACTTATATAGATGAGAGGTTGTCCCTGCTTCATCTACCAATTCGATGTGGGACTATTTGAGTTAGTGTGTGTAAAACACAAGTGACAAGAGAGTGTACTTGTGACAATAAGCTAGTTGAAGCCTTACTTGGAGACAAGGCCTCCATTGCCCAAATCATTTATGCAACTAGTTTTTGTATATAAGGTCAATAGTACTACATAAATAGCAGCCTGCTATTCATATCCCACTCGATGTGGGACTCTTAGTATAATTTTGAAACTACTTTTCAAGAGTGTGCTTTCTAGTTCACTGGTTAACATTCCCAACTATCTTATACACATGTTTAAATTCTTTTTAATCTTTTGAGAGTTCTTTTGGGCAACAATATTTCTTATAAAGCAATTTTATTGTCTTTTAATTTTACTAAGTATGGACCAAGCAAGATGCTCAAAGTCCGCACTTGGTTTCCATTCAAGAAACTCATTCCTCTTTAAGTAGGCTCTCTCAGCCTTCAACTTCCACATCCTTTCGATGTGGGAGGGGAACTTGGAAGAGAAAGAAAAGCTTGGTTTCTATTAACATTTTCCTAACCTATATATATAGGAGTGATAACTCCTTTCCTCTTATTTGCACTCGATGTGGGATACCGATCCTCCTAAAACACTCAAAATTATTGAACTTATTATACACAACAATTGAGTGATTTATTTAAACTAGTCATCTAATTGAAACTAGTCTCTTTAAATCATGTTAAAACTTTAAGTTTGTTTTAAAGAAAATGAACAGATAAAGCAAGGGCTTTAAGTCCATATCAACTTGAGCTCATGACACAAATGAGTTTTAAATAAGGGGTAAAGAGTCACCCACTTCTTCTCCTTCTTGATGTGGGAAGTAGAGAAGAATAAGTTTAAACTAGAAACTTATGTGTTTACTCCTTTGTGTTAAAGAATTCAAAACACCATTTACTTATATAGATAGATGGCTAGCATCCTTATTCTTTTGTCTCGATGTGGGACAAAAGCTATTATACTAAAATTGAAACCAACACACTTGTAAGTATATTACCACAAGTATGTGACAATATTTATAACTCAAGGATACTTCTTTGCTCATATTCCTCCCAATGTGGGAAGTGAGCCAAGTACCCATCACACCATTTGTATCCAATATACTCCATACATTATATAGTGCAAGAAGAGGTTCCCCTCTTACTTCTAATCAATGTGGGACAATAGTCTTAATAAGAAAAACACACATTAATATCCTACTACTAATTGAAAAATAATAAAAACACGTCTCACATAGTCAATAAATTTACTCAACACATATCTCAAATATTATTTATAATAAAATAAAATATTCATATTTTATTATATAGTCAAACCTGGATATTACAACGACGGAGGTGGTGGCAGTGGCGGATGTGGAGGTGGGGTTGGTGAAGATGGAGGTGGAGACGGGGTTGTTTAAGAATTTAGTGGTATTTGCTTTAGGATTTAGTGATATTTCACCTTGGTTTTTAGTTTTTAGAATAAGGAGGTTTTTATTGGAGTATGACTATATATATATATATATATATATATATATATATATATATATATATATATATATGGAAAATGTTCCACAACCAAAGGTGGATAACTAGCTTATCCATCCAACTGATCTCTAGCCGTCCAAAATAGGACAATCAACGCACAGAATTCAAAGTAGATCCTGGATAATACGCACACTAAAACAGCGTATACGCAACTTTAAAAAGCGTATATGCTATATAAAAGAGCGTATACGCTATATAATCCAGCGTAAGAACAGGTTACGCTTTTCAGTAGATCCACATACGCTACATTATATGGCGTCTAGATCCACACAGCTTCAAAAACTAAAAACACGACCTCTTCTTCCTATACACCATTTTTAGAGCATACAAACCCAATACACACAAAATACACAAAATACACCTATATTGGAGCTTATATTCGAGTTTAAAAGCTAGCTTGGATCTTTATTGGAGTTTAAAGCTTGAAATTTGAAGCTTATAGCTTGAAGCTCGGAGCTTGGAGCTTTATTGGACTTCTTTATTAAGGTTAGATTTCATATTTTCATGGCATCTTTCATCTTTTCTAAATTAACATCCCCTAGTAAGCCCATTACACCTAGTAAACCTAGAATTGAGATTGAAGAAGAAAATGATAGTGATGCTAAAAAGACCCCAATAGTGAATGTTGATGATGTTGATGATAGTGATGATGATGTTGAGGAGGTTGTGGAGGAGGTTGGGGATGATGATGTTGAGGAGGTTGGGGGTGAATGTTTTGATGATTTTTGTGAGAAACAAAATTCAAAAGATGATGATTTGAATGAGAGTTGTCCTTGTGTTGGTCAATTATTCGATAGCTTAGATGAAGCGGAGATGTTTTATAGGGATTATGGTAGACGTGTTGGTTTTGAGATGATAATTAGAACCACACATAGGCGTGTGAAAAGTAAGAGAATTTGTTCGCGTTTGTATATATGTCGGAAGGGTGGTCGAATAGTAACAAAGTCGTTGGATGAAGAAAAGGATGTTCACAAAAAAAAGAGAAATAGGGATTCTATTGGTAGAACGCATTGCTTGGCGCGGATGTACGTTGTGCATAGGGAAAAATTTTCCGTCAATCGGTTAAAATTTTTTGAAATCGGTTAAAATTTTTTGAAATCCGACTTCGCTGTATTTTTTTAATCTCCCAATAATCAATTTTCATACCATATTTGATATATTTCGATGTAATTTATAAATTTTGTTTGATTTATTATATATATTAGATTTATTATAATAATTTCAGATTGTGATGAATTGGTAAATATAATATTATTATAGTAAATTTATACGAATATATAAGTTTCGATTTTTGACAAAACATATTAGAATTTATAATATTAATGTTAAAATAGAAAAAGTAAAAAACCTAACAATTAAATAATATTTTATTTCAAAATCATTATAAATTATAAACATATAAAAATTCTGAAAATTATAGTCATTCTATTATTTTCTTGCAAAAATATGTTTATTTCTTCGAAATTTGTAAAAATATAAATTTTTAATTTTTTTTCCAAAATTTAATGTGTTACAACTAAATGCAACCATATGACATCGATATAAATTTAAATTAACTCTAACTTTTTTGAAATTTGTATAAAAATTACATTGAGTCGCTTTTAATTGTTAAAAGTATTTTTACAAATATGTTCATAAAGATTCTTAAAAGATAGTAGATTATAATAAACTGAAAAGAATAAAATCATTTTAATGAAAATCGGAAGATAAATCATTTGAAATTAAGTGTATTTTGCACCAATAGCTCTGAGCATGTCCATAAAATATGGACAGATAAATCAAATAAAAATAAAAGTCCACGAGCAGCGTCCGATTCTAATCAAATGGTGGGCGATGGCGGCTTAATCCACTCCACAAACCAGGGATTTAATTATCAGAAATGATAAAATAATGGGAAAAATTATTTTGTTTGTATATGCACGTAACCAAACAAGCCCTTATCAAACCTTCTGCTAACATTTATTTTCGTCCCAGTTGGAAATTCGAGGTTATTTCATCATCGGCACACTTCCCAACACTAGCCCATTTCTGCTTCTCCATCCTCTGGTACGTCGCTTACACACACACGCTTCATAAATATCTGTGTGTGTGTGTTTTTATAGTTCTTGAGAGTTGTTTTTTGCTTTTTCTTATCTGGGCTTCTTTGTATTTTCAAGGTACATGCTTTTTTAGATTTTCTTGATTTGTTGAGTATCAGCTGATTTTATATTGTTGGTTGCTTATTTGGGTGTTGAGTTTTGATGGGTTGTGTTTGTTTCTGTTGTTTTTGCTGTTATTATGGTGGGATGGTGTTTGAGTTGGGAAAAAAGATTGGATTTTTATTTTTGGACCTGCATATATGTGTGTTGAGTCGATTGTTAATGATTAAAGTTTAATAAAGGTGTAATTGAAATTTAGGTAGAAGAATTGTTAAGTTTTAGGAAGTTGTGATTTTGATGGAGTTTATCGAAATTTATACAAAACAAGTCTATTGGGAAATATTTTGTATTAGGGTATATACTGTTAAAGGCTAACTTGATCTTAATTGTAATGGAGTATTGTGAGAATTGTAATGCATCTTTGTTGATTTGACAGACGATGTGTCGGTTTTTTTTTATTAAAATGGTTTGTGTTTTGCTTGTGGGAACTTGTACATATGATTTGAAACTATGGTTGATCAGTGTGTTAACTGATGTATGGCACCTTACTAGCTGTTGTCTCTCTTGTATATTGATGCGTGCTTTGCAAAGATGTGAAGAACTCCAATGTTTGAGATATATGCACATATTGTTTTGCAATTAGATTTCTTTGAAATTAGTTGCATATATAAGACATATAACTAATTTCCTATGAAACAAAAACTCAGTATGTCTATAAATGTAAAGTATGCATTCTTTTATCTAGGGTTCATCTCATTATTCTGTAGGGATGTCAATATTATCTCTGATTCGATTATGGTTGCCATTGTTTAACAGTACTTTTACTTCTTTATTATAATAGTTCTTGTTACCTCCATAACTAAGTGACTTTTAAGTTCTAAAGTTCTTCGTTTGACGTGAAACAAGAGTGAGATTCTCGATAATATATTGGCCAAGACTAGGTGTTTCGATTTTGACTTCTAAAACCACACAGTAGTTGCTAGCAAATATGTGCACTGTTTAAATTTTTCTAGGTAACTTATTAAGTAGTTACAGATTGTGTTATGTAAACATATATGGTCTGGATATATATGAACATATTCACGTGTGAAAATGCATGTTTATTGACCATGTGACTTCACATGTACTTGTCCGAAAATTAGAGCTTCTTCAGGTTATGAATCAAATTTAAGAAATTCAAAGGATGGTGTAAAATAACACGACATCTTCACTGTCACTGTTGAGTATATGGTTCTAACATTTTGCTGTCTCTGGACACCTAGGAAGCACCGACACTCCAAAAAGGCTGCTGTGTCCGTGTCCGTGTCCGACACGGCGACTCGGCACCGACTCGGCTGAGTACGTGTCCGACTCGCCATGTGGCGTGTCGACACGTGACACACGTCCGACACGTGTCCGACACGCGGCCGACTCGACCCTTTAAAAAAAAACCCTAGAAAATGACTGGGACACTAGGAAATGCAAGCTCTGGATTGGAATCAAGAAAAAGGAGGGTGCACGTGTTTTAGAAATTGCCAATTTCCCTCCCTTGATGAACCGGAGATAGAGGCTGTTCTTTTTACAAAAGATGATCATTCGAATGAAAATGCAGAATAGATGTGTGTCTCATTTTGAAAGAAACTCTATTATTATTAATATAATCCAATATTTGACATATAAAAAAATAATAATTTTTATGACTTTTTTTTTTTGCCGTGTCCCGTATCCAAGACTCTTTGAGAATTGTAGAATCCCCGTGTCCTGTGTCCCGTGTAGCCGTATCCGAGTCGGTGCTTCCTAGCTGGACACTAAATTAGTTATTGGCAGTTTACTTGTAACAAAATAGCAGCCTAATATATATCTGTCCGATTAGTTAATAAATAATATGGATGTAGCCAAAATAATATTTCATAATTATGCAACCAAAATGGAATATTAATCAGAGCATTGTAATTAATTTTTGATCATCTTTGACAAGTTAAGCCTGGACATTTTAATGCTCTCCTAAAAATTATAGGCTATATGACGAAGTAAAACATAGTAAGAAATCATCATGACATTTATCAGTTCGTAAAGACGTGGATGAACTACTTTTTAAATAAAGTTATTGCGGACCAGCTCACTCCAAATCTCTAGTTTGATGATATTGCAGTTTTTATTTTTTTATTTTTCAGTTATAACTTTGGATATGTATAGATATTTGAAGTCATCTTTGGTTTATGTATGTCACTAAGCAACCTCAAATTTATAGTTTCATTCAGGTCAAATAAAATGAGTACGCTAGATGTAGCTCGAGCTGAACTTGCTCTTGCAGTACTGTATTTGAACAAAGCCGAAGCCAGGGACAAGATATGCAGGGCCATTCAGTACGGCTCGAAATTTGTGAGTAATGGTGAGCCTGGCACAGCCCAAAATGTTGACAAATCAACTAGCTTGGCAAGGAAAGTGTTTCGTCTTTTCAAGGTTTGGTTTAATATCTCTTAAAGAATATCAGTGATTTGTTTTACTAGTTCTTTTTGTTCTATTTGAAATTATATATCGCATCTTTCAACTTAACTATAATCTTAATTCAGTCTCTCTGCACTTTTTGCCCATGCTAGTTCACGGCAATTGGCTGAGACCCACATCAAAATTTACTTTCTGCCTTTCTGGATACATCCCCTTTGACTGTTTCCACATAAGAAAGAATATGTATTCGAAAATAGTCACGTATCCAAAGTTTCAGAGTTCTGGTCAAACATTTGTTTTTAAAATATTTTTGTCCTTCCTTGAGTTCCACTTCATCCTGCTTCTAACATCAAGACCACAAAACAGTAACATAAATCTTTTGTATCAGTACAAATTCTCCAAACTCGATTTAATTTGTAAAAAAAATTATTGTAGTGACTTAGCTAAAAAATGAATATAGTGGACGTAGCACAGTGAAGAAACAGTAGTTTTAAGCAAACTGGTAAAGAGGACGTCAACAAAAAGATTAGGGGGAATTGCGATGATGAAATGTCTTATGGACAAAAGAAGGGGAAGAGGCGAGCATAATGGCACTGAAAGGGCTCCAGGAGGGCAAGAAGATATCAACAGTGAGAAGTAAAAGGAGATAACTATTTTTCCCTCTGAAAAGTTGATACTGCAATCATGCAGGGTTCTTCTTCAGGATTGTGTATGTACCCAGCTTTTAAGAGTAGGGAAGGCAGATTAGCCTAAGGTTCTTGTGATAGCAGTGGAGGTGTAGCTCCATCAGTGAGGATTTCTTTTTCTGTATTTAATTGTCTATTGTCTTTACATAAGGATCAGGGATTTGATAACTTTAGTTGAGGGCTAAAAACCTGTGAATAAAATTGACATATCTTATGAGGATGCAGAATCAGAATGTAATTATATTTGTTTCATCAGTTGTTCTCTTGGTGCTCTATTTATTGGTGGATTATAATTCTTTTAAATTCTTATGACAGTTTATCAATGATCTACATGGACTTATTAGTCCTCCAGTCAAAGGAACTCCTCTTCCTCTTATTTTGCTTGGAAAGGTATGAGATGATTTTACTCAATTCTTTCTATTCGTTGTAAATTATTTTTATGTAACTCCTTGTGCCAATGCTTCTTTCAGTCCAAAAATGCATTACTATCAACTTTCTTGTTCCTGGACCAAATTGTCTGGCTAGGTAGGAGTGGCATTTACAAGGTACACAAGTTTACTTGCAAGCCATAGTTTCTAATTAGTTTCATTGAGCTTGTCTACTGATTTTCATGTTCTGTTGTGTGATACAGAACGCAGAGCGTACACAACTCATTGCCAAGATTTCTCTATACTGTTGGATGGGCTCATCAGTTTGTACTACCTTGGTTGAGGTTTGTTGCTTTTATATCTGTGTGTGAAGTTGTGGCTATATAATGGATATTTGTTGCTATGTTTCTACAAGGTTGCAAATGTTATTCTGTAAAATTGCGTAACTACCAACCAGATGCTTTTGAATCATATTATCCCTACTTTTGGGTTCAGATTGGGGAGATCGGGAGGCTTTCAGCATCAATGAAGAAATTAGAGAAGGATAAGGTTTGGGTCATTCTAGTAGCAGTCTTTTGTACATCAACTATAAAGATGTGTTAATTATCGTAGTTTTTTGTACGTGATTGCAGAATGAAGAATACCGTGCCAAACTAAAGAACTCCAATGAGAGATCACTATCCTTGATCAAAGCTGCCATAGATATAGTGGTTGCAGCTGGGCTGTTACAATTGTCACCTAAGAAAATCACTCCTCGCGTCACAGGAGCCTTTGGATTTACGAGCTCCCTAATCTCTTGTTATCAGGTGATGCATCTACCTCTATATGAGTAATTGTTTGTTTTTTTGGCAATTACAAGAAACATAAGTACTCATGCACTCATGTGTTTCCATCAAGATTCAAATCATTTACCTCGTTAAAGGGTGAGGGGCATTCACTAGGCTTCAATACCAAAATAGTCTGTATTTTTTATCAAACTGGTTCTACAAGATCTCATAACAAAATAACCGATTTGAGAGAAACCAGTACTCTAGCAAAGCAAAAGAGGAAAGCAGTGAAAACATGTTTAGGCAATAATGACAATCGAAAGAGCAATTCACAGGGGTCTCTAAATTTCTATTCTAACTGATGTACTTTGTTGTGCAGTTGCTTCCTGCGGCTCCAAAGTCGAAAACCGGTTGAAAGGGCATGGCCCTTGTGCTCAAAGTTGACAATGTCAAATTGTAATAATCCAAGCTTGCAAATCATATACATTTGTGTTGGGTTTTACTTCTGTGCAATTTATGGATTAGTAGATTTATGTATCAAATGTCTGTAACGTTCTTAGAATTTGGTTGTTTACATTAGTAATAAATAATACCTGTTGCATACTTGCATCCCTGGACAACAAATATAGTAGCTATTAATCTGTGGGTTTGCAAAGTCTTCATATGCTCGTAGCACTCAGCAGTTAGCTTATAAGTTAGCTGGAATAATGATCTCAATTTGGTCTTTTCTTTGCTCGTTTTACTGGCAGAGAATGATTTGATTTCTGCGTGATTTTGGTTGTGTTTGCTCTTTTAGAGCATTTTCAATGAATTTCTAAATCATTCTTTCAAAAAATATTAAATAGATGATTTCTAGCAAAATTATAAATTGAATATCATGATAATTTTAAATATATTTTTTTTATTTGTTCTTTATTTTCTATTTTTTTTTTATGATTTGTTAGAGAAGTTGGAGATGATATTGAAGAGGAGTGAATATCTCTGTAAATATTATTTTCAGTTTGAAGAGATTGGAATTGGAGATGCTCTTACTAGTAAAATATCGGTGGTTGACAATTATGGTTAAATATGCGGGTTTTATTCTAGTTAAAGAGCATCATACTACATAAAAATTGTGTATAAATATGAAATAATAAAAATTATAGTCCAGTAGAATAGAAGTGAAATTTACGTTAATTTCTAGTTTATTTTAAACATACATGTAACATGGCTGGGACTCGGAATCAGACAATGTTAATGCCTAATGCTACCCACACATCCCTGCTTAAGAGACCTGCCTCTTAATTTTTAATCCAATGAAGACGTTTAGCGTTGTTTATTGTTGCTTGATCTTTGTTATTGTCAATGGAGTACTTTTAGGAGGTCCTGGTGGTGGCGCGGGTGGTTGTGTTGGTAATCCTGGAGGTTTAGGGGGATATTATGGAGGAATGCCTGGTTGGGGTGGTCCTGGAGGCTATGGATCACCAGCTCACAGGCCGGTGGAAGGAGTTGAGGACATGGAGGTTGTGCTAGTGCTAGTCAAGGCGGAGGTGGTTCATATTCAATGCCAAATCCTAATGATCCAAGGTGCGGAGATATTCAAATGGCTCAGATTCCTGTTGGATACTATTTGATTAGTTATGATTGTGGTAATTGCAGTATGATTTGGTTTAGTATTTCAGTTTAGTTTTTCAAGCAGAGTTTAGTAGTTAAGTGTATCAAAGAACAGAATGGGATTTATGAAGTGTTTGTTCTTTCCATTTCTTGAGCTCCTTGTCTTGTCTATTTTTCCTCAATATTTAGTTTAAGCACATGATAATTGCGAAAATTTCCTACGCAAGCTATACATGTGCTTATTTACAAGTCTTGATTTAAGTTTGAATTTTCAGCTGACTGCTGAGTGCGAATAATTAAGTTTCTGTCGATGTTGTAAGTTTGCATTACTGAATTTACATATTTGATTCACCTTGTTTGCAGTCTAAATTGGTCGTATTTTAATGAATCTCTCAGTATATATGGATCAATTGATCTGCAAATTCTGAGAGTTATACAGTAGTAGCATAATTGGTAGTCATTACCAGTGCTTCTCCTGGTGCAGAATCAGAACGTAGAATCAGTGCTTCTCCTGGTGCTCCATTTATTGGTGATTTTTATTTTCTTAAAGTCTCTTTACGGTTTATCAGTCATCTACATGGCCTGATTAGTCTTCCAGTAAAATGAACTCCTCTCCCTCTTATTTTTCCTGGAAAGGCATGAGATGGATTTCACTCAGGTTGTGTTCACTTGGTGGAATGGAATGAAAATATATGGACAAGTTTTATGAAAAAAGAAGAAAGTCTGAGGCAATAATGATTAAACATGAGTGAGTTAAAACTTTTTATGAAGATGATGATGAGAAAAGATGATGAACAAATGGAATGACCTTTCCTTTCAAAACATGTGGTTAGATTTTTAGTTAAAATAGTTAATATAAAATGATTGAAGGAATGAAAATTATAAACAATTTCACTATTCACTCACAATTAATAATATAAATTACGTTCCATTCCCTCCTCACCAAGTGAACACAACCTCAGTTATTTCTACTCCGTTGTATATTACTTGTATCAACTCCTTAATGACAACAATTCTTTCAGTCAGAGAACGCATTACTATCAAATTTGTTTTTGTTGGACCAGGTTGTTTGGCTAGGTAGGAGTGGCATCTACAAGGTACACAAGTTCACTTGCAAACCATAGATAAGTTCCATTCAGCTTGTCTACTGATTTTAGTTGTTCTGTTGTGTGCAGGGGAGGGGTGGTCTCGACCAACTTTGCGATAACGCTAAAATTTTAATGTAAAATTTTAGAATTTTGTATAAAAAATAATTTTGGTGCTTCTAAATATTAAAAAAATATAAAACTGAACTCCCTAAATAGTAAAAAAAAATTAAAACTAAAATGAGTTAAACTAATTTTTTTAATGTTACTTAGTAAAAAGGAATACATTGTTAGCTACTCCCTCCGTCCCATTTTATGTAACCCTTATTCCTTTTTGGGACGTCCCAAAAAGAATGAACCTACAATACTTACTATTTTTGAACATTACTTTTCACTATTACACCCACTACTTTCTTCCACTATCTCTTTTCTATAATAATATAAACACTATTACACCCACTATCTTCTTCCACTATCTCAAATCTATTATTAAATATTGGTAGGTCCCACCACTTTACCCATTTTTCAACTAAACTTACTACATTTTTCTTAATCTCCGTGAAAGTCAAACCAGCTCACTCTTTTTGGGACGGAGGGAGTATTAGATTAGGCTATTACTCATCTACGTTACAACAAAAGAGTCGGATGATATTTTAAAGGATTTTTTGTCTAGCATGTGTCCGGTGGCATATGTTAAGCACCAAATTTTATGTGTTTAGCTCATTTTGATTGGTATTGTTTTTTATATAAAGGGAAGAAGTATGAAGCAATCAAAATAAACTGACTTTCTAAAATTTAATTTTAGTGTTTAGCATGTGTTTATGAGCACACTATAAAAAACCCATAAAAAAACCACATTTAAACATGCATCTAAAGTGTGAAGCACAATATTATGGGTCAGATGTTCCTATTTATCCAAATTTAAAGAATTTGTATAACTCTTGGTGATTTATGTCAGGAATGCTAACATGTATCCATTGCTAGACTATTACAGCTTATCTTGACTCTTCGTGTGTCTATTGTACTGGCTTGTCTTGACTCTTCGTGTGTCTATTGTCTATTGCTGCTTTCATATCTGTGTCAAGTACTGGCTCTAGGTGTAAACTTACTGTCCATATATATACTGTTAATGGGCTCAAAGGTTGAAGCTCAGCTGATATAAAATTTTAACTTTTCTTATCAATTGAAAACAAAGACAAGAAAACTAAAAAGATATAGCAAAGAAAAACAAAAATTACAATATGAAGGTTTCTTCACTGCGTTTGCAGCTGTACAAAAAGTGGTTAACCAAACCACGGAAATGCATAATATATGAGATGATACATATACTCAGAAGATCAAATAATCACATGTGAATTTAATCCGCCTCTTGCAGTCCTTCTAAAACCAGTGAGCCAACAAACAAACCAACTGCCCCCACTCCAAGAGATGCTGCGAGGACATCCTGTAATACTACAAGAGCAGTAGAATCATCCGGTATTACTACAATGGCAAGAATGGCTAGTGCAAAAGCTGGCAGCGCAGCTGAGGCCAAGGCTGCAGGTGAGGCGCCTGCAAAAGTTTCCACCAAGCTCAGTAGTCCAAGGTCCTCGGCTTTAGACAGCAGTCCCAACTTCTCAATAGATGATAGAGTGACTCCTAGTTCCTCAGCTTTTGATAGCAGACCTGCCTTCTCAACGTTGCTGAGGACTTTCTGCTTCTCTAGTTTCTTGAAGACATCCACTTCAACTTGCTCACTGCCTTCGTAAAAAAGTCCTGCCCCAAACCATTGCTTGCTCCAGTTCTTATCATATTTGTTTACCTGCGCCAGTGTCAATAAAATAGAGCGATCACTTATTTGAATTGGAATCCATGGTAAAACGTCACCTAGTAATTTAACATATTTAATTAATGATTAAGAGAATAATCATTATATGTTTCTACATCCCAATTACAAATTGCATTTGTTTATTTCTTCATTAATGATATAATTACCCAAAGAATAGATCCTGTTCCCTGGTTAGCTGTCATCTAACATCAAAATCTTTACGATGAGCTACATATCATAAATTTCATGGCTATTAGGATTGACAGGCCGGAATCCAAATTAACAGGCACATAAACCCCAATTTTCTTAACCACTCTGGAGTGAAGATGTGCATACAGATACATTAAATGAATATTACAACCACCAAATTTATAAATTAGAAGTTGTACCCTGTGCATAAGGCTCTGGCATCAAAATGGACTAGAGAGCTGCTTACAGTGTTATCTGATTCCGGCAAAGGGCTATAACAATTCGACTCTTCGACCATCATGTCAAGCTCTAACATTTAACATTACTAATTTTACTCACTAATAAGGCGTTATAAACAAACTATTGAGCAAATTTGCTATCCACATACCAAATACTACTAATTCCAAATAATCTAGCAATTTTATTTGGGTACATGGTGAGTTGTTGAACTATCCGGTAGTCATTACTACAAAAACAAACAACAATGGCCGTGGCCAAGGATTTGTTTTTGGGCTCTTTCCAAATTAAGCATCGTATTAAAGGAGTTCCTTGGGTGTTTATATTCAAAACAAATCTTCTTTATCTTTCCGATGTGGGACTTAAGTTGACACCGCTCTACAAACATCACAGTTGAGAATATAAACTAGTTCAACACATGCATACCTTCTTTTGGGGTGCCATGGCAAGAAATCTTGGAGCATATTTAACTGCAGGAAATATGCGACTGAACCGCAACCTTGAAGAAAGCAGAGGGTGGTCTGCAGCATTTCTAAGAGAAGCCATGGAAGAGGCAGCTGCCACTGATGTTGCAGCCATTAAAACTGGTTTCTTTTCTCAGCTAGAGGCTAGCCTTTTTTTTGTTTGTAATATCTGTGAGTATCATGTCAGCCAATCAATATATTCATATCTCTATCTGCAACATATTTAACCCATAGACTTTTATTACATTTTTATGCCTCTACTTTGAATAGTTAGATACATTGTGCTCTTATTTTGGATCACCTACAGTTTGGACCCTGTGTACTGTAATTGGGCTAATTAGGTAAATTTGTACAATTAGCCCCAGGTATTTTGTAAAAGTAGCGTCAAACTGGTCATGCAGTATACATAACATAAGCGTGATATCCGGGCCATCTTATATTGTAACTAGTTGAGAAACCGCGTGTTGCGGCGGGCTATAAAAATTATATCCAATCTGCTTGCACGGATTTAGAATGTTTCAGTTTCTTCTTTAGTTTCTTAAATAGGCTTCTATATCCAAGAATGTGTAATCAATCCAATGTGATCTGTCAGAATACATGATAAGTCATTTTCAATGGATATTATAAACTTTCAGTCAAAATATACTTCATCCGTTGATTGATTTACTGATTAGTCCATATTTTTGCATATTTAAGTGCCTATCTTTTGTCTATTTTCGTAGTATTAATCGCTTATTTATTTTATTTCAAGAAATTGTAGATAAATAAAGAAAGAAGAGAAATTGCAAGAAAATGGGAGAAAAAGAAAAGAAAAGAAGAAAAACAAAGAGAGTTGACAAGTAAGGGGGCACATGGAGGGCTATGATCTACCCAACACACAAGGCCCATGGATGGACAAGATTTGGCCACCCTATCCCTAAACCCTAAATCTCTATTTATAAATACCCCATCTTTTTACTTGTAATACACCATCTTTTTAACCTAGTATTTTCCTAGTTGGTACTATAGTGCTAGATCTTCTTTTGTTCTCTCAATTTCATACTACATTTGTAAACATTTTTATTTTAATGCAAATCCTCTTTTAGCTTAATCTTGTATTGTCTCTATTTTCTTACTACAAGTGACATGATTCTTCTTAGTACCACCATATATGCTTAAGGGCTTTTGGGAAATGAAGAATCATTAAGCCTTCTAATTAGTGTAGATTTTATGATTGTTTAAATTAGTCATTAAAGCTCTTTTAAACTCTAGCACAAAAGATGATTTGTGTGGGGGTTAATGTTTTAAGCCTTAAAGGCTACAATATAGTTAATTAATTCGGTAGCTTCATTTTTTTTGCTAGTAAACTGTTAACACTCATTGATTTTGTTTTATGATATAAAGAAAAGTTCTCACCCACACTCACATGTTCTGTTTACGCACAAACTCCCCCTTCCTCTATTTCTTAATCAAACCCATGTCCTTGTTTTTAGTTTAAAAAAAACAAACAAACCCCCCCCCCTCGACAGAGTCAGTACCGAGCCCTGTTTTTGAGTCGCAATCTTCTTGGTTTCTTTTTCGCCGAGTTCGTTTCTGAGTTCTCTTTCCGAGTCCGGCCGAGTCAAGTTCTGAGTCGTTGCAGGCGAGTCATTAAGTCTTGTGTTAGATTCGTAGCTCTGAGTTTCTGTTTGCTGAGTAAATTTATGTCTGAGTCATTTCCGAGTTTTAAATTCTTTCTCTGAGTCTGGCTGCTTTTCTGTTGGTTTTAGAGTATCGAGTGTTCTGGGTTTTACTGAGTCGCTACGGAGGGTGTTTCTTCGCCGAGTCCTGTACTGATTCGCGCGTAGTTCTGTTTCGTTTTTTGTCCGAGTCGAGTTCACCGAGTCAGTCACCTGGTGTCGAGTTTGTAAGCATGTTGTAGTTTGTAATAGTTTTGTTGCTGAAAGTTCTTGCCGAGTTATCGAGTCTGAGTTCTGAGTTGCTAATTTTGCTATTTTTACTTGTGTCTACGCTGTGTTTAGTCTAGTTGAGTATAAGTTGGTTAATTGTTATTTTCGGTTTAGTATAGCTGGTTAGTTTTCATCGAGTGTACAAGTCTTTATATGAGTTACGAGTCCTGTAATTTGCTTGGCTGGGTTTACTGTATTTATGCATCATTTCTTTTGACTTTTGGTGATGGCATTTATTTTGTTAATCAGCTTAAGTTTTAATCTTAGTAAATGTAATGAATTCATTTGATTTGGTAACGCTAGTTGGTAATATTCGGATAAGTTTAGATTTCAAATGCTTAATCACAAATTTTCTCATATTCATAATTTTAGAATTAATTTAGAAAAAAACTCCTTTTTCACGACTTTAATTGTTCTAATTCGCCTAGGTTAAAGATTTAAGGTTGCGAAAATAAATTTTAATCTCTGTGGATCGAATCTTAATATATTAAAACGGTGATCGAGCGCTTGCGATTTAAAGGTATTATTTTTATCACATCAAGTTTTTGGCGGCGCTGCCGGGGATTATAATTAATTTTTCGCTACTTTATTTTTAATCTTTCGGATTAGCTTGATTTCTCACTTTTTGTTTTTATTTCGAGGAGTATTCGGGAATCATGGATTAGAGTGGACGGATTTCGCTTGAAATTCGGGAAGCTTGCTTTGGTAACCGTATCTCTCCACTTTTTTCTTTCGTCTTTATTTAGAAAAACACACAAAAAAAATCTGAAAATTGAAAATCACAAACAAATTAAAAAATTTAAAATCCAAAAATATTAGTTAGAAATACATATGTGTTGCATCATGCATTTAATCACTTAGGACACATCATCTAGATTTTAATTTTTGTTTTTAAATTTTCGTACCAATATTTGTGGTGATCGCTGGAGGACCCAAAGGTACGTTAATTTCTTCCTTTTCTTTAGAATAGAACACGTAGTGTAGAGCATCCATAATTGTTTATAGATTTTATTATATCGTTGTGTGGAGCATCATATAAATAAATCTTAAGGGCATAACCCAATCAC
Source organism: Daucus carota subsp. sativus (assembly GCF_001625215.2). Classification (NCBI taxonomy): domain Eukaryota; kingdom Viridiplantae; phylum Streptophyta; class Magnoliopsida; order Apiales; family Apiaceae; genus Daucus; species Daucus carota. Next base: position 18,580,901 of record NC_030384.2, read on the forward strand.
AAGATAAGGGGAGAGATTTCATCACTCTTTCCTTAGCCCACAACAACTTAATTCCGCATTTTGCATACCCTTTCTTTAATAAAATTGAATTAGACTATAGCCCTAGGATATCGCGCTCAATTAGGAAGGAACCTAAAAGACGAGGTAATCTTTATTATTCCGACTCTTTGGTGTCTAAGGACTAGCGAAAGCTTACCTGGCCGATTAAGGTTTGGTGTCTAAGCGCGGAGATTGGCCTCTTGGCAATGCCTGCCCCAAACTGGCCAAACCGGTCCGAATAATTTTGGATTAATCGAGTTTTTGGTGGTCCTTAACGTTAGGAGCAAGGTCTAGTTCTTTTTATTAGGGAACCATAGAATTAGGTTTTTCTTTCGTTTTTACACCCTTTTTTTTGTTTGTTTTAATTTTTCGCACTTATTTGCTACATGTTTATCGTTTATGCGAACTACTTAGGTTATGAACGAATCGTCTAGATTAGTTAGACCGGTTATCGAGATTCCTTCTTCGTCTTCTTCGGACTCCGAACCCACAGAAGCTAGCAATTCGATATCAAACATGGCCGTGTCTCTTAAAGACCGTTGTTACCCGTCTCGTTCAAGTCAATCTTCGTGCATCACCCTTCCTCCCGTAAATGGAAACAATTTTGAAATCAAAGCTCATCATATTAGCATGTTACCTAAATTTACCGGGAGTGAGAGTGAGGATCCTTATCTTTTTATCCAAGAGTTCGAGGAAGTTTGTTCCCTCCAAAAGCTCCACCAATTAACGGAAGATTCGATTAGACTTAGGCTCATTAATTTTGCGCTTAAGGAGAATGCGAAAAAATAGTTATATAGTCTTCCTGTTAATTCTATTTCCACGTGGGAGGGGTTCGTTGTGGTGTTTCTTAAAAAGTATTTTCCAAATCATAAGACTACTCGAATTACAAATGAAATAAATCAATTCCATCAAAAGGAAAATGAGTCTTTTTGGATTTTCTTTGACCGTTTCAAAAATCTTCTCTCAGAATGCCCCCACCACGGAATAGAAAAATGAAGACTTTTCAAGATAGTTTACGAGGCCTTAGATAGTCAAACCACTGCGTTATTAGAGTCTATGTGCCAAGGTAAATTCATGGAAAAAGATGAGGACCAAGGGTGGGAATTTTTTGAGGATTTAGCGGAAAAGACTATGATGTGGGAGTCAACTAAAGAGCCCAAAAAGTCAATTCAGTCGTCTAGTGCTAGGGGTTTGCATTCGATAGGAAACAATGTGGCAACCGATGCCAAACTAGCCACCCTAACTAGGAGACTTGAAGCTTTAGAAACTAGTAAATCTCCCCCACAAATGTCGATGCTCCCTAATTACAATTTTCAAAATCCCGGAACCCAACCTTCGCATGAACTTGAACAAGTAAATGCGATGTTCCAAAATCCTAGGAATGATGCGTTTGCACCTACTTACAATCTGGGTTGGAGAAATCACCCAAATTTCTCATGGACCCAAGGTCAAATTTTTCAAAATCAAGGCCCAACTTCTTTTCAAACTCCTCAAACAAATTTTCAAAGGCCCAACCCAAACTCTTGCCCAACCCAAAGTCCGAATTCATTTCCTAACCCAATTCAAACACCTTTGAATCCTCCCGGTTTTAATGATTCGGATAAACGTCTTAATTCCTTAGAAAAGAGTTTGGAAGCCTTAGTAAAATCGCAAACTAATTTGACCCAATCTCAACAAACTTTCATAACAACCCTAACCCAAGATAGGCAAATCTTGCATTCTAACGTACAAGTCGTGTCTAAGTTAGAGGCCCAATTGAGTCAATTAGCTAGCGCTTTGTGTGAGCGAGAGAAAAACAAGTTGCCGAGTCAACCCGAGGTCAATCCTAAGTTTCCTCTCAATCAAAGACCTCACGAGAATGTTAATGCAATTATTTCTCTAAGGTCGAGAAACCAAGTGGATAACAAAGTTGGTGAGAACGTTAATGAAAATGAGGAGTCGATTCCTAAAACAAATCCTTCTTTGTCTAGCACTAATCATGATAAGCCCGAATGTTCTAGAATCCGTGAGTCTATGACTGAACCTAATCCTGGGCCCATCTCTTAAAAGCCCAACGAAGAAGTTTACAAGCCAAGGGTTCCTTACCCACAAAGAGTCATTCGCCCTAAACAATCAGCCCAAATGGAACAAATTCTAGAGGTTTTTAAACAAGTCAAGATAAATATTCCTCTTTTAGATGCCATTCAACAAGTTCCTTCTTATGCCAAATGTCTAAAAGATTTGTGTACCCATAAGAGAACCACTCATGTTCCTAAGAAAGCCTTTTTGACCTCGCAAGTAAGCTCGATTCTCTCGAATCAAATTCCCGTGAAATATAAGGACCCCGGTTGTCCTACAATTTCTTGTGTCATAGGCAATACTTTTGTGGATAAGGCGTTACTTGATTTAGGAGCAAGTGTGAATCTTCTTCCTTTCTCGGTCTACCAAGCCCTAGGTTTAGGGGATCTCAAGACCACCAATATGACCCTTCAACTTGCCGATCGATCTATTAAAATGCCAAAGGGAATTATTGAGGACGTGTTGATCAAAATCGGTAATTTTATCTTTCCCGTTGACTTTGTTGTTCTCGAGACTCAACCCGTCTCGAATCCTAAGAACCAAATCCCTATCATTTTAGGATGACCTTTTCTTGCCACATCCAATGCCTTAATCAATTGTAGGAATGGTTCTATGAAGCTCACATTTGGAAACATGACCATTAATTTAAACATTTTCAACGTAGTAAAAGAACCCAATGAGCTTTATGAACAACCTATAGGGGTCAATGTGGTCAACAAGTTTGTCACATGGTCTAGCTTTGAGGATAGTGAGATTGAGTCTCTTCTTGGTGAGGATTTCAAAGTCAACAATGAGAATAATAGGGAATATCATGAGTCTTTGAAGGAGTTGACCTCGGAGGAGTTGTTAGGAGAATTGAACGACATTTGTTCAAAATGGGAGACTCCACCCGAGATTGTTAGTGTGAGCCCTAGGCCCGATTTTGAGAGTCATGTAGGTGAATCACCGACATTTGACTCGTTGTTCCATCATTCGCATAGCGCCTTAGGAAAGGATGACGTTGTTTCTTACATCGTTCCTAGTGATTTATCCAATGACCAAAATTTCATTGTCTCTAATTTGCTTAAACAAAATAAAGAAGCATTAAGTTGGTTTATGGAGATCATTAGTGATACTTGTCCTATAGGGGTAAACGATGGTGACGGGCTAGAGAAAGTCTTTGTACCTAAAAATTTTCGCACACATTTTGACTCTTTCTCGAAGCTTCCTCCCATCTTTCCTTCCGGAATTGGCTGATTCGCTTCCGTCTTCGAACCTTCCCCCGTGAAGTTCAGGTAAGGGGAAGGAAATGTGTGAGTGTGTGGGTCGTGTTAGTATTTCGTTTGTTAATAAAAATCCTCTTCATCTCCTATTCAGGTATTTTTTCCTCTTTACTCTCCCATTTCAACTCTCTCTTTTGCATACATTGAGGACAATGCATGATTTAGGTATGGGGAGGGCTTTAGTGTAATTCTAAAAAAATGAAAAACCCTAAAAAATGAAAAATTAGAAAAATCCAAAAATAGAGATGTTTTAGTTAAGTTGTCTTTCCCTCACTTGAACTTTAGGAGTAGTTGGTGTTAGCATGTTTTCGAAAAGTATATATATATAGTATCTTTTAGATAATTTGGACGTAGTTGAGTAAGGTTGTCTTTTTGAAGCTTGTATCGACCTTTTTTGTACTCGTAATTTCAAGATGGCACACACATTTGCACAAGACCTTTGATGGAGAGATTGTCTAGTGATGTTGTTCGATACCTGAGAGAGAACCCACATGTTGAAACAATGTCGAATCGAACCTTTGCGAATAAAAAAGGAAAGAGAAATAGTAGAAAAAGAAAAGAAAAAAAAAGGAAAAAACTACTTCAATACCCATTGTTCTTTATAGATAAAATCTTTAGATAAATGGGCAAAAGTAGATTGGCTAGTCTCGTTTCGTGGCCTTTGTTACTCGAGCAATTAAGTCCGTAGAGGGATTTCAACACCTAGTGCCCTAAGACCGTTTGGTTTGGGAGTCACTAACCTAAAGATCGCTACACAGGTAACATTGTTTGCCTAAGAAAACGGACATAATAAAGTCAATGCAAAAAAAAAAGAATAAGAGTTTGTGAAGTTTGGCTAGATATTTGTTTCGATAAAGATTGGGTCAGTTCAAAATTGGTTGAAAAAGAGAAAATGTTCTTAGACGATTAGGATCCATCAAAGGCCTTAAATTACTTACACTCCTTGGATTTCTAGTAAATTTTTGTGTCGATTCAAGTAGATTATAGGCAATTGTATCTTGATTATTAGTAGATGAGTCTTTGAGTCGTATTTTCCTTAAAAACGCTTTTTGTTAACACCAACAAAAGTAGAGTCGAGTCGAGTAGGATGCTTGCTAGAATGTCTCAAAGATTTTATGGGTATATATTCTGTAAACCCTTAGGAGACGAAACTCCTCTTGTAGAGATCGTCTACGAGTTTAACGGGTTGGTGAACCTAAAATCACCCGTCACGCCTATGAAAAGGAGCCTAGGAATCGCATCTAGTTTTCTTAGTTTATTTTCTTTTGATTTTTACTCGAGGACGAGCAAAAGATAGGTATGGGGAAGTTTGATTAGTCCATATTTTTGAATATTTAAGTGCCTATCTTTTGTCTATTTTCGTAGTATTAATCGCTTATTTATTTTATTTCAGGAAATTGTAGATAAATAAAGAAAGAAGAGAAATTGCAAGAAAATGGGAGAAAAAGAAAAGAAAAGAAGAAAAACAAAGAGTTGGCAAGGGGGCACATGGAGGGCTATGATCTACCCAACACACAAGGCCCATGGATGGACAAGATTTGGCCACCCTACCCCTAAACCCTAAATCTCTAGTTATAAATACCCCATCTCTTTACTTGTAATACACCATCTTTTTAACCTAGTATTTTCCTAGTTGGTAGTATAGTGCTAGATCTTCTTTTGTTCTCTCAATTTCATACTACATTTGTAAACACTTTTATTTTAATGCAAATCCTCTTTTAGCTTAATCTTGTATTGTCTCTATTTTCTTACTACAAGTGAAATGATTCTTCTTAGTACCACCATATATGCTTAAGGGCTTTTGGGAAATGAAGAATCATTAAGCCTTCTAATTAGTGTAGATTTTATGATTGTTTAAATTAGTCATTAAAGCTCTTTTAAACTCTAGCACAAAAGATGATTTGTGTGGGGGTTAATGTTTTAAGCCTTAAAGGCTACAATATAGTTAATTAATTCGGTAGCTTCATTTTTTTTGCTAGTAAACTGTTAACACTCATTGATTTTGTTTTATGATATAAAGAAAATTTCTCACCCACACTCACATGTTCTGTTTACGCACAAACTCCCCCTTCCTCTATTTCTTAATCAAACCCATGTCCTTGTTTTTAGTTTAAAAAAAAAAACAACCCCCCCCCCTCGACAGAGTCAGTACCGAGCCCTGTTTTTGAGTCGCCATCTTCTTGGTTTCTATTTCGCCGAGTTCGTTTCTGAGTTCTCTTTCCGAGTCCGGCCGAGTCAAGTTCTGAGTCGTTGCAGGCGAGTCATTAAGTCTTGTGTTAGATTCGTAGCTCTGAGTTTCTGTTTGCTGAGTAAATTTATGTCTGAGTCATTTCCGAGTTTTAAATTCTTTCTCTGAGTCTGGCTGCTTTTCTGTTGGTTTTAGAGTATCGAGTGTTCTGGGTTTTACCGAGTCGCTACGGAGGGTGTTTCTTCGCCGAGTCCTGTACTGATTCGCGCGTAGTTCTGTTTCGTTTTTTGTCCGAGTCGAGTTCACCGAGTCAGTCACCTGGTGTCGAGTTTGTAAGCATGTTGTAGTTTGTAATAGTTTTGTTGCTGAAAGTTCTTGCCGAGTTATCGAGTCTGAGTTCTGAGTTGCTAATTTTGTTGTTTTTACTTGTGTCTACGCTGTGTTTAGTCTAGTTGAGTATAAGTTGGTTAATTGTTATTTTCGGTTTAGTATAGCTGGTTAGTTTTCGTCGAGTGTACAAGTCTTTATATGAGTTACGAGTCCTGTAATTTGCTTGGCTGGGTTTACTGTATTTATGCATCATTTCTTTTGACTTTTGGTGATGGCATTTATTTTGTTAATCAGCTTAAGTTTTAATCTTAGTAAATGTAATGAATTCATTTGATTTGGTAACGCTAGTTGGTAATATTCGGATAAGTTTAGATTTCAAATGCTTAATCACAAATTTTCTCATATTCATAATTTTAGAATTAATTTAGAAAAAAACTCCTTTTTCACGACTTTAATTGTTCTAATTCGCCTAGGTTAAAGATTTAAGGTTGCGAAAATAAATTTTAATCTCTGTGGATCGAATCTTAATATATTAAAACTGTGATCGAGCGCTTGCGATTTAAAGGTATTATTTTTATCACATCAAGTTTTTGGCGCCGCTGCCGGGGATTATAATTAATTTTTCGCTCCTTTATTTTTAATCTTTCGGATTAGCTTGATTTCTCACTTTTTGTTTTTATTTCGAGGAGTATTCGGGAATCATGGATTAGAGTGGACGGATTTCGCTTGAAATTCGGGAAGCTTGCTTTGGTAACCGTATCTCTCCACTTTTTTCTTTCGTCTTTATTTAGAAAAACACACAAAAAAATCTGAAAATTGAAAATCACAAACAAATTAAAAAATTTAAAATCCAAAAATATTAGTTAGAAATACATATGTGTTGCATCATGCATTTAATCACTTAGGACACATCATCTAGATTTTAATTTTTGTTTTTAAATTTTCGTACCAATATTTGTGGTGATCGCTGGAGGACCCAAAGGTACGTTAATTTCTTCCTTTTCTTTAGAATAGAACACGTAGTGTAGAGCATCCATAATTGTTTATAGATTTTATTATATCGTTGTGTGGAGCATCATATAAATAAATCTTAAGGGCATAACCCAATCACAAGATAAGGGGAGAGATTTCATCACTCTTTCCTTAGCCCACAACAACTTAATTCCGCATTTTGCATACCCTTTCTTTAATAAAATTGAATTAGACTATAGCCCTAGGATATCGCGCTCAATTAGGAAGGAACCTAAAAGACGAGGTAATCTTTATTATTCCGACTCTTTGGTGTCTAAGGACTAGCGAAAGCTTACCTGGCCGATTAAGGTTTGGTGTCTAAGCGCGGAGATTGGCCTCTTGGCAATGCCTGCCCCAAACTGGCCAAAATGGTCCGAATAATTTTGGATTAATCGAGTTTTTGGTGGTCCTTAACGTTAGGAGCAAGGTCTAGTTCTTTTTATTAGGGAACCATAGAATTAGGTTTTTCTTTCGTTTTTACACCCTTTTTTTTTGTTTGTTTTAATTTTTCGCACTTATTTGCTACATGTTTATCGTTTATGCGAACTACTTAGGTTATGAACGAATCGTCTAGATTAGTTAGACCGATTATCGAGATTCCTTCTTCGTCTTCTTCGGACTCCGAACCCATAGAAGCTAGCAATTCGATATCAAACATGGCCGTGTCTCTTAAAGACCGTTGTTACCCGTCTCGTTTAAGTCAATCTTCGTGCATCACCCTTCCTCCTGTAAATGGAAACAATTTTGAAATCAAAGCTCATCATATTAGCATGTTACCTAAATTTACCGGGAGTGAGAGTGAGGATCCTTATCTTTTTATCCAAGAGTTCGAGGAAGTTTGTTCCCTCCAAAAGCTCCACCAATTAACGGAAGATTCGATTAGACTTAGGCTCATTAATTTTGCGCTTAAGGAGAATGCGAAAAAATAGTTATATAGTCTTCCTGTTAATTCTATTTCCACGTGGGAGGGGTTCGTTGTGGTGTTTCTTAAAAAGTATTTTCCAAATCATAAGACTACTCGAATTACAAATGAAATAAATCAATTCCATCAAAAGGAAAATGAGTCTTTTTGGATTTTCTTTGACCGTTTCAAAAATCTTCTCTCAGAATGCCCCCACCACGGAATAGAAAAATGAAGACTTTTCAAGATAGTTTACGAGGCCTTAGATAGTCAAACCACTGCGTTATTAGAGTCTATGTGCCAAGGTAAATTCATGGAAAAAGATGAGGACCAAGGGTGGGAATTTTTTGAGGATTTAGCGGAAAAGACTATGATGTGGGAGTCAACTAAAGAGCCCAAAAAGTCAATTCAGTCGTCTAGTGCTAGGGGTTTGCATTCGATAGGAAACAATGTGGCAACCGATGCCAAACTAGCCACCCTAACTAGGAGACTTGAAGCTTTAGAAACTAGTAAATCTCCCCCACAAATGTCGATGCTCCCTAATTACAATTTTCAAAATCCCGGAACCCAACCTTCGCATGAACTTGAACAAGTAAATGCGATGTTCCAAAATCCTAGGAATGATGCGTTTGCACCTACTTACAATCTGGGTTGGAGAAATCACCCAAATTTCTCATGGACCCAAGGTCAAATTTTTCAAAATCAAGGCCCAACTTCTTTTCAAACTCCTCAAACAAATTTTCAAAGGCCCAACCCAAACTCTTGCCCAACCCAAAGTCCGAATTCATTTCCTAACCCAATTCAAACACCTTTGAATCCTCCCGGTTTTAATGATTCGGATAAACGTCTTAATTCCTTAGAAAAGAGTTTGGAAGCCTTAGTAAAATCGCAAACTAATTTGACCCAATCTCAACAAACTTTCATAACAACCCTAACCCAAGATAGGCAAATCTTGCATTCTAACGTACAAGTCGTGTCTAAGTTAGAGGCCCAATTGAGTCAATTAGCTAGCGCTTTGTGTGAGCGAGAGAAAAACAAGTTGCCGAGTCAACCCGAGGTCAATCCTAAGTTTCCTCTCAATCAAAGACCTCACGAGAATGTTAATGCAATTATTTCTCTAAGGTCGAGAAACCAAGTGGATAACAAAGTTGGTGAGAACGTTAATGAAAATGAGGAGTCGATTCCTAAAACAAATCCTTCTTTGTCTAGCACTAATCATGATAAGCCCGAATGTTCTAGAATCCGTGAGTCTATGACTGAACCTAATCCTGGGCCCATCTCTTAAAAGCCCAACGAAGAAGTTTACAAGCCAAGGGTTCCTTACCCACAAAGAGTCATTCGCCCTAAACAATCAGCCCAAATGGAACAAATTCTAGAGGTTTTTAAACAAGTCAAGATAAATATTCCTCTTTTAGATGCCATTCAACAAGTTCCTTCTTATGCCAAATGTCTAAAAGATTTGTGTACCCATAAGAGAACCACTCATGTTCCTAAGAAAGCCTTTTTGACCTCGCAAGTAAGCTCGATTCTCTCGAATCAAATTCCCGTGAAATATAAGGACCCCGGTTGTCCTACAATTTCTTGTGTCATAGGCAATACTTTTGTGGATAAGGCGTTACTTGATTTAGGAGCAAGTGTGAATCTTCTTCCTTTCTCGGTCTACCAAGCCCTAGGTTTAGGGGATCTCAAGACCACCAATATGACCCTTCAACTTGCCGATCGATCTATTAAAATGCCAAAGGGAATTATTGAGGACGTGTTGATCAAAATCGGTAATTTTATCTTTCCCGTTGACTTTGTTGTTCTCGAGACTCAACCCGTCTCGAATCCTAAGAACCAAATCCCTATCATTTTAGGATGACCTTTTCTTGCCACATCCAATGCCTTAATCAATTGTAGGAATGGTTCTATGAAGCTCACATTTGGAAACATGACCATTAATTTAAACATTTTCAACGTAGTAAAAGAACCCAATGAGCTTTATGAACAACCTATAGGGGTCAATGTGGTCAACAAGTTTGTCACATGGTCTAGCTTTGAGGATAGTGAGATTGAGTCTCTTCTTGGTGAGGATTTCAAAGTCAACAATGAGAATAATAGGGAATATCATGAGCCTTTGAAGGAGTTGACCTCGGAGGAGTTGTTAGGAGAATTGAACGACATTTGTTCAAAATGGGAGACTCCACCCGAGATTGTTAGTGTGAGCCCTAGGCCCGATTTTGAGAGTCATGTAGGTGAATCACCGACATTTGACTCGTTGTTCCATCATTCGCATAGCGCCTTAGGAAAGGATGACGTTGTTTCTTACATCGTTCCTAGTGATTTATCCAATGACCAAAATTTCATTGTCTCTAATTTGCTTAAACAAAATAAAGAAGCATTAAGTTGGTTTATGGAGATCATTAGTGATACTTGTCCTATAGGGGTAAACGATGGTGACGGGCTAGAGAAAGTCTTTGTACCTAAAAATTTTCGCACACATTTTGACTCTTTCTCGAAGCTTCCTCCCATCTTTCCTTCCGGAATTGGCTGATTCGCTTCCGTCTTCGAACCTTCCCCCGTGAAGTTCAGGTAAGGGGAAGGAAATGTGTGAGTGTGTGGGTCGTGTTAGTATTTCGTTTGTTAATAAAAATCCTCTTCATCTCCTATTCAGGTATTTTTTCCTCTTTACTCTCCCATTTCAACTCTCTCTTTTGCATACATTGAGGACAATGCATGATTTAGGTATGGGGAGGGCTTTAGTGTAATTCTAAAAAAATGAAAAACCCTAAAAAATGAAAAATTAGAAAAATCCAAAAATAGAGATGTTTTAGTTAAGTTGTCTTTCCCTCACTTGAACTTTAGGAGTAGTTGGTGTTAGCATGTTTTCGAAAAGTATATATATGTAGTATCTTTTAGATAATTTGGACGTAGTTGAGTAAGGTTGTCTTTTTGAAGCTTGTATCGACCTTTTTTGTACTCGTAATTCCAAGATGGCACACACATTTGCACAAGACCTTTGATGGAGAGATTGTCTAGTGATGTTGTTCGATACCTGAGAGAGAACCCACATGTTGAAACAATGTCGAATCGAACCTTTGCGAATAAAAAAGGAAAGAGAAATAGTAGAAAAAGAAAAGAAAAAAAAAAGGAAAAAACTACTTCAATACCCATTGTTCTTTATAGATAAAATCTTTAGATAAATGGGCAAAAGTAGATTGGCTAGTCTCGTTTCGTGGCCTTTGTTACTCGAGCAATTAAGTCCGTAGAGGGATTTCAACACCTAGTGCCCTAAGACCGTTTGGTTTGGTAGTCACTAACCTAAAGATCGCTACACGGGTAACATTGTTTGCCTAAGAAAACGGACATAATAAAGTCAATGCAAAAAAAAAGAATAAGAGTTTGTGAAGTTTGACTAGATATTTGTTTCGATAAAGATTGGGTCAGTTCAAAATTGGTTGAAAAAGAGAAAATGTTCTTAGACGATTAGGATCCATCAAAGGCCTTAAATTACTTACACTCCTTGGATTTCTAGTAAATTTTTGTGTCGATTCAAGTAGATTAGAGGCAATTGTATCTTGATTATTAGTAGATGAGTCTTTGAGTCGTATTTTCCTTAAAAACGCTTTTTGTTAACACCAACAAAAGTAGAGTCGAGTCGAGTAGTATGCTTGCTAGAATGTCTCAAAGATTTTATGGGTATATATTCTGTAAACCCTTAGGAGACGAAACTCCTCTTGTAGAGATCGTCTACGAGTTTAACGGGTTGGTGAACCTAAAATCACCCGTCACGCCTATGAAAAGGAGCCTAGGAATCGCATCTAGTTTTCTTAGTTTATTTTCTTTTGATTTTTACTCGAGGACGAGCAAAAGATAGGTATGGGGAAGTTTGATTAGTCCATATTTTTGAATATTTAAGTGCCTATCTTTTGTCTATTTTCGTAGTATTAATCGCTTATTTATTTTATTTCAGGAAATTGTAGATAAATAAAGAAAGAAGAGAAATTGCAAGAAAATGGGAGAAAAAGAAAAGAAAAGAAGAAAAACAAAGAGAGTTGGCAAGGGGGCACATGGAGGGCTATGATCTACCCAACACACAAGGCCCATGGATGGACAAGATTTGGCCACCCTACCCCTAAACCCTAAATCTCTAGTTATAAATACCCCATCTCTTTACTTGTAATACACCATCTTTTTAACCTAGTATTTTCCTAGTTGGTAGTATAGTGCTAGATCTTCTTTTGTTCTCTCAATTTCATACTACATTTGTAAACACTTTTATTTTAATGCAAATCCTCTTTTAGCTTAATCTTGTATTGTCTCTATTTTCTTACTACAAGTGACATGATTCTTCTTAGTACCACCATATATGCTTAAGGGCTTTTGGGAAATGAAGAATCATTAAGCCTTCTAATTAGTGTAGATTTTATGATTGTTTAAATTAGTCATTAAAGCTCTTTTAAACTCTAGCACAAAAGATGATTTGTGTGGGGGTTAATGTTTTAAGCCTTAAAGGCTACAATATAGTTAATTAATTCGGTAGCTTCATTTTTTTTGCTAGTAAACTGTTAACACTCATTGATTTTGTTTTATGATATAAAGAAAAGTTCTCACCCACACTCACATGTTCTGTTTACGCACAAACTCCCCCTTCCTCTATTTCTTAATCAAACCCATGTCCTTGTTTTTAGTTTAAAAAAAACAAACAAACCCCCCCCCCCTCGACAGAGTCAGTACCGAGCCCTGTTTTTGAGTCGCCATCTTCTTGGTTTCTATTTCGCCGAGTTCGTTTCTGAGTTCTCTTTCCGAGTCCGGCCGAGTCAAGTTCTGAGTCGTTGCAGGCGAGTCATTAAGTCTTGTGTTAGATTCGTAGCTCTGAGTTTCTGTTTGCTGAGTAAATTTATGTCTGAGTCATTTCCGAGTTTTAAATTCTTTCTCTGAGTTTGGCTGCTTTTCTGTTGGTTTTAGAGTATCGAGTGTTCTGGGTTTTACTGAGTCGCTACGGAGGGTGTTTCTTCGCCGAGTCCTGTACTGATTCGCGCGTAGTTCTGTTTCGTTTTTTGTCCGAGTCGAGTTCACCGAGTCAGTCACCTGGTGTCGAGTTTGTAAGCATGTTGTAGTTTGTAATAGTTTTGTTGCTGAAAGTTCTTGCCGAGTTATCGAGTCTGAATTCTGAGTTGCTAATTTTGCTGTTTTTACTTGTGTCTACGCTGTGTTTAGTCTAGTTGAGTATAAGTTGGTTAATTGTTATTTTCGGTTTAGTATAGCTGGTTAGTTTTGGTCGAGTGTACAAGTCTTTATATGAGTTACGAGTCCTGTAATTTGCTTGGCTGGGTTTACTGTATTTATGCATCATTTCTTTTGACTTTTGGTGATGGCATTTATTTTGTTAATCAGCTTAAGTTTTAATCTTAGTAAATGTAATGAATTCATTTGATTTGGTAACGCTAGTTGGTAATATTCGGATAAGTTTAGATTTCAAATGCTTAATCACAAATTTTCTCATATTCATAATTTTAGAATTAATTTAGAAAAAAACTCCTTTTTCACGACTTTAATTGTTCTAATTCGTCTAGGTTAAAGATTTAAGGTTGCGAAAATAAATTTTAATCTCTGTGGATTGAATCTTAATATATTAAAGCGGTGATCATGCGCTTGCGATTTAAAGGTATTATTTTTAGCACATCATTTACACACAATATATCAATTGAAGCTTTATTTCTTGTCCATTGATATCTCTAACTCCTCATATGTTTATCATCCTTCACTTATATTGAATTTCATGGAACAAACCATTTACAGTTGGTATAGATGTAAAGGATTTTAGTGTTGGAAAGAAGTAAGGAGGGAATTCTCAAAAAAGAGCCAAAGGTCCAATCATTATGTTCTCAGTTGAAGTGAATGTTGTTGATATTGTTAATCAGATTTTGCGGGCGTTTAAATTGACAGGGTTGGAACCATATCAACAAGTTGATGGGAATATGGATTTAGTTGGACATGTGCTACTGACATATAATTTGCTGCGAAGAAGACTATTCCAAATTAGCGAAGCAAAGAAGGGTACATTATGGAATAATATACGTCCAGGCTTAAGCCTTCTGCAACTTTAATGACTAATGTAACATCCCGAACTTTCGGAATATTAAAAACTAATTTCACAACATAAATAATACCATTACTTAAATCAAAATTCTTGTTAGAATACTTTATATCTGGAAAGTGGTTCAAGGGTTGGAGGAATTTTAGGACAAGAATTTTGTAATTTCCTATTTAAAACTAGGGTTTTGTGTGGTTATATAAAGACATCTTGTGAATAAGAAAAACTCGTACAGGCTCACACCATTGACCGTAAAGTACAAACTTTGTACTTCGTTTCTGCCGCTTTTGTTCTCATTCATATTTATGCTCTGTGCTTGTTCATACGTTAACATGAGAGTAAATTATTATAAATTATGATTTGGGTGCCTCTTTGCCATGCTATCTTTATTACCAATGTTGTAACATATTGTTTTGTGTTCTGTTCTGTTGAAAGGCTACTAGTTTTAGTTAATTATTATATGAGTCATGTGCAAGTAATTAAACTAGAGTGCTCTTGACTTGCAAGTTGTTTTCGGACTAGTCCCTCTTGCTCAGTGGCTTTGTCTGGTTTCTTTTTAGAATTTGATACTACTGGTTTTGATGTAAATTGCATGCTAAAGTATTGTTTTATTTTTATTTTTTTTAGATTAAAAATTGATATGTGCTGTTTTGTGAAAAAGTTTTCAGTTTAAAAATATTGTGACGTAAACTATTTATTTTAATGTATGATTTTTCAGAAAAACAAGGTCATAGATTTATTTAAAATTCATGTGTATCCCTTTATTATTTTAAGAATTAACTTCTAATAGTTTACAAATTTCGTCGTTGTGCCTGGTAGAATGATATGATAAATTCTAATTATTTAGTTACATGACATGTTAAGAAAAATATCTTGATGGGCAGTTGATAATTATTATTAATAAAATATGTGAACATACGTGGTCTCTGGAATGCGTCAGATGCATTTCAACTTATATGTTAGTATGATTTTGAAACCATAGTGACCCGCTGACTCTGCACAGCTTTTACAAATTAGACTTATTAATTTGTGTGTTTCACTCTAAGGCTTATTTGTTTTTTTTACATGGAGAATATAAGTTAAAGTTTTTGAGCCTGGTGTGCTTATTTGCTTTCATATATTCGAAAATTTTAATAACTAGTTTGTGTCTTCCGAGTCTCGAATGATTATCTGGTGGCTATATTTTAGTATAAAACGTACTCAGGAATTAAATAATTAATTATTTTCTGCTTATATAATCATAGGATTTGTCCGTATTTTTATTTGGGATTTTGAGTGTCGACTTTGAAATAAGTACTTTTGACCCACTTTTAAATTTTGAAAAGATATTTCAATTCTGCTTTAAAATTTCGTATAAGATATAAAAGTTTTTGATTCCGAATCTATAAGATATAAGTATTTGTGAATTTTTAAACACACTCTCTACGTTTCGAACCCGTTCGTAGTCTACGCTATAGTTCTGAAACTAGCCTTAGCAGAGTCGTGCCTGAGGGTGTTCCAAGTGTTCAACGGAACATGGTCCAAAAATTTGAGGGGCCTTTTTTGAGTGCCTTATATACATAATATATACAATTGGAAAAAATAATTATTATTTCATTTCAAAAAAGAAAAGTGCAGATAGAATAAAGTTTAAATTAAAAATAATACATGCAATGTTTACATATTAAATGAAAAATATTAACTTATAAAATTACATTAATTAAATTATATATTTATATAAATTTAAATAGGTTTACATATATAAATTAGGTTTATGTCATTGTTTTTTTTGTTTATAATGATTACATCTTATTAATTTTATACTTGTAATTTATCTCTTGATTTTCGATGTATTTAAATTATATTATAAAAGAAAATATTTATTTAATTTTTGTATTTTATTTACTTTATTATTTTAATAAATTATAGGGCACTATTCTAAAATTTTGTACGGGGCACATAAAATCTCAGGCACGGCCCTGAGCCTTAGATATCCTTAGTAGTCGCACAAGTGTGCAACTTCAGATACCTATTAAGGACGCGTGATTATTGAACTTTAGATCCCGGTCACTGGGTAAGTGTGGCAAAAGAATAAGAATAAGATCCCGGTCGCTGGGTAAGTGTGGCCGTAGAGCAAGACTATGATATTTATAAGATTTTCGTTTTGTTTTATTCTGTTCTGCTCTGTTCAGTTTAAATTCTGAAATTGCTTTTAAAACATAAACTTTGGGTTGGATTTAAATTTGCAAATATTTTACAAATTGTTATTGTTTTTCAGAAACGTTGTTTTATAAACCACCCATTGATTTTGAGATTTATATACAGTCAAATTGTTACTTGCTGAGCTGTGTAGCTCATATGTTTTTCTATATTTCAGGTTCTTTTATGTGGAAGGATTTCGAGAATAAGAATGAGGCTTGTGGATTTTTGTGCTTCGTGATTGTTTGCATTAGTGAATAAAGACTTAGTGTTTATTAAGAATAATTTGATGAATTTATTAAATATTGGTTTTGGATTTATAGAGCTGCGTCTCTAAATTTATGACTTTTGATTATTGGGTTTGACCGCTGCTTTAACCTATATATTATTTGAGAATTTTGATTTAAGTAGTGGTATTATTTATGTCGTGAAATTAGTTTTTAATATTCCGAAAATTTGGGATGTTACAACTAATGAGGTTGGAACTAATAGCCATAAGAAGATTGGAACTAGGGGTTAGCAAAAATTCTCCAAACCGTCCGAAACCGGCCGATCCAATCCGTCCAAACCGAATTTAACAGTTTAATAACGGTTTGGTTTGGTTATGTTTTTAAATTATCAAAACCGAATTATTTCGGTTTGGTTTCGGTTTTTACCTCCAGACCAACCGATAAATCCGAACCGAACCGAATGTGTAGATTTAAACATTAATATACATGTACTAATAATGTATTATTAAATATAAAATTATAATCTACAAAAAAATGTAAAATCTTAAACATATAAATGGTATCCTCGTAAAGATTTTCTTTAAAAATATTATTTATTCTATTTTATGATGTTAATTTTGATGTATGTATTATGTTTCCATTCTTTTTATTTATATTTTTATTAAAGTTTACGAATCACTTTTTTTTATTTTCTTCCATCTCTTTTTATTTATCAAGCTAATATATTCTTGTATCCTCTTTAGATATGATTAAATAGAAAATATAAATTGAATTTTTCATTCCTTATTTTTCAAGTTAAAATTTAATTTTGTTCCTAACTTTGTTTTACATATAAAAAAACGGTTTAAACCGAAACCAAACTGAACCGTTTTAAATGGATTGGTTTGGTTTGGATTTTAAACATAATGGTTTGGTTTTAGATTGAGATTTTGAAAACCCGATTATTTTGGTTTGGTTTGGTTTAGACCCTCCAAACCGCCCTCTCACCCCTAATTGGAACTATACATGGCATTGAAGTTGGTGATATTTTCTTTTACAAGATATAAATGTGTACAATAGGAATGCATGCCCCGGCTATAGCTCAGGTAGATTATTTAAATGTTATAACTTATGTTGATGATGCATATGTGGCTGTCAACGTTGTTTCATCTGGAGTATATGAAGATGATAATGAAGATGGTGATATCTTGATTTATAGTGAGCATAATGGAGGTAAAGATGAGAAAAATTGTGATTAGAAACTTGTTAAGGGGAAATCTTGCACTGGAAAAGAGCTTGCATCGGGCTAATAACGTAAGAGTTATATGGGGGTGAAAGATGTCATGAATGAAACATATAAGATATACGTTTATTATGATCATTGTAAAATACATAAGTCTTGGGTCGAGAAAGGAATTAATGCTTTCAATGTATTTAAATATAAATTTGTTAGATTACCTGGTCAGCCTTAAGCATTTAGATTGTGGAAATCAATAAAACAATCGAAAGCATGTTGAATGCGCTTACGACACCTTTTAACCCCTGTATGTATTAAAAAAATGTACTCGTCCAATGCTTAGAAACTGTTGGACGATAGACGTACTATGGTTAAAAAGCGTTAAACATGTGGAAATTTTTTAAATCATGATCGTTCGTAAACTGATCCAACCGTGAAAAAATTGTGGGGTAAATACTGGCTCCCCGACATACGACTGTAGGGGACCACCCCCTATTTAGATTTACGCCTTGTTCCCGAGTTATAAACAAGGGGGAAAGCAAATGAAGAGGAATTAAAGTTACTAGTATCTGTTGCCCGCGTTGCATGGTCTACTTTTAGAATTTTATTTATTAGAAAACCCCGTGAATAAAATAAAATGTACAAATTTCTGTTGGTTCTGTTATTTAACTTTATTTATGCTGCGTTTGGGCCTCAATTATATATGTTAAGTAAAAAACCAAAGCAGGACTTTTTGTATGGGCCATTGTAATGTTATTGTTTATTAAAGTAAACGGTTGTGCACAGGTGATTTAAAGACAGTCATTAAAGTTTTACGTTTTTCAATATCTTTACTCTCTCTTGACTCAGTTGTCTTATAACAGTTGCATATTACTTAGCTTTTCTGATTTGAAAACAATATTCACCTCCACCATTTTCAGCAGTAGAAGGTTTCTCTCTTTGCTATTAACTTGTTTATTCTGTTACAGTCTATCCATATTTCTTTGTTTTGTATCTGGTTTACTTGCTGAGCGCTTCTTGAAGTTTGTAACGGAGCAAGATATTCTCTCCGATGAAATGGTAATAACTTGTATTGTTTGTCATATGATATTTATATGTATGATTTCTTTTAATAATGTCTTTATTAGTTTTGTACATGCATGTGGTTGTAGCGTATTCCTCTTCGATTTTGCGAGATGAATGGTCGTCGCGTTCCCCCATTGTTTTTCTTGAGTTCCGTAATGAATACCGACTAGAAGTATCATTCAATAAGCATTTGGGAAAGTTTTCTAGTGTTCAATGTTTGTATGCTGACTTTGATCTAGAAGGGGGTGAGTTGTTTGTGTTTGAGTTCAATGGCGTGGACGGTTTTAATGTTTACCTATTAGGGCGTGACTTTTGTGAGGTTGATTATCCGGAGAAAGTTCATGCACTACAGAAATCTCGCCCTCGCAAAGGTATCTTTATTAAGCTGGTGTTTTCATAGTCCACTATGTTTGTGAAATTTAGATTCACCATGTAGTTTTTTTATGTTGTTTATCAAATTTTCCAGTTTCACTGCATAAAGGTGATTTGAAGCTTGTGTTAAGCTCTTAACTGACTACGAACCTGTTAATGATGTTTTGGTAAGATAAATTCATTGAATAATTTTTTGTTTTTGTTTTGTTTTTGCATTATTGAATTTAATGTAGTCCTGAAACATGTCTCCAGGCAGCTCCCGTTCCATCCATTCAGCATTGTGTCGATACACTGCAATTGCGTTGTTTTATCGAATATATTCTTAGCAATGGGAAGAAGTTGTTTGGTGGATTTGATAGGTCTACTCCCACCTTTTCTGGTTTTCAGCTAGTTGTTCAGTTATTAAAGTTCCCTGATTTGAAAAAATTCAACCTGCTGTTGTTAACATATGAGGACAATGGTAACCTCTTGGTTGGTTTATTTGACGACAACTTTGTAGAGGTTTTGTCTTCTGGCACTCCGCTCTCTAATGGTAAAAACTACCTTATTTTGGTGCCGAGTTTGTTGTTAGTTTTATTTATGTTATTAATATGTTTTTTATTGCATATGATAATATTGAACAATTAGTTCCCTACCGGCACCTACAATTGAATCCTCATTTGAGATAACAGTCCAACCGTTTCACTTGATTAAATATTGTCACGGTGTGGTATGTTTCAGTATCTTATTAAAATTAGTTAATTTAATTTGGTCTTAGTTTCCTGAAATGTAATAGTTTTTAATTTAAGGGGCAATTGGTTAATGTTCTGAATTATAACATGTTTTTGAATTTTGTTTTGGTAAGGACATATCTGCCCAGTTTAGAAGTTTGTGGCACATGTGGGGCAAGACGGACTACATTAATGTGTATTCGGGAAACGCCTTGGAAGTTGCAGATCAGACATCGTAGGAAATGGGAGCGAACAACAATTCATAATGGTTGGCTGCAGTTTGCTACTGGTATGGAGTTAGAAGTCGGTGATTTATGTGTGTTCGAATGCCCACACAATTCCTACCACCATTTCAGTGTTAGAGTTGTGAAGTTTAATAGCTGAGTTATGATCAATGTTTGCATCACCGACTCTGTTATGTAATTTTATTTCAGACCAAGGCACGACATTATGATTTTGATGTTTTTAACTATCACATTATTGTGAAATTATTTTGATGTATCTAATTGTTGGGTAGCCTAATTTATATTCTGATCGTTCGTAAATTGATGCAACCGTGAAATAATTGTGGGCTAAACACTAGCTCCCCGACATACGACTGCCGGGGACCACCCCTTATTTAGATGTACGCCCTGTTCCCGAGCTATAAACAGGGAGGAAAGCAAGTGAAAAGGAATTAAAGTTATATAACCTTCATTCCTATTTGTGCTCTCGATTTTTTTAAAGAGACAAGTTGCAAGTGAAAATGAATGCAATTATAACATAGTTTCACTCCAAAATTTTCACTCGAAAAGTGTGATGAAAGTAAACATTTATTTACTTTCACTTAGACTAACTTGTTTTCTCATTAAAAAACTCGTGAGTAAGGCCTTAGTGCCTGTTTGCGGTTATGGTTATCAACCACAACTGCAGCTTTCACTACACCATATTTCACCTGTTGCAACGGCTGAAAAATGTAGCCTTAGGGCCTAAAACTGTTACAATAGACATTTTAGTAACATTTTTGCCAAAATTCGGTGTTGCATTTGCTGCCGTTGCAATAGACCCCTGTTGCAACATATATTTGGTTTCTTGCAACATTTTTGAGGTATTGCAATAGACTTTCAATTGTAATCTATTGCAACATTTTCGAGGCCTTTGGCAACAATTTTATACTGTTACAAAAAATTTACTGTAACATTTCTTTGTAACACTATATACTTAAAAACTGTTGCATACCAATAATTTGAAATTTTGTTGTAACAGTTTTGTGCAACAATATTTAACCAATTGCAATACTTTTAGTTTTTTGGTAACACATTTGTGCAACACTTTTATGTGTATTGTAATGCTTTTAAATTTTTGGGCAACATTATGTATTCTGTTACAATACTTATAAGGCCTCATTTACAATGATACTATATAAATGCAATAGTACTCTGAAATTTTCTTGACTTGAAATTAACCAAAAGAAAATACAAAGTACAAACCGAGTCATCAGGTTGAAAGATACATAGAAACCAGACTAATGTACCAATTTATAAACCATCCTTACAAAAGTCAATCTAAAAGCAAGAATGGATGAAGAAGTAAAAATAAAAAGTGACTAAAAATCTTCATTCATCACTATGTTGAGCAGCTGCATTCCCATCCTCCTCGTTCTAAAGTGACTAAAAGCTGCATTCTATATTTTCATCTGCATAAGTGTAGTTTAATAGACTGCAAGGTAATAACGGGAACTAAATTTAAATTCTATAAGTACAAATACTACATATGTTTGTCGACAATTTAGTTATATATGTTACATTTACCTTGTGCACATGACCCATTCATACTTAAATTAGTCCAATTAGCATAAAGAGGTTTCTGAACTTCTGCAAGGTTGAAATAGAAACCTCTTTCATTAACCATGCAAACATCAACTCCTACACTAATTTTAGTAGCCTGCAATAATGAGATAGTCTTACATAAGTACTACTGTGCAATGTAATCAAAGGTAAATAATTAAAAAATGAGGTAGATTGATTTGTGTCCTATTTTCCGTAGACGCAGCCCTTATTCTACTATGGATGGGTAGCAAATATAGAGAATCCCAACATAATTGTAGTGCACCTCCCCATCTAGTTAGGTTCTGTATCTAATCAAAGCTGATGGGATAAGCATCAGCAAATATATATGATAAAAAGAAATAATAAATTAGTTTTTATACCTCATGAATGTACGAGCTACTTCATGCCCCCGTATGTACCCATATGAAGCAGTGAGAATGCTACCTTCAGTGCAATCACCGGTGATCTTCTTTTACAAGTCTAGTAACCTGCATTATATTTAAAAGTAACTACTTTAAGTTCTACTGGCAGTATTAAAGTAAGTTTCAAAGTTGTTTGTACGTAATGGTTAGCTTTTATCACACATAGGCTAAGTAAACGGAGAGTAAAAGTGAGTAAACAATCAATAATGAACATATACAAACAAGATTAGAAAATTAAATATAAAAAGATATGTATAAATAAAACACCATCTTGGCAGCATTGTGTGCATCAAGCTCTTCTTCTGGCAGCAATTCTAAAGAAGACAGCTCCTCCTTCATAGCCTGATACAATTTATGTCATTCATCTCAGGTTTATTATAAGCTAACATATGTAAATGATTTGTTAATATTAACACAATGTGTGATGGATGAGAGAATCAACTTAAATCATCCTTGTTTCAGTTAGTTCTCAATTTCTCATTATTGTTTTCTTTTTCGTTAAATCTTGTCCTGCAGCATAGTGTTTAAAATTCCGTCAAAGTGAAAATACCAACACACAGCTTGACATATGCTCTTTCACAACCAATTAACCATTTTAGTATCTAACTATTTCCAAAAGTCAAAAAAAAAACAAATAAAGGTCACTATAATAAAACTCAATTTGGCATGTGGATCAGGCATATGACAGAATAACAAACAGGCATGACATCTTTATACATTAAAACAGACAAACACATACACATACTCACTAATAAAGCAAAAACGAGCAAAGTTCCAAGCAAGCAATACACTAAGCAACCAAGTACCAAAAAAGAATGACTAAGCAACGAAGTAACAGAAAAGAATAATACCTCGCTTTGGTTACCTCGCTACTAAGCAAAACCCAAACATCCAAACTCCAATCACAAACAAAAACTCCAAACTCCAATCACTTGAACTTTAAGCTTTAAAGTCCGGTCGAAACCCACTTGACCCTCTTACACCCACATGACCCCATCGAAAAAATTGACCCACCTGAGAAAACTAACCAAAATAACACAAAAAGAAGGTAATTGAAATATTGAGTTCTTAGACACAGACATCCTTGACACAAAGAAACAAATCTATGCAAGAAAGACCCAGACAATGACATACCCGGAGGTTTTATGAGTTTGTACTAGCAAATCGAACAATCGAAACTCTAAAGGAAACAAATCGGAGCTTGTATGACCTTCTAATTGACCATAAGAGCTTGTATGAGTATTTACTCAACCAGAATGATCGCATTGGAGCTTGTATGAACAAATCGAAGAATGAGAAAGAAGGGGGCCAGGGTTCTCAAAGAAGATGGTAGCTTATATGTTTTAATGTTTTTTGTCTAATGTTTATGTTTTAAACCTGTTAAACTTAATGTTTTATTTTTAGAAAATGTTACAAAGCGGGAGTTGTGAAATTGATTAAGGAGGGAAATTTATTTAATTTTTTATTATGTGTGCACGCGGGCAACTCGTAAAATTTATTTAATTTTATAAAAAAATTACTATTTTATGGTATATGCTGTTTTAAATTTTTTAATATTTATTAAAATAAGTTAACCATTAATATTAATATAAAATCTAATATTTTAATATTTATAAAAATAAATTAATCAATTATTTGCTAATTAGAATGTTCTTACAATTAATTTTATCCATATTAATTACATTAGGTTAGATGATAAGATCATTTTAAAATTATTTTTTAAAAAATTTTAAATTTATTTAAAAATAATTAAATATTTTTACAATATTTAAAATATATAAATATTTATTTCCTTGGACGACCTTATATATATTTTTAAATTGAATATTGATTAGTGTCAAAGTCAATAAATATGTAAATTTGAAATTCATAATTAAATAGTATAATTTGGTTTATTAATACTCTATTGCAGCACATGGATTTGGCTATGATAACAAAATGGAAATACAAAGGAGAAGAGGAGATATTTGTTTTTTGAAAGTGAAATGTTTGTTTTGGGGTGTTTGTTTTTGGGTAACTGTTTTGGTACCCGCCACTGAAAAAAAAAAAAGCCCGCCTAATTTTTTATTCCACTTGACAAAAATGTTGCAAACAACCGTAACGTTTAAGTAAAGTGTTACAATTGGCATCAACTTTTTTAACTCTCACTAAAAATTACCAAGCATGCAACAGTTTTCAGTTTTAGGTAACATTTTGAAAAACTATTACAATAGAGTAGCTATTTTTTGGCATATAGCAACATTTTTTGCAAGATGCCGTTGCAACAGGTCAAATATGGTGTAGTGTTTTTGTCAATAAGCTGGTACAAGATTGTTTGGTAACATCCAAAATAGTTTTTTCTAACCGCGCTTTTTGTCTAAAAGCTGCTTTTACAGAAAGCAGGTATACCCCTGCTTTTCACAAAAGCGGTTGTTGCGCCCCGCTATTACAAGTCCTGGCATCAAACCCTAGCACATGCAATAGTTTTTGTTATTAAAACAAAACAACAAAACAAGCATTACACACTTATGAAATACTTTTTTTTTATTCTAATCTGGATTATTATTGCCCGTTAAGCATTTAAAATTACGCAATACTAAAAAATATTTTATTTTATATTTGAATATAAAAAATAAATGATAAGTTACTGTTGAAAATATTTCACCTTAATTATAAAATTTTGCAAATAGTATATAGTTTTTAATCATAAATTTTTATAGTTATTCCTACATAATTTTATATTTTAAATATGATTTGTATATCATTACTTACTTAATATTTTTTTTAGTTTAATGAAGAGATTGACTTTAATAACTTATAAATGAACTTATGAAATATATATATTATTACAAATTATATATATATATATATACATATATATATATATATATTAATAACATATATTCTTTTAAAAACCTGATACATTATAAAAAAAATTAGTTAATTTTTTTTAAAAGCAGTATTAAAAATTGCAGATGTTAATAAAACTTGCAGTACACGTATAAAATATTTTTATTGTAATAATGTATAGTAAACAACAACAAATTACCTTTTCATTAAGATAAAAGCAAGCATCATGCATCCTCCTTCTCCATTACTCCTATAGTGTTTTAGTTGGACTTTGACTCGTAATCTTATTGTGTTTTTTTGTAACCTATAGTGTTTTAGTTTGACTTAATTTTTATCTTTTTTTTCTTTGTGAAAACTTAATTTTTATCTTAATTAATTTTTTATTTTCTTATTTTATACAACTATAGTTTGTTGTTCAATATTTGTCTATAAAATAATGAATAAAATATTATTTTATTTATAACTATAACTCCAAACAACAATTTAACAAAAAAATTACCAAACATTTTGTTTTCAGCTTTTAGTCAAATAGCACATCTGAAATCAAATTTACCAAACAGTCTCGGTTTTTTTAAACAACATTTTTTTAAACAGCACTTTTACTTACAACAACAGCAATTTTCAACAGCAATCTCAAACATAGCCTTAGAGGGGTGTATTGGATTGGGATTTTAAAGCATTTTTTTGCATTCATGAAATCCGAGGGTATTCGATTGGGATTGTTTGAAATCCTTTAAAATCTTGAGGTATTCAATTGGGATTTTAAATTATGCTACAAAATCTGGTGGTATTCAATTGGGATTTTAAATTATGCTTTAAATTTTAAAATCCGATGTTATTCAATTAGGATCGTTTAAAATTCATTAAAATCTGATGGTATTCAAATGCTGATTGATTTTTTTTATTTCATAAAATGATGGATTTTGTAGCATTTTTCAGTGTATTTTAAGTTTTTTTAAATCCCGCCAAATTCAATGGGATTTTGAAGCATTGTACTTAAATCCTATCAACTCTGCGACATTTCATCAAGAATCCGCACAAAATCAAAATGCCATACAATCCATTAAAATCCATATACTAAAAACAATGCATTAAAATCTCAATCGAATACACCTCGTTAATAAAAGAATTAAAGATTTTATAATCGGGCCATCGGGTCGGGGCAGTGAATCCAATAATAATCCAGCAGCAGACCTTTAAAACACAGACACAAGTTGGGCACTCCACTCTCCCCAACAGAATTAATAAAACCCTCCTCCCCAATGGAACCCGAATCCTCCTCCTCTTCCCCCACGCTAATCTCATCCAACGGTGACGCTCCCGCCCCTCACCGCCCAATCAGCAACCCCGACCTCCTCGACATCGACTCCTACTCCTCCCTCTACTCCGGCCGCACCAAGATCACCCGCCTCCTCTTCATCGCCGACCGCTGCGACGTCGTTTCCCTCCAATTGGAGGCCCTCCGGATCGCCTACGACGAGGTCAAGAAGGGAGAGAACACGCAGTTGTTCCGCGAAGTTGTCGCCAAGATTGCTGGCAGGTTGGGCGATGCTCATGGACCCGACCCGGATTGGACTGAAGTTGTGGAGAGGAAGGCCGACGCCAGGAAGGATAAACTCGAAAACGAACTTAATGCGTATAGGGTATTGATTTTAATCTTACTCTCTCAATTTCATGCTTTTCGGTCCTCGCTAGTCGAGTCGGTTATATTAATCTTAGGTTTGTCATTCTGATTAATTAGCGGTTTTATATGTATACTGTACTGTTAAAATAGGCTATTATTACTTTTTATAATTGTCCGTTGGTTATGTTGAATTTAGGTTTCCGAGTTGATTAGGATGTTATAATATTGATGTTTATTCCACTTATAATCCACTTCTTGTTTAGGCTATTGATTTGAATCATATCTGCTGAATTTCATGCTTTTCGGTTGTTGCCAGTCGAGTCGGTTATATTAATCTTAGCTTTGTCATTCTCATTAATTAGCGGTTGTATATGTATACTGTACTGTTGAAATTGACTATTATTACTTTATCTAATTGTGGGTTTTTTATGTTGATTTTAGGTTTTTGAGTTGATTAGTATGTTATAATGTCAATGCTTATTCATTATATATTTATACTATGTCCTTGAGATTGAACATGAGTATTGGGTATATAGTTATCAGTTATGTTCATCTTAGATTTCTGAGTTTGATTTTTGTTTAATGAACTTGATCTTATTGCTTATTTATTTACACTGAACTGTTGGAACCGAACTAGTATTTGCCTATTTGGTAGTTGGTCAGGTGTCTTAATTTTCATTTATGTCTGGTCTTGTTGTTATGTTGATGGAATATGATTCTGAGGGTTTATTAAATGATTTAGTAGAAATGGATAATGTATGTATGTGGGGCCTAGTAGTTAAGTATGTAGCATCTAGGCTGTGTTGTTTGGGCCTTCAATACTTTAGGTTTTTTTTTTAATTCTCTTTACTAGTCATGTAACCCCCACATAGTGTGTGACTTTATTATTGAGTTATTGCTTATTAGATTGAGCCTCTCCTTTTTATATGGATTGCGATCCATAGTTTATCCTCTCTTTCGTGGTGGGGAAACCTGTAGGGTAGTGTGATTGGGTTGTGATTTAGTCACTTTGTTTATTCAATTGTTCATTTGGATTTGTTGTATAACATGAAGTTGTTGTCATGAATTTGCCATCATTGCAGTTAATTTGATCAATTTATTTGGTGTCTCCCCTAAAATGGGGATTGTGGCTTGTTAATATAAATTGTATTAAGTTGTTTTTTATTTGATGCAGACAAATTTGATCAAGGAAAGCATAAGAATGGGATACAATGATTTTGGAGATTTCTACTATGCTCACGGGGCATTAGGGGATGCATTTAAGAATTATGTCCGGACTCGTGACTACTGCACTACATCAAAGCATATTATTCACATGTGTTTAAATGCAATTCTAGTCAGCATTGAAATGGGTCAGTTCACCCATGTAACAAGCTATGTCAGCAAAGCAGAGCAAAGTCAGGAAGCTGTGGAACCTATAGTAGCTGCTAAATTGAGGTGTGCTGCAGGATTGGCCCATCTGGAAGCTAAAAAGTACAAGCTTGCTGCTCGTATGGTATGACATGTTCTTTGTTTGTTCTCATTATGCTTTATTATTTTAATTTGATTAATTTCTCGTTTACAACTCTACATGTCTTATATCAAAAGAACAATAGTTTTTGTTTGCCTACTTAAAAGATCATTATTCATCAATATTATGAATATGGCTAATTTAATAAAATTGTAGGAAAGGTACTAAAATGTAAGTTTTGAATTTATATTGGATTTTATATCCTTCCTTAGAAAGAAATTTAACCACTTAAAGTTTATACATAGACCATCGTAATTGGTCTTTTACTTTTGTGATACATTTAAGTTTGTCTTTTGGACATCTCTGCCTAGAAAACCATTCACCGCAAATAGGTTTTGGTTCCAATATTCATCGACCATTTTTGCTCCTTTCTGTATATTATCACGCCGTCATCTGTATCACTTTCCTGTGAATGTCATTGTACAGTTCCCCTCATTCAGTTTACCTGTTACGTAGTTCTTTATCTATATCCCTTCCCCTTACGTGTCTTGTAAAATCCTCCCCACAATCAACTATTTATTTTACAAGTGCTATATGTTCTAGGAATGATAATGCCAAATGGAATGAGAATAGTTGTTGGATAAAGATATGGTACATATATGAGAAAATTGAGACATTTTTATGTTAATATGGTCTGTGGTTCACTAATAAGATCCCAAGTAATATTGTGCGCAAAAATAAAAAGTTGTTTATTGTTTATTAGCTACTTAGTTGCATGTCATTATGTGTGTCGCAGAAGAGGGGGAATAGTAAGACTTCAAGGTAAGATTTTTTTAACATTGCTGATGATACTACATCAAAGCGAAGTTCATATGGTCCAACTTAATGACCTTCAAAACAGGAGAAAGGTGCCAATGACAGGCTACTAGTCTATATGGATGAACTTGAGCCTTTTGATGTTACTTTATTCCAGTTGAAATGAAATTGTATATGTTTTGCCTTGGAAAGAGCTTGCCTTGATTTAAGTGCTCTTGCAGATCTATCTGCTGCCAGTTTTGGTTATATATTGTCTCTTCCGTTGCATTCTATTGATAAACGACATTAATAAATTGCCCCTTCATTTCACAACAAAGCATGGGCTTATAATTGTCAATACTCCTACATCCCATGTCTTTTTATCATTTATAACTCCTGTTTGGGAGATAATTTTGTGATGTATCCATACAGACCTACTGGTAATTAAGCATTTAAAGTATCAATAATGTCTTTTCTGCTGGAATGCACACACACACACACACACATGTTTGATTGGGAAAAATCAATTAAAGCTGTAAGGAAATAGAGATACCTATATCTCCAGGCAGGGTGCTCTTAAGAGTAGCATTTTGCTGTGTCCGGGTGCTCGTGACTGAAAATGCTTTTGTTTTTAAGTTCATTAAACTAGTCCAGAATAATTAAAGTGGGGCTTCTCCTAAATTGATACTTGATAGAGATCTGATTTGCAATTCATGCAGATATGCATGGTCTCACCATGTGTGCCGCCGTGTCTTTGAAGCTTCTTCTATTATTTGACAAATTTCATAATTTGAAGAGTGTTCAATTGTTTTGTAAGTGAGTATTATGTGTATTGATTGATAAAGATTTAACAAATGATTCTGTTTGATATTCTATTATGATCTGAATCTGTGGAATGCCTTTGCCTGTGCTTGCCTTTAAAGTGTTTGATGTTTATTGAGCTTGGGTGGATCCGGTATCTATAAATGATGATAGAAAACTTCCAGGGAAAACGAATTAGTTTGATGCATGTGTTATTTCTATGAATTATTCCTGTTTTATGATACTTGCCTTATGTAATTTCAGTTTCTGGAAACACATCCCGAGTTGGGAAATAACTATTCTGAAGTCATAGCTGCTCAAGATGTTGCAACATATGGTGGTCTTTGTGCACTTGCAAGTTTTGACAGAGCTGAGCTGAAGGTAATGACAAATATTATTCTATTTATATTTACTTGCACTTTAGTATTGTTTGAAAGCCGTTAAATTCTAATAGGGTATTTCCTTTTGCAGGCTAAAGTCATTGACAACATTAATTTTCGGAACTTTTTAGAGTTGGTGCCTGAAGTTAGGGAACTTATTCATGATTTTTATTCAAGGTAATTTTTTTCACACTTAGACGCTCCTGCTTGGATGGCCTGTTTTGACTCTTTAATTTTCTGTCTCATCTTATGTAAGAGTACATAAACTTATTTCGAAACTGGGAACTATCAGTTTTAAGAAGCTTTGTTGGTTTGTCAAGAATTGTTTTCCATTGTAATATCAGTCTGCTGCTTCAAATATTAGTGAACTTAATTTGAATAAATTTT
Organism: Daucus carota subsp. sativus; assembly: GCF_001625215.2. Classification (NCBI taxonomy): domain Eukaryota; kingdom Viridiplantae; phylum Streptophyta; class Magnoliopsida; order Apiales; family Apiaceae; genus Daucus; species Daucus carota. Next base: position 18,611,033 of record NC_030384.2, read on the forward strand.
TAAATGATTGTTATAGTTGAAGTGAATGAGTTCGATTTTAGGTTGAAAATTGTTCAAGATTTATTACCGATTCAGTTTGTTGGAACAATAAGGCTGATTGTAGGCTTTTAATGTAAAATCTTTTTACCTGGTTTCAGTCATTATGCTTCATGCTTGGACTATCTTGGGAGCCTCAAAGCAAATTTGTTGCTTGACATACATTTGCATGATCATGTTGATACGCTGTACGACCAAATTCGTAGCAAAGCTCTGATTCAGTATACTCATCCATTTGTGTCTGTTGATATGCGCATGATGGCCGATGCTTTCAAAACCAGTGTGGCAGGGTTAGAGAAAGAACTTGAAGCTTTGATAACAGAAGACCAAATACAGGTTTGTTTTGGACAGTATACTCCTGATGCATCGTTTCTGTTTTTGGTCTATGTAACTTGTAATTAGCTTGGTTTTCTAGATAATATGGCTTACAATTAATTTATGGTTGCACTGAAATTGAGTAAAAGATTTTTAAGTGATGAACCCTGTTCATGATGTCATCCTTATTAAGTGGTGGTTTGTTTTGGTGAATACTAAACATTATAAACTGCTTTCGTCAATCACTTTTCTTGCAGGCTCGTATAGATTCGCACAACAAAATCTTGTATGCTCGGCATGCTGATCAAAGGAATTCCACATTCCAGCGTGTGTTGCAGACTGGCAGCGAATTTGATCGCGATGTGAAGGCCATGCTCCTGAGAGCAAATCTTATCAAGCATGAATTCTACTCTAAGCAGTCGAAGAAACTACACAACTTCTGAGCAAAAGATATATTTAGAAAGTAGTGTTTATTTTGATTGGCATCGGACAATGTTGTGCTCTAAACTATGTGAATCTTGGTCTATTGGTGGTGGCAACTGTTAAGACTGTTATCTGCAACACGTGAACAGTTAAAGGCTCTGTCTATTGAAAAAAAGGAATCAGATTTTAACACTTGGAGGATTAGTTCTGAAATGCGTTTGGTTATGTTTTCAACTTTTTTGTTTTTAATGTTATAACTTTGTACATCGACGGTCATAAAATCACCTCCCATTTGCTACATTTTTTTAAAGTAAAATATACAGTAACTAATTGTAGACTAGAGGACATTTGCTGCATCGACGGTCATTAAAAGATAGTATCAAATATTTGACCAGCACTGAAATATATATAATCTCTCAAATATGACTAGAATTCCTCATATGTATGACCCTAAATTCGGACCTAGTTTTCTCAAAATTTCTCTTGGCTGATACTAAAACAATCTCATGTATTATACCTTGTCACTTGGCAGGGGATAAGAGAACATTGGATGTTACAAAATAATTAGGTAAAACATATAGAAATTAAAATTAAATTGCAAATTTGAATAAAACACAGTGCCAATATGCTTAGAAACACACATCGTGGGTGTTTGGCACGGGCTTATAAGTCCGGCTTCTGAATTATAAGTTAGAAACACTTATTTGTACCGTTTGTGTAAGAAGTCAAGAAGTACTTAAAAATAGCTACGATTGCTAGCTTTTGTATCACGGTTTCTACTTATTTCCCAAACACTTTTATCACTTATAAGTCTTAATTTGCTTATAACTTCTACTTCACTTTTTATTTTAAGCAATAAGCACTTATTTTAAGCTAACCCAAACGGCCCCATCATAAGTGACATTGTTGCTTTAAAAAAGTTCAAAACTTGTGAAATTGCACATTTTAACATCAAACATGCAAGCATTCGTGATTTCAGGTTAATAAATGAAGAATAACCAAGAATCTTTCATAAAATTTCAATTTGTTCATAAAATGACGTATCAATAGTGTGATTAAAATAGATTGAACGTGGAAAAAAGAGAAATAAAATAAAATATAGCTAAAATACAAGAAATAAATTGATTTCAAAATTTATACTTAATGAACAACTTGCTTGAAACTGAAGGCCAAAGTCGAACATGTAAAGCTCACTTAAACAGAGTTTTGAAATATGTAATCAAACCAAAATATTCAATGAACTTTCTAATCCGATAAACTCCGCTTAAATCGAATAAAAAGATAAACTGAAAACTTCATTTTATTTTTCTGATGATGTTTTTGTTTGTGTAGATCTAAAAAAATGAACCAAACCTAAACAAAATAATAGAAATCCTTTCCTAAGAAGATTAATTGAAGCATACAAATAAAATAAATAAATAAAAGAATTTGATTGTATTACTAAAACAATCCCATGTATTATTCCTTGTCACTTGGCAGGGGATAAGAGAACATTGGATGTTACAAAATAATTAGGTAAAACATATAGAAATTAAAATTAAATTGCAAATTTGAATACAACACAGTGCCAATATGCTTAGAAACACACATCATAAGTGACATTGTTGCTTTAAAAAAGTTCAAAACTTGTGAAATTGCACATTTTAACATCAAACATGCAAGCATAAGTGATTTCAGGTTAATAAATCAAAGAATAACCAAGAATCTTTCATAAAATTTCAATTCGTTCATAAAATGACGTATCAATAGTGTGATTAAAATAGATTGAACGTGCAAAAAAGAGAAAGAAAAATATAATATAGCTAAAATACAAGAAATAAATTGATTTCAAAATTTATACTTAATGAACAACTTGCTTGAAACTGAAGGTCAAAGTCGAACATGTAAAGCTCACTTAAACAGAAATATGTAATCAAACCAAAATATTCAATAAACTTTCTAATCCGATAAACTCCGCTTAAATCAAATAAAAAGATAAACTGAAAACTTCATTCTATTTTTCTGATGATGTTTTTGTTTGTGTAGATCTAAAAAAATGAACCAAACCTAAACAAAATAATAGAAATCCTTCCCTAAGAAGATTATTGAAGCATACAAATAAAATAAATAAATAAAAGAATTTGAGTTTTTTCACCGGATAAAACCGATAAAAAGCCCGGTCGGCTATGGAGTTTAAGGAGGCAGTTCTGAGAAAAAAAAAAGGAGAGTCTAGGAGTTTTGGATTCTAGAATTTTTGCTCATAAGAAATTATTTATATTTTACTTCGAATTAACATCTAAACCTCTGAAATTATTATTCGCATATTTGGTGGTTAAATGATAAATATTATTAAATAAAAAATACAGCTACCCTTGCTATTAAATTGTATGAAAATACAGTTCACGAATATACATTCTAATATATCCGTTAGACGTTGTATTTATTATTTCATCCGTCTTATTTTATAATTATAATACCTTAACTCAGAGTTCATGAATTTATTGAGCAAACTTTTATAATAATTTAATTTAATTTAAATTAAAATATCTTATTATCTCATTTATATATTTATAATTACCAATATTTTCATATATTTTGACAATAAACACAAAATCAAAGAGCTTAAAAATTATACTCGTGTACTAGTATAATTTTTTTTCAACCTTTTAAAATACGCGCAAAGTAATCGAAAAAAACAAAAATACGCGTAAAGTGACTGTGCTTGTAGTGCACGCGAAATTATCCGTATATATATATATGGCTTGGCCATCACGTATTTTTCATCTATACCAATTCTTTTTCTTATCAAACCCTAGAAACAAAAAAAATCAAATCAAAGCTATTTATTGATAAGAGATAAGAGATTTATATCTTCTACAGAGATTTTCATCAGAGATTTGTTCTTCAGGTAAATCAATCTATCAATTTCAGATCCCAATTCTAGATTTCTAGGGCTTGTTTACGTCGGTTATTTCGTTATTCTCGAATTAGGGCATTATATTTGCTGCGATCTACTGTGAATTGAAGATTAGGGTTTTGATCTATGCGACCTGGGTTTGTGATCGGTGCGGTTTCATGGAGCATTGTGATCTAATTAGATCCGAAATATAGGTTTTTGGTTTCCTAGGTTTTTCGTGGATTTTAGGGGTTAGTTTTTGCAAGTTGTATGTATTTTGATTTGGGGCAGCTTGATTTGTGATGATGATCGCTGTGATGGTGGCATATATAGAAAAATAGGATTTTGATTTTTTGGTTTTTAGATTTTAGGATTTGCAATTGGTGTAAATTTTGATTTGGAACAGCTTGATTCGTGGAGATGATTGCTTTGATGGTGATATAATTGGACAGTTATGATTTTGATTATTAATTTTTAAGATAGATTTTAGGGTTTTTGATTCGCGTTCGGTATCTTCGCTACAGTGAGCAAGATGGTGGACTCGGAATTTAATAAATTAGGGTTTAGTATTGGTTTATTACAATGGTGGTGCAGATTGTCTAACTGGGTATTATTATGTGAATATGATTTGTGTTTAGTATTATGGAAATCAAAGCAGCTACCAGAGTACCGGGCAAATCCTTGGTGTTTGATCGGGTGAAAGTTGGAGGGGGTGCAGCTAAGAATGGGGTTTGCAAATATTGGATGGCAGGGTGTTGTAGTCGAAGTGATTGTAGGTTCTTACATCCCAAAATACAAGTCCCAGGGAGTAAGAAATCATGGAAGAATCCGAATTACCATGTGCCTAAGACAGTTCAGATGATTGAGCAGAAAGATGTGTCGAGGAGACATGGGTCTGAATCTCAGGTTCAAAGTGTTAAAAAGCCTTTTCTTGTTGGGCAAAGTGCTCAGACGAGTGAAGTGAAAGATGTGACAAAGAGACCGAATAAAGAGCCTAAAAAACAGTTGTGCAAGTACTGGGTCACAGGGGACTGTGTTTATGGTGATAAATGCAAGAACTTGCATTCATGGTACTATGGAGATGGGTTTACCATGCTGGCTAAGTTAGAAGGGCATACTAAGGTATAAATTTAGTTTTTGTTATTTTCCGTCATTGTTGTCATGTGTTATGTTGATTTGCTTACTTATTCTGTTTTTGGATAGGCTGTTACGGGAATCACTCTTCCATCTTCTGACAAGCTATATTCAGTTAGCAAGGACAAATCTATGCGGGTTTGGAACTGCCATACTGGTCAGGTGTGTGTGCTTTTAATGTAAATGAGAAAAATATGTATGTTTGGTATTTTTTTAGGTATAGATGCATGGTTTGTTTATCAAATATTTTTATGTCTGTTGAATGCAGTGTTGTGAAGTTGTCCACTTTAATGATGAATGTGGAAGTTTGATGTGTGACGGACCATGTATTTTTGTTGGATTGCCAAATGCTGTGAAGGTATTTTTTTTTCTTGTATTATTGTATATAAAATATACTTATAGATGCACGGAGTAGCTCCTATCATACATAGTTAATAAGTAAATTTCGTTGCCTATACATAATCTCAACAACTTGTTATGTTGCAGGCTTGGAATCTCGAGTTTCAAGCTGAAGTTGCTCTTAATGGACCAGTGGTTGGTCAAGTTTATGCGATGGAGGTGGGAAACAGTATGTTTTTCGCTGGTACCCAGGTAATTTGTCTCTTAACATTGAGTTATTTTTAAGACTTTCATTCTATGGTATTGTGCTATCACAGCTGTTTGTGGTGTCGAAAATTACCTCTAAACTTATATTTATATAATGGTATTTAATTACAGGATGGAAACATAAACGTGTGGAAAACCGGTTCCTCTGAAGTGGCAACAACACTCAAGGGTCATACTGGTGCTGTGTTATCACTTATTGTTGGAGCCAACAGACTCTATTCTGGGTCCATGGATAAAACAATAAAGGTATGTCATTACTTTGTAAACCATATATTTCTTGGAAGGTATCTCATGTTTGGTTGATAGGTCAAAGTAATTGTTCTTCAGTTTTTTGTTTGCCAGTGTAGAGTGAGATTTAGGATCCTTGCATCTGTTCTTTATGTAAATTGACTCAGTTTTGAGACTAGCAGAGTGTAATCAGTTGTATTATGTTGCTTTGGGTTTTAAGATTTTGAGAGGGTCTCTAGAAACCACCTAATGAAACTAATATATGTGACTTGGCACATCATAGAAACCTGCTTGTGGTTGTAAACCTACAGTGATTGCTTGATTACTGCATCTGCTTCTTTCTAGAATCTTGTTTGTTGATGTATGTATTTAAATTTTAGGTAATGCTCTAATTATTGTTATAAATTTACTAGGTGTGGGATCTCGATACTTTGAAGTGTTTGCAGACGCTACACGGGCATTCTGATGTTGTGATGTCTTTACTTTGCTGGGAGAACGTTCTTTTATCCGGCTCCTTGGATGGTCAAATTAAAGTTTGGGCTGCCAATGAAAGTGGAAGTTTGGAAGTTGTCCATGAATCTGATGAAGGACATGTTAGTGATTTAAAATCTTTGAGTACTAAACTTTATAATGAAATTTGTGTATGCTTGCCTGCACGTGCACTTTCACAATCAAAATATCCATCTTATAAATTATATTATGGTGCAACTATGCAGGGCATTCTTGGATTCTGTGGGATAACTGATGCAGAGGCCAAGCCAATTTTGCTGTGTTCTTGTAACGACAACTCTGTGCGTCTATATGAGTTGCCATCATTTACTGAAAGGGGCAGGATTTATGCCAAGGCGGAAGTAAGAACGGTACAAATAGGCACTGGAGGTCTCTTTTTCACCGGCGACGCCACGGGACAGCTGACTGTATGGAAACTGAATGAAAAATCAAGTGCAGATGTATCTTCTTAGTATCTCTTGTATTTATAAAGAGCTGCCTTCTAAAATTGTAGAAGCTGCTCAGCCTATTAATATTGTATACACTTTTGAACCCTTCATTAAGCTAGATCAATTTTTTTTAATTCTTTAAAAATCAGTTTGAGAAGTTATTTTATTTACAATTGCTCTTCAGCTTCTGCATAAATATTGACAACTTTATGATGTAGTCTTATATTATTTGTAATTTTCAAGTTGTATGTTAGTATTACAATATAGTGATGCAATTGAAGGTAAGCGAAAATAAACAAGGGACGCTAGAGTAGGAATAAACAAGAAGAGACTTGGATTAGCAAAAGCATAACACAACAAATCAACAAATTAAAAGTAATTGGGTCATTGATCTAGAATATTACAAGGAGGAAGTGTTTGAGCCAAAATACTACGGAACAAGTAGAGTACTAGTCAAAATACCATCGAGTTCTATATTATCATTTTAATTTATTGCAAGCATGGTTCAAAAGAAGCCAGAAGTTTTTTACAATAAAGAATTATTTTTAATTTATATATTCAATAATCTTTTTGATATTTATAACTTCTTAGATTTAAAAATTATTAATAAATAATGAAATATCATGAATTATTTCTATAGCGATCATCTATATTTTTTTTATGTCAATTGTTTTTAATAATAAGTTAGAAAGATACTCCTCCGTCCCAGCAAGTTGTTTACGCTCACTGTTTGCACGCATTTTGAAACTCCTACAAAATATAGTTCCATAACGTTTTTCTAATTTATTATTATTATTTAAATAAAATTTCTAACATAAAGAAAAAATATTATGAAATTATATTTTATAAAAATCTCAAAATACATACGAAATATAATGTAAAAAACGTGTTGGGACAGAGGGAGTACGATTTTCAATTTTTTAGATTTTAAACTGACATCTAATTTTTTTCATGAAGAATATGCTTTGTAAAATAATCTTGAGATGAGAAAGAACCGATCTTATGAACCCAACAGAATTCATTAATCTAACCTAAAAAATTGTCCCCGACGTTTCCTTGTAGTTGAATGTGGGTAAAGAGAAATTTGGAAAGAAACAATCAAACTAGCTTTTGTTTTCCCTTTTTCCGTTGGAGGCATTAAAACATGGAAAAATCTGAGTCAAAGCGTATAAAATGAAAGGTTGAAGCAGCAGTAAAGTCTTATTTGGCAGTTGAGAGATTGAGTCTACAGACTTTACACTAAAGAAGCCTCGTCACGTAAAAATTATGGTGCCCCATTTAAAACCTATTTAGAAACCTCCCACAACCAAACCACGTCACCTCCCTCCTATATATTTCCCCTGCCTCTCCTCTGTTTTTCCCATCTCTATTTCCTTCAAACCAACAAAAACCTCCTACACATACAATCTCTCTCTCTCTCTCTCTCTCTCTCTCTCTCTCTCTCTCTCTCTCTCTCCTTCTCTCCCCTCTCCCCCCTCTCTCTCAGCCTAAACTTAAAGTACTCTCTCTCTCTCTCTCTCTCTCTCCCCTCTCTCTCTCAGCCTAAACTTAAAGTAATCTCTCTCTCTCTCCCTCTCCCCCCCCTCTCTCTCAGCATAAACTTAAACTACTCTCTCTCTCTCTCTCTCTCGTATATTATATATACATGGGTTCGCAATCATGGTTTATGATGGTGCTAGTGATGATGATGGTGGTGCAGTTGGGGAGTTGCAATCAGCTGAGCGGAAGATGTGAGGAGATATACGTAGTAGGAGAAGGAGAAACCCTACACAGCATAAGCGACAAGTGCCAGGATCCTTTTATTGTCGAACATAACCCTCAGATCGTTCAAGACTCCGATGTTTATCCGGGCCTCGTCATCAGGATCACCCCTCCTCCCATTTCTAGAAAATTGTTGTTCTAAATAATCTCTTGCTTGTACTAGATTATGTGTCTTTGTATACATAGACAAGGACTCGTCTAGGCTTTTTTTTGCTTTTCCTCGTGATATTAACAGCTGCCTCTTCTTGTAGGCCTGTATATAATACACATACACAGAAATCATATTTTTGGTTTTTTTTATTATTGATGAGTAGTACTCCTTCCATTTTTTTTTTCTTTTCCTGTTTGTGATGTCGGTACTGTTCATAACATGAAACAAATTATTAATTTATATTTAATCTATAAAACTAAATATAGTCATAAGTGATCTTGTTGAATTCGTATCACGAGTATTTTAATATGGTGAAATTTTTATATTTAATGTTAATACGAAATGAAAGTTATTAACGATCAAAAGTGTGTGTTTGGCAAACGTGAAAAATACAAATAAGAAAAGTATTTAGAGACGGAGGGAATCATAATACAATTTTAGTGAGTTATTGACTTGGAATGGTTTTTACTTAATTTTGACAATTTAGACTCTCTTATTCACCGTCACTGAGTAAATCAATTCAAAGACGTGCGAAATTTAGAATTCGATGTTTAAATTTTATTTTGACATAAATTTAATTATTTCGTTTAAAAGGTGTTAATTTATCGAAACAAAAAAAGGCTCCTAATTTTTACTTAAATAGAAGTACTTATCTCATATATAAATGTGTTTTTTTTGGCCATGTATGCTAATAACTAATTTTTGACTCTTTAATTTATAGAGTAAAAATTGGTCTCCAATCCACGTTGGATGAAATTTGATAAAATTTTATGGAAGGTAAAAAATAATTCTTCCTTCAATATATACATATATAGGGTCCTATCTCACTGCAAATCTTTATTAAAATAGAATTTTATATTTTAATATTTAACACTTTTTGCGCACACATATATAGAGTTATAAATGTGGGATTTTCCAAGAAAGAAGGATTCAACAGCGATATTCTTCAGCGTCTGTCCAATTTCGATTGTGTTTGTAGATGCCGTATGGCTTTTGATTAATGAATTGATTCCTTTTTATAAAAAAAAAAAATGTGGGATTTTTATTTATGCGGTTGCTCCTCCGGCTCCCTCACGCCATCATTAAAACAGTTCAGTGAAAAGTATGTTTTTATATACGACACAATACGTTACAGAGAAGCGTAACTGAACCAAATAGATCATAATTTATAAACATAAAATATATTTGACCAGATAGATATGTTACTTAAATGAGTAATGGTGGTCGTAAGGAGTTCGGATTCACTATCTCCTTTTTTTTCTACTTATATGTCCCCTCCTATTTATTGGTTAGTTCTTTAACCTGCACATGTATTCTGCAACAATATTTTAAATATATATTAATTAAAACTAATAAATCTAATTTTGAAGGAGAGAGATTAGGTGAGAAATAAAAAAACCGACCAATAACAAAAAGGGAATATATAAAGAGATACAATAAGGAGATAAAGGATCCAGAGTCGGTTGTAAAAGAGTCACATTTCTATGGTCAATCACAAACTTTTTTTTTTTTTTTGAGAAGAGGTCAATTACAAACTTAAATGCACTTGAAGACATATGAGTATGTTATAGGAGTAACAATAGTATGATTCACTTAATTCATACAATATTTATAATATAATATCCATATCAGGGGAAGATAAAATGTTGGTATAAATTGATAGGTTACAGATGTTACGTGTGTCGTAGGTGGCAAGGCTCTGTCTTACTGCATGATCTGGAGTTTATGGATAATAAAGTGGTTCATTCCAAGCACTATTTTGTTAAATAATTTGGTTAGTTTAGGTGAGGAGCTGTTCGGTTGAGTTTTGCTGTTCAGGTGTCATTCAGATACAAACCTTATAACTAATATATCACACCAATCTTCGGTCTCTCATTGTTCAATTTAGGTGACAATTTTAGATCGAGCTAAATCAGATTTAAAATATTTATCTTACAATTGAGATGAGCAATACCAAGATTATGGATTTTCGTGTTTTTTTACTAGGTAATGAGACATGAAAATATCGGCTACCTCATGTCACACTTTGGAGATGGATTGAATTTTGTAAAATATATTTTATATAATAAATAATATAAAACACTTCCTGACAAAATAATAATAATAATAATAATAATAATAATGAAAATGGCTTTTTTCATAAATATCCAAGTCAAAAAGAAATTTTGCAAAAACACGATTTTCCATGTCCAATCAAATCTGCAACTACGAGCAACCAACTACATTCGTAAATTTTAAAAAAAATGTTAAAATTATATTAAGTTGCATAATAAGTTGCAACTAGTTATAAAAGTAGAAAAATAAATACCCGTACTGGGCCAAAGGCAAAATTAACAAATATTCAACCACAAGCAACCGGCCCTAACCAAAACTTCCCAGAGAGATGAAGTATGACAAGAAACAAAACTATATCATGAGCACATAAAATAAAATCAAACACCAAGAGATTCTACTTCAGCCTTTCTCACTTCTTAGAATTATCTTGTATGTGTCCGCCATCTTTCTCCACTCATCTTTCCCATTTATTTATCATTTTTAGAAATTAATTTGATTTTCCCAAAATTTGAAATCCTAATCAACAACTCATTAATTGAAGTTTGAGAGACCTGGCAATGAAAAAGACGAGGCAGAGAGAAAGAAGGAGAAAAAAAGCCGGAGAAAAGGAGAGATGGAGAGAGACACATAGTGAGCGGAAACCGGGAGTAAGAGGACAGAAGGGGAAGAGGCATAACGTGCATATGCAAATCGATTGTTGGCCTTTAAAAAAGAAAGTAAATATGTAATTTTTGGGAGAAGACTGTATTATTATAATTAAAATGTTAAAAGAGATATATTTGATAAATACCCAAATAATAATAATATAAAACACTTAAATTTAAAATATATAGTATATATTATACATTTTTAGTATATTCTTTTGACTTGATCATAATAATCTTCCTCTAACACATTTGTAATATTTTCATTTGACTTGATCTTGAAATTGAGAAATCAGTTTTTGTTTTTAATCCAATAATACTTCTTTTGACGTTTCTACCATGCACCTTATCAAAAGAAACCCACTTATCTTCATGAAAGATATTAAAAATTTTAACAATAATGAATAAAGTAAATCATTAAATCATTTAAGTGAGGCGGAGATCATTGAACAACTCAATAATACTAACTGACACTGAATGATTTCATAATTAATCCGATATAAATTTTTTTTTTGAAAAGCAAGGAAATTCATAGATAATATAGGGTACAAAATGGCATATCTCTACAGGATATGCAAGCTGATTACATATAGAGTCCATGACTAAATCCCAGCACCAACTAGACTCAATCACCAACAACAAAAGCTACCCAATCTGCTATTTAAGCAGTCTCCAAACCAAGCCTTGTCTTAAATACTTTAACAATACTAAAACTACGCATGGAAATATAATAAAATAAATAACTCTTAGACTTTCTTTAGGGTTTGCCACAAGATCAGTTCAGTCCAGAATTTCGATGATTTCATGCTCTTCTCCATTGCCCAAAGCTCCGGCATCTACTACCATCTCATCATCCACAGCATCTTCTTGCTCCACTTCACCATTAACTACCTCTAGTCCCAGGTCAGCCTCGTGCACAGCCATGTACTGCGGATCCACTGGGCAAGCCCCATGTCAAGGCTCCAGAGCTCAAAGACACGTCCAAACGGCTGAGCCATCACCACCATCACTTTGTAGTTGTGTGCTCCATGATTGGCTGGATAAGTAGCAAGTTCATTAGCATTGTGATCACACAGCGTTACCTCCATCTCAATGTTGATGGCATCCTTTCTCTGGTTGAGTTGTTGCACCACGAATGCATGCTCTGGATCCACTCCTTCAAGCCCTGAATTTCGCCATTCCCAGAAGGAATCAAAGTGATCAGATTCCAAGATGTAGTGCTCCCAATCTTCCACATAAGGACACTTACATCACTCAAGCATGGCGTGATACTCATTAACACGTGTGTTTTGAATGCTTAGCGAACCAGATAACATCTTGAGTATTTTCCCTCTACTGTTGCGAATCACAACTCCAATACCAAACACATTGCCGTTTGGAAGGGCTTCTGCAAAGAAGCACCCATGGACATTGATCTTCACCATGCCCCTCCTGGGCATTCTCCACCTTGAGCTTGCATCAACCGGTTCAACTTCTGCCATGGAGAGCTCTAGATTTGATTTTTGATGAGGAAGTACAATGTTGGATAGTGATTTATATAGCCAGAGGATGGAGTGGGTTACATTAACCAAGAATTGATTAACCAATAGCCATGCAAGAGAAAACTAATTTCCAAGAAAGTGGTGCTGGGAAATCTAACCAAACCCAGGGATAGGGGATATCCAAGGCAGACATAATTATGATTTTTCCACCCAGTGACTAGCTAGCTGCTGTCTCGTGGCACCAAATTTTGCCAATTTATCTGCCTTAACATTCAAGTGACTCTCCAGATACCTTACTCTGATATTTGCTAAATGAATAAATTCCAGAAAATTAAAATATTTTTCTGCTTCATTTTTCAGCTGAATATCCCAGATCTGTTGAATTAATCCCATGCAATCTGAATATACCAGAAGTGATGCATGCTTCCAGGAGGATTTCTCAAAAGATTTAATAAGGAAAATAAACGCCTCTCTCTCCGCTTCCATTGGATTATTAGCCAATAGAGGACCTACAAAAGAAAAAAGAGCCTCCTCCTTATGATTTAAAATCAGCCCACCCATGCTAGACAAGTAGCCACCACTACACTCCTTCTAAGAGCCATCTATATACGCAAACAATTCTGCATTTGCCTGCAGGCTTTTTGAGAACAAAATATTCTCTGAATTGGTAGCCACCCCTATGGGATTATTTTCCCACCGGATTTACGTGAATTAATCTAAAGGCCTGACACCATACAAAAGCTAAATCATTTACATGCGGCAGAAGAAAATTTTCCAGCGTATTTAATTTCTTAAAAACAACTTGATTCCTCATTAACTATATCGACCATAGTGAGGCACTAACAACTGCTTTCCAAACTGCTTTGGCAATTTTTTGAGGCAGTTGTTTTGCTTTATACCAGCATAATTCCAGTGTAAGTATTTCATGAGAGGAGAGGTCTAATTGCCACCATGCAAATATACTGTTCCAAAGCCTTTTAGAAACACCGCATTCAAACAGAAGATGCTGATATGTTTCCTCACAGTTTTGACATAACGGACAATACACCCCTTCATGCAGCTTCATTCCTCTATTACTAAGTAAAATTCTGGTGGGGAGGATGCCTAGGTGTAATTTCCACAGGAAAATCTTTATCTTTTGAGGGACTTTTATTTTCCATATAAATTGCCAAGGGATGACCTCATACACTTGCAGTAAACTAGTTACCTTTTTAACTGAATAACCTTGTCCTGTACAAGACCAAACTAGGGAATCCTCACCAGATGAAAGTTGCACTGACTTAATAATTTCTCCTAGCTCTGATGCCTTCTCTTCCTCCCAAACTCTCAAATCTTTTGACCATAAGCTCGTTCCTGAGTGATTTGAACCTTTCCAGTGATCTATAAATTTATATACAAAAGAAAATTTGATTGTGGACAAACTGTAAAGCCTTATGAAATTATCCTTGATAGTTTTGTCACCATACCATATGTCTTCTCAAAACTGTGCACTTTCCCCATTTCTCAAATGCCACTTAAAATTTGCAGATTGTAGAAAGTCTTCTAAAGGCTTTTGATTTATTAATCCCGTAATATCCTTGATACTATCGGAAAGAGCTGAGCAGTTGAGAATTGAGTTCAGACTATCCGATGCAGACAGACTGTACTTCCCTCTTGTCCACTTGTTCCAGCTTCTACTTCTTTCACTGTCCCATCTAAAGAACCACTTACTCAATAGAGCCAGATTTCTAATCTTAATAGGCACTAGACCAAGTCCTCCTGCAGCTTTAGGTTTACAAACCTGGTTCCAGGATGCAAGATGAATCTTTTTTTGCTCATTAGGCGGAGATACATGCCCCCAAAGAAAATTCTTTCTTATTTGTTCTAGCACATTCATCACAGCAACAGGCATGATGTGCAAATTCATCCAGTAGACTGGCATACTGTCTAATACTGATTTCACTAGGACTAATCTTCCTGCTTGATTTAGTCAATCTGCCTTCAACCTGGCTAATGTGTGTCTCACTTTCTTGATCAGTGGCTCCCAATATACTTTCCTTCTTGCTGAAGTTCCTACCGGAATACCTAAATACTTCATGGGCCATGCACCTTGTTTGCACTTGAATAATGCTGCTGCTTCTTGAGCATCTGAAGAGAACCATTTAGAAGAATACAGTTCGCTCTTAACATAATTTATTTTTAATCTTGATAAGAGCTGAAAACATTGGAGCACCCTCTTGACGCCTCTAACTGAATCTATTGAGCCATCTAGGAACACTATCGTGTCATCCACAAATTGCAAATTGCAGATGCGTGATGCACTCTTGATTATCACCAAGCGAGATACCCTTAAAGATACCTTTAGATGCTGCAATTTTAAACATTGAACTTAGAACTGCTCCTACAAGATTAAACAATAACGGCGAGATAGGATCGCCTTGCCTGAGACCACGTGCTGTTAGAATTCTTTTGAGGGGCTGCCATTTACTAATATAGAGATCCTAATTGACTATAGAATCACTTTAATCCAAGAGCAACACTGTTTATTAAAATTCATTCTAATTAGAGTACTATCCAAGAGCTTCCAATTCACTGAGTCGAATGCTTTCTCGAAATCCAGCTTTAAGATGTATCATCTACGTTTGTTACATAAGATGGAATGAGCAACTTCTTTCACTATGATAATACTATCTTCCGCCTGCCTACCTTTTATGAAGCATGTTTGATGATCATCCACTATCTTATCCATTTGAGAAGCTAATCTTGCAGCCAAAATTTTAGAAGGACTTTAATGGATGAATTGATGAGGCTGATTGGCCTGAAATCTTTAACAACCGTGGGATTTGGACCCTTTTGAACCAGAGTAATGAAGGAAGAGTTAACCCATGAAGGCATGTAGTAGAATCTGCAGAAATTGTCTATGAAGGCTGATATTTTTTCTTTGATAAATGGCCATAGGAACTTCAAGCTTTTAACGTTCATGCCGTCAGGCCCGGGAGCTTTAAGATCTTCTAAATCATGCAGGGCGTTCTCGATTTCCTGCTCAGCTACTTTAGTTACTAATTGTTGTTTGGCCATCGCAGTTAAGGTTGGAAGCTCCAAAATACCCAGACCTAGTGCCTCAAAATGATTGCATTCAAAGAATGTAGAGTAATAAGAATAAAAAGCTTCCGTGATTTGCTTTGAATCTGTAATCCATGCTCCTTCAAAGAACAATTTGCTAATGTTGTTTTTGAATGTCCTTTTCTGAATAGCATGATGGAAAAATCTAGTATTTCCATCTCCAAGAGCAATCCAGTCCACTCTGGCCTTTTGCCTTAGCATGGAATCCCTTTTTCTGTATAGCTCACAGAGATGATTCTTGACCTGCTGATACTTATTTGTGTCTGTAGCTGACTCTTAAATATTTTTTGTGAATGTAAAACAAATATATATATTATGTTATTTATAATTTATATTAACTAGTTGAGAAGCCGCGCGTTGCGGCGGCCTATAAAAATTATATTAATGATTCAATATTAATATTTGCAGAATACAATAATTTTGTGGCTGTCTATAAAAAAGTATATTAATAATTAAAAATTAATATTTGTAAGATAAAATAAATTTTATATTATAAAAATCTTGATGTAATACCAATACTAATATATAAAATTACAAAATTTGAACTATAATTCATCGTGAAAAAATGAAAATAACTTTCTACAAGTAATTAACAATTTAAAGCACAACGAATCTTAATTTTATATGTGTTTTTTTTTAAAAGTAATCATGTTCTTAAATTGTCACCTTCCTCCAATTTTTTTGGATTGATTGTGCACAAAAACATCTAACTTAAATCCGTGAGATAGCGGTCTATATAACTACCCTTGCGTGTAACAACCTTTATTTTTTAATATTGTATAAACAGCCTTCACTTAAAAGTTACTTGAACGGAGCAAAGAGATAATGCATGAATAATATTTTCCTTGTATACAAAGCAAATCATATAAAAATTAACAACAACAAACATGTCCGATAAACAAAACAAATATTATAAAAGAATAATCAACAAACATACACCACTAATAGTTAATTTATTGATATTATCCATAAATATTATTCTTCTCCCGTGTTTGGATTTGTCGACTCCCACCTAGCGGTTCTTTACTTGCAACAATCTTTATATTTTTTAATACCGTATAAACAGCCTTCACTTATCATTGCAGAAGAACGGCACCACCGAGTTAGAAATCGAGTAAGAGAACTATCACCAGAGAGAGGTAGGATTGTGGTATTGAGAGAGATTAGGTTGTGTTTAGATGATCCAAAACTCTACAACCTATAGCGGTATTTATAGGTGCAGAGAGACTTGTATGCTACTCTTTCCCATAATTAAATAATCTGAAACAAAATCATATTGAAACTTTCAAACTGCTATATTCCATAAATAATCCGAAACAAAATCAGATTCTGAAACTTGCTTCTAATATATCCGAAACTAAAAAAGGTAGTTTTAATTTTTGATACGATGTGAGAGGCGCCACCTACACGACTCTCGCTTCTCCTTTACATAGAAATGAAAATCAGATTAAAATTTTCAAGAAACTCGAAACTAAAAAAGGTAGTTCTATTGCTTCTCCTTTATATAGAAACAAAATCAGATTAAAACTTTCAAGGTACTATATTCCATAAATAATTTGAAACAAAATCAGATTCTGAAACTTGCAAAATCAGATTCTGAAACTTGCTTCTAATATATCCGAAACTAAAAAAGATAATTCTAATTTTTGATATTTTTCTTCCAAAAATTCCAGAAAATTAGAAAAATAGAACGGAGCGATGTGAGAGACGCCACCTACACGCCCCATGCTTCTCCTTTATATAAGTATATTGATTTATAGATTAGCCGGTGCTTTTGCACGATTAAAAATTATTTTACTATATATATTTTTATCAACATATATCATATATATCCTTAAAATTATTTTCTCAGTCCTTAATTACTTGTCCATTTTGATTTTATAAGAGTTAGATTGATCAATTTTTGACTAAATATTACAAATGATCTATTTAGTATTTTTAAAATCTAAAAATTACATATCAAAATAGACTAAATATATTTTCTAATGATATATTTTTATTATTTTTTTCAATTATATGATACATGTAAATTTCAGCCAAAATACAAGTATATTGAATGAACATGTAAAGAAGGGGGAGTACATGTAAAGACGGGGGAGTACATGAAACGTGAAGATTCCACTATTTTGGAACAAAACTTAATATGATAATTGAGAGTTTAAAATATTTGTTTGATTAATTTTAACTTATTAATGATTTATGAGTTATTAAAAATGTAATAATAAAAATAAAAATGATTATGGATAACTTATCACTTATGGACAACTTTTATAGAAAAAAGATTAAAATATTAAATCACTGAAAAAGGTACCTTAAACTAAATTCTGAATTTATGTCACCTTCCGACTTATTCCCGACTTTAAGTCCATTTCTGACTTCTCACAGGAACAGACAATTTTCAAATTAAAGTCTTATGCAGTTTTAAGTCCCGACTTAAATCGAAAACAAGACTCATTATCACTTTGGAAGCTCAAAATCCTTTGAGAGCCGGTTTGACTTTATTTGAAATTGTGACTTATGACTTAACGTGATTTAATATAATAAACTCGAAGTTTAAAATACCAGTTCAAGTAATTTTGATTTATAATATTTATAAATTAATAAAAATGTAATAATAAGAATAAAAATGATTTACAAGTGTTTTGTGACTTATAGGTAATTTTTGTAAGAAATTTAAAAAACTAAGTCATTAAAAAAATTCGCCAAACTAACTTATGAATTTAAATCAATTTCTTACTTATTTCTTTCTTTCTTTATTCTTGAAACAAAAGTTTTAATATAGGGTTAATTATCTAATTGGGCACTCACTTCACACCAATATATCATCCGGGGCACTCTCGAATTTTCAGTCTCATTTGAAACTCCGTTTTCAGAAATTGTATCAGTTTTAAAAATAAAACGATAAATTCGAAAACAAATCGACAGTATAAGAAGTGTTACTCATAGGGTTTTAACACAATAGGCTATAGAGATTATGTGGGTACAATTAATTAAATTTCCGTGTCCAAAAAAGGGGTAAAATTAATGGTGGAAGAGAATGGTTAGGAAGAACCCTAATAATCCATATATAGCAATTTTTTGGACACAGAAATTCAATTAATCGTACCTACATAATCCCTATAGCCTACTGTGTTAAATCTCCATGAGTAACATTTCTCAAATTGTCGATTTGTTTTGGAATTTAACTTTTTACTTTTAAGACTGATACAATTCATGAAAATAGTGTTTCAAATGAGACCGAAAAGTCGAGAGTGTCCCAGATGATATATTGGTGTGAAGTGAGTACCCAATCAGATAATTAACCCTTTTAATATAATAATAAAAAGTCATGCGGCATCTACACCATTGAGTCAACAAACACTAAATTTCAATCACATGTTCTCATAAAGAGAACGAAACAATATTTTGAAGATAATGTATATACAAAAACAAGTACGCGCTTCATGCATTTTCGTTGAATTACTGACACTCTCTTCTTCATGCCGCCCTGACAGCGCTATCATTTGAGCTGTCGACCAAAACTACGATTCTATACAAAATTTTATTACCAGATCAGGACCCCCGCTTACAATTATGAAGCGAAAAACAAAGCTCTCACCAAGGAGAGAAAACAACCAAGCTCTCACCAACGAGTGAAAATAATCTGAAAATACAAGTCGAAAATCGAAGTAAAAGCAAACTGAAACAAATGAAAATAAAAAACTCAGATCTAACAGTCGAAACCACAATATATAGGATTAACTCTTGTATCCGATAAGTTCCACTCGAATCGAATAGAAAAAGTAAACCAGAAATTTTGATAATGTAGATCTAGAAAAACAGATTAAAGGATGGAAATCCTACCTTAAAAAAAAGATTATTGTAAAAACAAATCAGATATAGATAAAAGAGTTTGGGACTTTCCAATGGTAAAGCCCATAGATCCCCTCGAATGAAGACAACTACTTCATTTCAAGAACAAAGAGGATTTTAGGATTTTTCGGATAAGTTGAAGTTACAAAAGCAAACACTTTTAAGCCCCACTTCTGGGTTTATAAGTTAGAAACACTTATTCGTACCGTTTGTGTAATAAATCGAAAAATACTTAAAAGAAGCAGGGAATACTAGCTTTTGTTTCATGACTTCTACTTATTTTCCAAACACTTTAATCATTTATAAGTCTTAATTTGCTTCTAACTTCTACTCCACTTTTTTACTTTAAGCAATAAGCACTTAATTTAAACTCACCCAAACGGCCCCTATAACAAGTCCCCTTAGAGCATCTCCAACGACATTAGCTATAATCGTTGGCTAAATTGGACCTGTAAGACATTAGGTAAAATTTTCTGAACCTGTGAGACATTTTGTTTCAATGGTACTGGCTATATTGGTTGGCTATAATTTAAAAATAGTATGTTATTAATAATTTAAATTGTTAAAATAGAATATATCAGTTCAATATGGTAATAAATGATGTACAATCTTCTTATAGATTTTCTTACAGACCTGCAGAGGTTCGACAAATTTAGCCATCCATAGAAGGTTGGTTAAATTTATAGACAACAGCTGAGCATGGTTGGAGTTGAGTTTTTGGAGCTGTTGGCTAAATTTTTTTATTTTAAGTATGCGAACTCACCTTTTAGCCAAGGGTTTTAGATGATTGGAGATGCTCTTATTTATCTCTCTACATTATAAATCCTGTTGCCTATTTCCTTACAAAAAGACCAGTTTGTCCCTCTACATTTTCTGTTATTTCATTATACGGCCACTTGACTGAGAACATATATACGGTTTTCTCTCCTCTGCAGTACACGTGTGGCTCTCCGGACCACACCTTCCTTGCCAATACTTTCTTTCTCTGCTGGCTACATCTTGCAAGCACTTTAATTTGAAATTTGAAAATTACGCTTCTTTTACACACTTTCATTAACACGTTGTTATGGGCTTTGTTGCGAGCTCGAGAAAGAAGAGATTATCGTTGTTTTTATGGATTAATTCAGTGGTCGTCAGATCTTCGCAGGAGAAGGTATTTTCTTCTCCCCGGTATCTTCCCCCTTCTATATTTCTGAAATAGTTAGGTGAATCTTAATTTTATTAACATGCCTCGACGTGTTTGACAGAAGTCCTCACACAAGTGAATCTTTTGTTTTCAATTTTGTTTTAGTTTCTGAGCTGCTCCAACTTGAGGTACGGTCCCCTCTTTCTCTCCTATTTTATATTTTTTTATTTGCAATTTGTTCGATAATCTGATTTCCCATCTGTGTTTTCTGTATTCCTATTTCGTTTTTGCTGATTTGTTATCTATGTTATTTCTTTGTTCGGTTACGACTGTTATGTCGTTTAATTGTAAGCTGTTATGTCAACTGATTTTAATTATTGTTTTTGTATGTTATGTGGTGTTATTTTTTGTTTGTTCTCCGCTATGATGATATATCTGTTTTTACCTATTCAACTATTGATTCCATATATGTTAACTGCACTCTTAATTTTTAATATGTTTTATGTTTCCTGCAGTGAATGTTATGATGTCGAACAAAGATGTTGACCTATGTTTCTTGCCGTGAATAGACATGAACCTCTACCTAATCATCCTATGTTTAATCAGCGCAATGGTAAATAGTTTACATGATTTTTTTTATAGCAATATAAATCAATAAAAATAAATATTTAACATGAAATATATCACGCTTGCTTATTAGATGTTAAAATTTATAATTTTTACAGGTTTTGAGCAATATAATATGCATTAATTGTATTGGGGAGTAAAAAAGTGTAGTTTAAAAACATGTTCCAATTTTAGTATTCTGGATGATAACATTCGTTGACCCAGTGATATGGATTCCATCAGTTGCCAATTAATATATTTTAAAAATGATTAATAGCATCCAATTGATCATTATTACTTCTCTTATCTCATGTTCTACTAATAAAAACATGAGATATCTTATAGGATGGTCCTGTGGTATTGGTGAGTAGAAGCGCTTTATTTCATTCAACTTTGATTTTGTTGCCTGTAGTTATTGTTTTCTCTAATTTCATTGGCGTATCTTATAGGGCTGGCGACATCCTTGGAAGGCCATGACGATCATTCCAGTGGCCGTGGGCATTAGCTTTGGTATGTCTTGAATGATTCCTGTTGGAAATATTTTATTTTAAAGTTCATTTGAGTTTTTGATCTTCAGCATGATCTTATGTTAGTGTCATATATCTTATAAGAGAGTTTAAAAAATGTTAGCTGATCAATTCGACCATTTGACCGGTCTGCAGCCATACAACATATGTAGTTTGGAAGATAACAGAGTGTAGTTTGTTTTTTATTATTTCACGTTTTGACTTTTGGCACACATCTTTAGTTGATTTGACCGGATAGTACAAATTAATTTTTTATTGGTTTTCTTTGTGACTTAAAATTTTGATTGTATATTCTTACTGAAAAAAGAAAATTTAAAATAATATTTTTAACTCCTTAATATTTAGAAAATAATATAAAAAACTGAGGGAGTACCAATTTAATCAAATTTTAGTCTTTAGTTACTGACTTGCCCAAGGAATTCTGTTGACAGGAGGTCTGAGGTATGTTGTAAAATAGTGGAGGCCTTTGAAGGCTGTGTAATTTTCCAGGCGGTTGATCACAATATTGACAGCAATTTGAATTCTGAAATGTATAGTCTTTTTCGTGAATTCTTTGCTTTGCCAGTTGAACAAAAGCTCGGGTTTGATACAATCGGCGGTAAGAAAGGTAGCTTCATTGAGCTCATCTTAAGGTACATTTAAGATTAACCACACAATTAATGTAATGTATGATAGGCTTTGATTTGTACACACGTGATATATATTGTTAGAACCATTTAGATATTACACGTTAAGGTTCTTAATTTAAATCATGTTCTTAGGTTCGTAATGCTTCTGAGATCTCATTTCAGTGTTCCTCATTAATGGAAGAACTAGAGGTGGACTTAGATAACTGAGGAAATGCTTTATAGACAATACCTTAGATATAATAAATACAAACTTATTCTTTTAATGTTTAAAATATATGTAATTGGTTCTGAGAAGTAAAATTTGAAGGCAACTTCAAATTTTGGAAGTAATGTAAGGGGTAAATTTTTCTTGATGATAAACACATGTTTCCTTGACATGTAGTAATGTGGTCGACTGGTTGTAAATTTAAACTGCTTCAAATGCCAACAAGTTACTATTACAAGCTTCTACAAAATGAGATTGGTTTGATTGCATTAATATTTAAGAAGTTATATAAATTATATGCACATACATATATATATTATTTGGTTTAAGTTGTTCACATGATCTCGCTGACATGATTTCTGTTGGTTTTTGCAGATGAGATGGGAAGGTGTTCTTCTTTTACGCGGTTTGGATTCAAGGCTATCTAAGGATCTCCCTTCTGATCTTCAAAAACTCGGGTCCTTAATTAACAAGCAGCTGCAATGAACACAAAACTCAGGTCCTTAACAATTCCACCAGCTTCTCTTCCATTTTCCCCCGTCGTCTTCATCATGATTTTGGCACCAGTGTATGACCATATCATTATCCCATTCATGCTTAGAGTAACTAAAACAGAAACAGTAACACACATCTACAACGCATTGGTTTTGGATTAGTTCTGTCCGTCATTATAATTAACTTTATTCTTTTAATATGAAGAGTTGTTAAATTTATCGAACTCTGTAGGATTTGAAGGAGCCAGCTGAGAAGCAGCCTTCCTGAATTCCACCGGTAGAGTTATTTAATAAAGTATCTTATAGTTTAAGCAAATGTGCCAAACCAAAAGCCACAGGACAGATTAGGTCTAGCATAGTGTGTTACTTTTTGTTGGAATTACAACTTTTATGAGAGCAATATGTTTGTTGATCCTATTTCTACCTGATTTTTTTCCAAGCTCTCTCTAAAATCTGAATGTGGAACAGCGATATACGAGTCAAAATCAGACCAAGTGACAAAGGTTAGTTTACCAGATATTTTATGCCATTTATTTAGAAATCTACTGTGTGTGTTGTACTCCAAGAATTCCAGTAATAACCGGTCATTTTTTTATAAATCATAGCGGTGAAAGGAGAATTTCTAAATAAATGGCATAGAGTAACTAAAACAGAAACATGAATCACACATCTACAACGCATTGGTTTTGGATTAATTCTGTCCGTCATTGCAATGGGAGTTGCAGCTTTAGTCTCCCATTTAAGTTTTTGTGTCTATATGTCTGTATAATATATATGTCTAAATGTTGTTCTTGGTTTATAAAGTTTGGATTTTGATGGGTCTTCTGTGTAGTTGTGTTTTGATGGGTCTTTTGTTTGGAGAGTTGCTATAGGAACAGAATGAGAAAGAGATTGTTTGGAATTTGAAGGAACCGTGATTGTTTGAATTCTAATACTGGACTAGAGTGTTCTGCTATATTTCTAGCAGAGATTCGTTTGTCCATGTGTGTTGCAGGTCTCGAGGAAATTTGCTACCAAAGCTGCTCCTCCAAGGAAAAGAAAGTTGAGGTGATTTGCCCAATTACTGTAATCTCAGAAGTTCAATTTTTTGTGCACCATTGAGGGAATTTTTAGATTTATAATATACTTAATAATTGGACTGATTTAAGCTTCTTATGATACGCTTTTTTGTGTTGAAGCTTAATCGAACAATCTTATACTTATAATTTGTATGACTAAAGATATCTGTTGCGCTTTCGCTTAACAGATTAGCTTATGGATCAGACTCTTCACCCTTGATTATTAAATATAATTCCGATCTTTAGATTGCTTAATTACTAATGAAGTCATGCATAATTGTTGGAAAGGTGAAAACAAAATGAAGTTGCTCCTGATTAAATTCGAGAATCCAACTGTACTCTATTGTAGTTAGTTGCCCTGTGCAATGAATGCATAAGTACTCTAGATTGTTTGATTGCCAGAATATTTTTTTTCTAACAGCAGGGTATAGGAAAAAAAATAATTTTAAGATAGAGCATTGATGCATTGATGCATTGTTGACAGATAAGAATTTTAGTTAGGAAATAAAGGATGAATATTGCTCCCAGGATTTTATTGCAAACTGTCCCTGTTTCCACAAATTGCCCATGGTTGATAAGTATTTGTGGAGAGGTAAGTACTAATTGTTTTAATTCCTTCTCCCTTTCTTATATATTAAATGGATTCTAGCCATGTTATTCCATACTGTTTTAATTCCCGCATTGCAGATGAACTTGGTTGATTGGTTTAAAGTGATGGATGCAAGTCGTCGTTGAGAAGAGTTAATAGATAATCTTATTGAAGTACATCCACCACCTAGAGCATTGAAGCGCGCATTGATCCTGTGCCTTCATTGTATAGACTTCCATCCTCTGAGTGTCCCAAGATGGGGCAAGTTGTACACCTGCTCGATGCAGAAGACTTTCCTTTCCATAGTGTAACTTTTCATTGTGTTTTGATAGTTATGGAAACCAATACTTTTGTAGTAGGATTCTTTTGGGAGGGAAGTCACTGAGAAAAGCATTAAGTGATGGACAGTCAACAAGTACCCGATACTGCTTTTTGTTGTAATTAAACTTTGGTCGGTTACCGTGTAGGATCGAACTGCAAAAGAGAAATTAAATTTCTGTAATAGAATCCGCATAACTTATCAAAAATAATAAAAAAAGAGAATATAAGTTTGGAAATGAAAAAACAATTACATAATAAATAACAAACAATATTTTACAAAATATGAAAATTAGTCTATTTAGTAACATTTATATAAATTAATTTCAAATAAATGCTTCATGATGGTTTCTCATTTAATATACTAAAAACCAAATTTTCTGCAATTTCTTCAGATAACATTAAATTTATATAAACATTTGTTATTAGAAACATTTTGCATGCTCTTGCGAAGCGGGCACACATACTAGTTTCTTTTAACCCGTTATCGTCTTACACAAATAAATATTTTTTAAATTGAAGCGAGAAATAACTTTAAACATGATTTAACGGTTAGACAAACTGGTCGTTAGTCACCGGTAAAAGTAGAAATATTCATTTATCTCTCTGCTCTCACTCTAAGAGCTCTTCAAGCTCAACTCTGAGTAAGACCCGTATACTCTACTCTTTTAATATCTCACTTTTAACCGTATATAATTGCTATAATTGTTGTGTTTAATAGTCTCACTGTTTATATTATATTGTCCTGCTAAGCTGCAATGTGTTATTGTGGTTTTAAACATTCTGTTGAGCATTTGCACAATGCATACCAAGTGTTTGATGAATTCCCCTTATAATTCCATGCCCATTTTAGTTCTTGATGTTTTATTTTATTAACTACGGTAAATGGGTGGGTATGGAAATCTATGCAAGTGATTTCCTTATCACGAGAGTTACTATTACTGTTAAGCTCCCATTCCTGCTGTCGAGAAACTGTAATTGACTGTACGAACTACGAAGCCTATATGTTCCAGTTCCCAATCCTGAGGAAGTAGTCCCTCTTTCTAGTGCAGCTTAGGAAGTGACAGTTAGTGTATTTATCCCATTGAGCGAAGTGAGGTGAATGTTTTGGTTAATGTGTCGCAAGTATCGTCACAGTTTTAGATTAGTTGAGAAGAGTGACGACGACTGCACGGGAAATTATTTGCTTATCTTTCTATGCTAAGTATTAGAAGTATTAGAAGGCTGCTGCTACAGCCCAACACTCTTCTGGGCCGGGTTTGATCACTTATGCTAGGAACCGAGTAAGGGCAAAGCCGTCTAGTCATAAGAAGTGAAGGGGCAAGACAGTCTTTGTGCAAGTGGTAGAAAAGGGGGCAACTGCTAGGGTTTTGGGCATCGATTAAAGTATTGAGTGAGTATAGTTTGGGAGAGGCTACATCTCGAAAGTGGCTAGTTCAATTGTAATTCTGAATTGTAATTGCAATTGTTCATATCTGTTAAGTTCCTATTTCTATCTAGTACATTATTGCGTTAAATACAAGCTGTTGTTGGAGAGTTACTATCTAATCTCTAGCAAAAGTGGTATCAGAGCCCTTTGTTCCGATCTATGGCGCCACCCACTGATAAGGAGCGTTTGGAAAGACTTGAGTCTCAGCTTGAGGCGGTAACGGAGTCGGTTCGTGAGAAAATCACGACTGAGGTGTCTGCGGCGGTAAAAGGGGCAATCGCCGCCATGCAACAAACCCTAGTCACTAGGTTTGTTTCTAGTTTTGAAGACGTTTCTCGCCAGCAGGAGGACAAGCTGGCGACGGCGGTGGCTCGCCTTGAAGGGCGCATTTCCAGGGCTCGGGATACTCAAGAATCCCTCATAAACACCATGCGAGACGATCAGATCCGTTTCCAAGCGGATATTCGTTCGACTATTTCATCCATCCAGCAAGCCACAACAAAGTTAGGTGAGATTGGGGGCGACCACGGAGAGGTGGGAGCTGGGTTTGGGGAAGGAAGTAGCAACAGAGGCCCAGTTGGGGGAGGGGCTCTTCCTGGATCTGGGTTTGTAGCTAGAACGAGTGGTGGGGCTGGTACAGGTTCGGGATCTGGTGGTGGTCCTGGCTCAGGTGGGGGATCTGGGTATGCAAGAGAAGAGCCCTTGTTCGTACCTGGTCGACAAGCGTGGCGGCAAAAGAAGTTGGACCTACCTTCTTTTGATGGCACCAACCCAGATGGATGGATACTCCGGGCGGAGCGATTCTTCAAGTTTTATGGGCTCACTGAGGAGGAGAAGGTGGAAGCCACGGTGGTTGCTTTGGACGGGCAGGCCCTGCTATGGTTCCAGTGGGAGCATCGCCGTCGCCCAATTGAGCGTTGGGATCAGGCTAAAACGCTGTTACGACGTCAGTTCCGTTCCCAGACGGCTGGCTCGTTACAAGAGCAATGGCTCGCGCATCGCCAAGGGGGCTCGGTGTCAGATTATCGGCTCAAATTTATCGAATTACTCGCACCTCTGGATAACGTCTCGGAAGAATTGTCATTAGGCCAGTTCCTCAATGGTCTACGAGAGGACATCCGAGCTGAGGTGCGACTGCTTGGGCCATTGACAGTCGACCATGCCATGGAATTAGCCCACATGGTGGAGGAGAAGCTTCGTTGCAGTAAAACGAAGGGCGAATTTAGAGGCAATTTGAGCCCGGTGGTGAAACCTACGGGTAGTGGTTGGGGAGGTACTGCTGTCTCATCTCCCCGTTCACAGACCTCAAGTGCGACATCATCACCAAACTCCATTGCTAGCTATAGTGCATTAGTTAGCAGCCCAGCGTTGTCCAGTAAACAGTCAGGGGAGTTGCGTCGTCTAAGCGACAAGGAGTTGCAGGAAAAGCGTTCTAAAGGCCTATGTTTCCGCTGCGATGGCAAGTGGAGTGTGGGTCATAAGTGCCATCGCAAGGAATTGAGTGTTTTGCTGGCCCAGGAGGATTTGTCTCTGGAGGATATATTGAGCTTGGAGGAGTGTAAACAGGACGGTGAACCGAATGCAGAGGATGACCTGCAACCTGAAATCTCTCTCAACTCCGTGGTGGGACTGACTAGCCCCAAAACGTTCAAGTTGCGTGGTGAAATTAATGGCACCCCCGTGATCGTCATGATTGACCCCGGGGCCACACACAACTTCATCGCAGTTAAGGCAATGCAGGAATTGGGAATTGAATGTCGGCCCTCCAAATGTTTTGGTGTGTCGCTTGGGACTGGGGAAACAGTGCAGAGCCAGGGGGAGTGCAAATTAGTGATATTGTTATTGCAAGGTCTTACAATCGTTGAGGACTATCTACCAATTACTCTGGGAAACTCAGACATTATATTGGGGTTACAATGGCTGGAAAAACTTGGGACAATGTCGGCTAATTGGAAATCGCAGACTATTACCTTCAAAATGGGGTCAGAAATGGTGACTTTGAAGGGTGACGCTTCCTTGGGAAGATCTGGCA
Source organism: Daucus carota subsp. sativus (assembly GCF_001625215.2). Taxonomy (NCBI): domain Eukaryota; kingdom Viridiplantae; phylum Streptophyta; class Magnoliopsida; order Apiales; family Apiaceae; genus Daucus; species Daucus carota. The sequence goes on from NC_030384.2 coordinate 18,639,647, forward strand.
TTTCGTTAAAGGCAATGTTTAAGACTCTGAAGAAGCAGGGAACGGGCTATTTGGTTGAGTTAAATCATTTAGGGGTGGAGAACCATCAAGTTCCGCAGAGTGTCCCTGCGTTTTTGCAACCTGTGGTAAACCAGTATAACGAGGTCTTCCACCTTCCTACAGGGCTGCCCCCAGTGAGGTATCAGGATCATGGAATAGTGCTGAAAGAGGGCTCAGACCCGGTGAATGTACGACCCTACCGGTACCCCCAGGCACAAAAAGAAGAAATTGAGCGTTTAATTCATGACATGCTAGCAGCAGGCATCATCCAGCCGTCCAACAGCCCCTTCTCCAGTCCGGTCCTCCTTGTTAAAAAGAAGGATGGCTCGTGGCGGTTCTGCGTAGACTACCGAGCCCTGAACAAAGCTACTGTTCCCAATAAGTTTCCCATACCCATGATTGACGAATTATTAGACGAGTTGCATGGGGCGAAAGTTTTTACTAAGTTGGACTTAAAGTCGGGATATCACCAGGTGAGGGTTCGAAGTGAAGATGTTCCCAAAACGGCATTTCGTACACACGAGGGACACTATGAATTCCTCGTTATGCCGTTTGGCCTCACCAACGCCCCCGCAACCTTCCAAGCTATTATGAACGAAGTGTTCCGCCCCTTCCTTCGTCGATTTGTCTTGGTGTTTTTCGACGACATTTTAATTTACAGTAATACAGAAGAGGAACATGTCCAGCATGTGGAAACAGTTTTTGGGTTGCTGAAATTACATCATTTGTATGTGAACCAAAAAAATGTGAATTTGGGAGCCATCAAGTTGCTTATCTGGGTCACATGATCTCAGCAGAAGGGGTGGCTGTTGAGCCCGACAAAGTGCAGGCTGTAGTAGAGTGGTCAGTGCCCCAGAATATCAGGGAGTTACGGGGATTTCTTGGGTTGTCAGGGTATTACCGGAAATTTATCCGTAATTATGCAAACATCGCTTACCCGCTCACTGAACAGTTGAAGAGGGATAGCTTTAGTTGGAGTACAGCAGCTACACAAGCCTTCACTGCCCTCAAACAGGCTTTAGTCACAGCTCCGGTACTCGCATTGCCTGACTTCAGCCTTCCCTTTGTCATCGAAACAGACGCTTCAGGCTATGGGTTGGGCGCTGTCCTCCTTCAAAACGATCACCCGATAGCCTACTTCAGCAAAATTTTGGGGGAACGTGCAAGGTTGAAGTCCATATACGAAAAGGAACTAATGGCTATGGTATTGGCAGTGCAAAAGTGGAGGCCATACTTGCTAGGCCATCTGTTCATAATCCGCACTGACCAACGCAGCCTCAAATTTTTACTGGAACAACGCGAGGTGGGAATGGATTACCAAAGGTGGGTGAGCAAATTGTTCGGTTATCAGTTCCAAATAGAATACAAGCCTGGCATTACTAATAAGGCGGCAGATGCCCTTTCACGGAAGGCACCACCCGAGTCTGAGCTGAGTATGTTAATTGCTACAGGGGGAATTGCATGGGATGACATTTATCAGAAGTTGAAAGCTGACCCCGCCTTACAGAAACTGGCAGAGAGGCTGTCCCAGGGTGAGACACAACTCAAAGGGTACGAGTTGGTCCGAGGTGTGGTCTGTTACAAGGGACGAGTTGTTGTGCCTTCTAAATCGGAGTTGATACCTCGATTACTACAGGAGTACCATGATTCCCCCATTGGTGGGCATTCGGGGGACAATAAAACCTATCAGAGACTAAAAAGGGAGTGGTTTTGGGAAGGAATGAGGAAGATGGTCGCTGATTATGTTAAGGGGTGTTCCACCTGTCAGCAGCAGAAAACTTCATCCCTCATGCCAGCTGGTCTCCTACAACCATTACCCATTCCGGAGCGCATTTGGGAGGACATTTCCATTGACTTTGTAGAGGGGTTGCCCAAGTCTGGGGGAGTTGACACAGTGTTGGTAGTAGTTGATCGGTTGTCAAAGTATGCGCATTTTTTGGGGTTGTCTCACCCTTTCACAGCTCCCACAGTAGCCCAACTGTTTATCAAGGAAGTAGTTCGACTGCATGGTTATCCCTCCACTATAGTTTCAGACCGTGACCGCATATTTCTCAGTTTGTTTTGGCGCGAGTTGTTCAGGGTTCAAGGAACGGCATTACACCGTAGCACAGCTTACCACCCCCAGTCCGATGGCCAAACGGAGGTGGTAAATAAAACATTGGAAGGGTATTTGCGTTGTTTCATCAGCGGCAAGCCAAGGGACTGGGCAAAATGGCTTCCGTGGGCAGAATATTGGTATAACACATCGACACATTCCTCCACCAAATACTCTCCGTTTGAGATTGTTTATGGCAGACCCCCTCCTCAGTTGGTTAGGTTCAATGCTCACAACACTGCTGTAGCTTCACTGGAGGAACAATTAATTCGTAGGGATGCTCTTTTGGCTGAACTGAAAACAAATTTGGAGCGAGCTCAGCAGCAGATGAAATGGTATGAGAATCGTCATAGACGCCATGTAGAATTTCAGGAAGGGGACATGGTTTACTTAAAGCTCCAGCCGTATCGGCAGGTTTCCTTGGCCAGGCGGCCTAATGAGAAGCTTTCTCCTCGCTTCTATGGCCCTTTTAAGGTCCTCAGTCGAGTGGGTAAGGTGGCGTACAGGCTTGAATTACCTCCCACCACTAGCATCCACAATGTGTTCCACATTTCTCAGCTTAAGAAGGCGATTGGTTCAGCTTCTGTCATTTCATCTATTCCTTCACACATCACTCCCGAGCTGGTTTTTGTAGCAGAGCCTGAGAAACTGTTAGACGTTCGTTTCAAGTTACCAGGGGATTCCAACTTGGCAGAGGTACTCATTAAATGGCAGGACTCCCCGATTTGGGAGGCAACTTGGGAGGACTTTTCTTCTCTGGCACTGCGTTTTCCAGATTTCCACCTTGAGGACAAGGTGAGTCTTTGGGCAGGGGGTAATGCTACAGCCCAACACTCTTCTGGGCCGGGTTTGATCACTTATGCTAGGAACCGAGTAAGGGCAAAGCCGTCTAGTCATAAGAAGTGAAGGGGCAAGACAGTCTTTGTGCAAGTGGTAGAAAAGGGGGCAACTGCTAGGGTTTTGGGCATCGATTAAAGTATTGAGTGAGTATAGTTTGGGAGAGGCTACATCTCGAAAGTGGCTAGTTCAATTGTAATTCTGAATTGTAATTGCAATTGTTCATATCTGTTAAGTTCCTATTTCTATCTAGTACATTATTGCGTTAAATACAAGCTGTTGTTGGAGAGTTACTATCTAATCTCTAGCAGCTGCTTCTCCCATTATGCTCTAACACTCAGTGAAGTTTTGCTATTTTAAGTGTTATCTGGCGATTTTAATATATTACCATATGTTTAGATGGTGCTTTATATATGCATGTAGTGTTACTTTATGGTTGTTTGAATAATTTTACAGATGCGAATTCAGAATTGTGCAGTTAGTGACGGTTCTAAATAATTTTATATTTTGTGATGATTAGCTGGAAAAGAATTGACAATGAACAAGAAAGATGAGGTTTCTAAGAAAGACAAGATTCAAGTGGTCAAGCTGGACAAGGCTTTTAAATTGGTAATAATTCACTTATTTGACTTCCACATATTTGAAGTTGATTGCCATGTTCGCGGCCTCGTATTATCACCTGAATTTATTTCCAGCAATGAATTTTAATCTTGCATCCCAAAAACCTTGTAGAAGTCCCACATGCTAAGCACGAGGCATCTGCCAAACTATCAACTATCAATCTGTCTAAATTAAATTTGTTGTGAATAATAGATTTGAGTTTATTAGGTAAATAGCATATGCAAAGTAAAGATTATTTAATAAAATGTAAACTTGGTTTTCTTTGACAACGCAGCACATCATAGATATACAAGTAAATTCGTTTAAACATATTTATATCGGTGCTACAGGGTTGTCATATATGCAGACCTCTCCTTGATGTTTGTACTGGTTTTACATATTTTGAGATAGTTTCTGTTGTTAAGAGGGTGATCAGGATCTAAACTCAGCTGTACTTATCTAGCAATTTGGGTCAATTTGTTTCAGAAGAGTGTTTGCACTTATTTTAGTGATGATTGAGTTAGGTGGAACCGTGTAGGTTACCCTACGATGTTATGTGATGAATTTTTCATATATGGTCAGTGTTCTAAAAAGCAGCCAAGCATTGAAGTTAATCTCTGCAATTCACCTTACACCAAGTGCTAAAGTTAGTTTCTGCAAATTCACCTTACACCACACAGTGAAGTTAATCTCTGCAAATTGACCATATGCCAAACAGTAAAGTTACTTATGAATAAAAGATGAACTAATTATATAAATTTAAGTAATAAATGATAAAATTATGCTCTATATTAATTTCGAGATTTCACAAAGACGCTTGTTTGTGGATATAGCTTTATAAGGAAACTAAAGTAGTGTCATTTGTAGATTATAAGGTAGTTTGTACAGGGCGCACACAGACGATATCATTTTGGTAGTGTTCCATACTTCTTATTTTTTGTTCGATTTGATTTTGATGGATATGCGTCTTTACATGTTTCGTAACTACCCCTTCCATCGACCTTATTATATTTTTGTATATAGCAAGAGAGTTTGCTGTACATCCTGAGATTTCATATCGTTCCCTTCATCCATGTATTATCGTATGAAGTGTATGGATATGTTGTACCTACATAATCTCAATCAGCTCCACAAATTTTCATACTCTCTTTTAATTGTGTTTTCTCAAGTTAATCATGCATATTTATATTTTATTTCCAGTGCATTTTACTAATTTAATTATTGCAGCTTTCCATTATTAATGAACCTATAAATTTTTTGATCCTAAGGTTTTCTTCTTTGTGCAGGCCGAGAAATGGGTCAAAAATATGAGTAAATCTTCAGAGGACCAATCTACCAAAGGACTATTAACGGCCTGACCTCCTAGGTTGGTCACTACTAAACTAGCTCCATGTTGGAATCTATAAAAAGTCATGTAAGCTGGCTTACTATGAAAAACCCTACAATTTCAAATTTTTCCCAAAAAGAAGAAATTCACCTTTTGGAAGAAGCTAAACAAGTGACCTGTCGTGAAGTTTTTATATTATATATATTTATTGAAACTTAACTTCTATCCTTGTAGAATTTGACTTGACCACTAAATCCCAATGTTGAATTAAGTTTTTTATGCCGCTTTTACCCAACCTCAGTTGACGTGTATAAATGTAATTATTATAAGCTAAGAAACTAAACACATTGTATTATTTTATGTTATGAGATATCTTCAGGCTTGGGTTAGGTGCAGCAGTTCCGCGCCAAGCCCCTGTTGCACCTTCAAGTGACCCGGTCGAAAGAAAGTTACGCGGAAATTTGGATGCGGCAAAAAGGAAAGCTGCCAAATATGCTTTGGAATCTGTGCCATCTGCAAGAGATGAAAGTGTTGACGAAGATAGTGAAGAGGAGCTAGAGAGCAGGAGCAGAGCAATTTCCAAAAGACCAGCCACTAATTCCAAGTCATCTTTACAGGCAAGAAAAAAGCAGAAGTAGATTGACTTTGTATATTTAAAGCTAAGGTTCCTACCTTCTCTATAATGTTACGTCAATGTTCTGGCAAACAAATTTCAGCACCAATATATAGACAAATATGATATTCCCTTATGCCCTGTTTGGGAACATGGATTTCATTTGAAATTCTGGATTTCATCAAATAACTTGTTTGGAAGTTTGAATTTGGATTTCATTTGAAATCCACACATTCAAATACTAGTATAAATTTGAGAATTTGAAATGAGAAATCAAATCTTGTCATTTGAATTCCATCATTTGAAATGAAATGTTGGTTTCCAAACGGCCTCTTAGGTTGATTCTCACATATAGAAAATTTAAGTTTTACATATAATTAGTACTCTGAGGGATTAGTTACCAGAAACTTTACCTGAATCTTCAATATGATATTGCTGCTGCAGTGCAACTTCTCTAAGGACTCTTATGAGTTATAATACTTATTGAGTAGAGAGCATGTGTGGATATTGTACTCCTAAAACTGTGGTTCCTAGTTAGTTTACTCAAGGATTAACTATCTTCTCATATAATGTTGCTTAATTGATATTCTTGATGATAATAATGTAATATATATAAAACTAATATAGAGATTTGATGGCATTATACTATTATAGTAAGTAGTTTTAATATTCATGGTTCCTATAATACAGAATTGATATAGAATGCTTTCTGTAAATCAGGAAATAACTTTGTTTAGTAGAACTCTGTTCATTATTAATTTCCATCAAAATCTACTTGCATCCTCTTTTTGCATACCAAATATGCCCTTTCTTATTCGTCTCGCTGGCACAACATGACATGCTATCTGACAACCTAGTGGCTCTTGCTGAACACCGTATATACTTATTATTTTCTTACTCTCTTTGCCTCTTTGGTGTGCTATGTCTTTAGGAAAGAAGGGTACTTCTTGTTCCTAAAGCATACATTATCAATGTCATTCTCTTTTCTTTTGTTGAATGATTGTCGAACTTAAATCAATATGTGGAGACCTGGATGCATGTGTTTCATGTTTAGTAACTGGAAAAAAAATGTTGCAACAACCCCCCTTGTCATCCTTATTTTCTTGTCGAACAACATGAGCACGAGATTTCAGAGACTTTCAGGGAAACCTGATGACTTAATGAAACATCTTTCGTACATGACTGAGTTTTGGATTAACATATTTATATTTACAGGCAACATACAGATAAGCATGACTATGACTTAGGCAAGACTGCTCTCGTTCCACCAATCCTCGCCATATTTGCCAGTTATGATACTGGAACATAAACATTTGGATAATAATGCCACATTTCCTTTGTACAAAGATGTAGTAATTTCTAATCCTCCTTTGTACTTCTGGATTTGTTTAAACAACGCTCCTTCCAAATTTAAACTTCATACCATTGCTTAATCCCACCCCCGAAGCCTTTGTCATTAGCAAATGCAAAACTTCACTTATGATGTGTTCAACTTAAACAACGTAGGAGAGAATGGGGCTCCTTGTCATAAGCCTCAACCCGTACTAAATTCTGTCGAAGAAATAGTTTAAAGATCGACTTGAACCATATTCGTCATTTCTTTCCAAATCCAAAATCTTCAAGACTTGGAACAAATAACTCCATTTTACTAACTTGGATGTTTTTTTTAAAGTCTATTTTGAAAATTCGACCTTCCACATCCCCTCTGCCCAAACTATGATGAACTAGCTCTTTAACTATAAGAACACTCTCAAAGATGTTTCTTCCTTTTATAAAAGCAAATTGCTCCTTTGAAATGATATTGCTGAGCACTTTGCTTAATCTGTCTGTTAAGAGTTCTTAAAATGGTCTCTAAAAACGTCTGACTTCATCCAGATTACTGAACCATTTACCATTAAACATCACCCCATCTATGATTCAAAGTAGTTAGGAGTTACACAGGCAGCGAAAACAAGTAACATAAGAAGTTTTGCACAAGTGCATTGCGGTAGAGAAGAGAAAGAATGTAAGAGAGGTCGAGAAGCAAACCTCAAAAAACATCAATCAAGTTGAATGCCATGAACTAAATATTTATCCGGAAATCTTTGTTCTTTTTTTGCTCACAACTAACAAGTATCTTGAAAAATGTACAACATTCTCAACTAAGAAATAAAAGGGGACGCGATAAAGGAAATACATACTTCCTGAACAGAAGGCTACAATGCACTCATCATCACACCATTCACTAAGCTCAAACTAAAGAAAAGTGAAGTTAAAAAATGAAACTGGAGCACTTAGATCAATCTAGCTATATGATCTCAAACCAACACTTCCATCACCGTTGAAATTGCCCGTCATGACCTTTGCACAAGTACTGATACTCGTGTCTTATTACGTCTTTCGCAAAGAAGAACTGTATGGTAAGTTGTCTACGCCAAGACAAACCAAACCAAACCAAACCAAACCAAACACACCACTACATGATTATATATGCCACTCGTAAGTTGAGGGCGCACCAATCAAGGAAAAAGAACAGTCAAAATCTTCAAGGAGATTTGTGAGAATTAGATTTAGGCTAAGGTAACTTGTCTCTGGGCTATAAGTATAATTGTCACCAAGATACAGAAGGGAATGCAATATTGTGGGGCACGAAACCTGGTTCAAGAAGCAGCAGGTTCATGAAAGGATGATATCTTACTGACAGATAGGATTCTCTTCATCTTTGGCCAATGTGTGTGAAATCACCAAACTCCAATCCTCTGTAGCGTGATCATCAGAGAACAGAATCAGTTCTTCCACCATTTCGTCAATAATGAACTTTTCCAACTCAATAACAATGTGATCAGTTTCGAAATAGAGGTCCATCCATTTTTCAAATTTCGGCATGTCTTTCCTGACCAGCTGCTCGAGAGATTGTGAAGCTGGATGCTGCAGAATTTCCATTTCAACTCCTCTCCAAACCTCATTGATAAGCTTCATCCCGTTTGGGACTGGGTATATACCCTGTCTGACAAATGAGCGGGTGAAATAGCGTTCACATGTCTCCTTCAGGGCTTTGTCTGTGCAGTCAAAGAGGAGCCTCTGGTCATTAGACCTGCTTGAAAATAACTCTACTTCGTCAAATAATGACGGGTCAAGAATTTTGTCTGACAAAAGCCACCTCAAAAGATACTCATCCCAGTTCAATCCTGAACCTAGCAACACGGCTTCTACATATTCAAATGCTGATTCCCCGTCTTCCATGCAAGTTCCTATACTTACCGTGTGATTCACATCAGAAGAATCCCATTCATCAAAACAGATGTGCAATGGTTCAATCGTTTCTTTAACTGAAAGGTTTTCGTTATAATACTTTAGCACAAGAGAGAAGATCCAAATGACAAGAATATATCTGGAAATTTACAAGCATTGTAGCATACCGGGTATTAGTTTGCTGCTTGCAGGGCTGATGTCATCGTCAGAATCAAATGGTTCAAGAATAGATATGGGACTTGGTCTGTCTGCTCTATCAACGCAATTGTCAAAGCTACCAATTTCCACGGTTGTAATAGGGCTTGTTGGGGATACTGGTGGAGAATGTATGAGCATCTCATCTCTGATTGGGTTCTGAAGAAAGGTAAATCAAACTTAAGTTTGGTTATGACATGTGAATACTGGAGAAGTAAGAATCTAAGGGAATAATGTTTGTATCGTAGCTATCATCCTCAGTTCTCCTCAAAAGAGAATAAATAATAAATATTCGATGAACAGAATTTTACCAATGTCAGTATGCTGGCAGACTTTTCTTTGTCAGAAATTTCAGCTGCCTCAAGAATTTCAATCGCTCTAATCAGAGGTACGCTACTTGATTTGCAAGAGTCTTCCTCTAGTTCAATATCTTCCCACAAATATGACTCGGTTGTTACAATCTCAGGCAATTCTGCACAAAAAAAAAAGAGAAAAGATTAGACTGCCTGACCAACGTTAATTTTATATAATATGTGGTCAAAGGAGTAAATAATACATTGAAACTTCTTTCTGACAACGGGAAAAGGATACCTTCACAAATTTCTTCATCATGGGTGGAAGACATGGTTCCTTCAACTCCTTTTTCATTACTTTGTTCACCTAATATATATGGATCGAAGATGCATGATAATACTTTCTTATCTGTTTCTTCTACAGAAATGCATGAGCCACTCTCTAAGCATTGCTTTGGTGGAAGTTGCTGACTGACATGGTTTTCTTGAAGGATGCATGGCATGTTTTCTTGGACAATGTCAGATTTTCCGGGAGGAAATAATTTTACCTGTGGAGTTAGAAAAATGTGATTGCCGTTATTTCCAGGACTGGAACTAGGAGTAGAGCTGTACTCAGGTAGAGAAAGAATCTTAGCCAAAGTTTTAGGCAACTGCTTCCTCACTCTATCTTCCTTCTCATCCCCATTGCTTAGCATCTCTGAAAGATGCTTCTTGGCTTCATTGTATATTTTAGGAATTGCTTGCTTAGAATTTCCATCATGTTCATTCACTCCAGTTGTTTCAGATTCCCCTGGCCTGTTTAATTTGTGATCCTTTTTCATGCCAAGAAGAGATTTTGCAAATCTTTCAGTAAAGAAATGGTTTCTATTAGGAGAACTCCATCCACTATTTCCCTCAACAACACCCTTCTCATGGTTCTTCAGATTTTGAAACTCACGGTGAGATTTACTACTGCGAGATACGCCATGCCATTCTATGCTCATGACATGCTTTAGCTTCTTTTTCATTTCTCTCAAAGAAAATTGGGAATAATTCCTCTCATTCTTTGTTATATCAGCAACGGTCCACTGAGATTCTGGTGAAGCGGTACCAAGGCTTTTAGTATCAGAGTTTTGCAGAGCTGTTGACTCAGGCTTGAGAATTACAATTTTACTTGAAGGTTGAAATTCATCAACGTATTTTGAAGAATCATCATTCTGTGACTTGCCTTTTCTTTTTCTTCTTCTAAAGAAGCTGTGATGCTTTTGGTCAACAAGCTTCTTTAAACTTGATTTATTTGACTCTTGATCTAATAAGCTGGATTCGAATAATGGGTTGGTATGCGGGTCTGTAGTCAAATGACCAGTCTCTATGCGCTGAATGTACTTTGCCAGCATTGAGTTTGGATCATGTAAATGTTCGGAGAATAATTCCTTACTTACCCCCAAAATTTCAAGTGCATCAATAAATTCTTTGAAATGGAGGATATTACAATCTCCTCCAAGATGACCATTATCACCAAACCTCTGACTAATTAACACCTTAAATGCAGCACCTATATCTTCCTGAGCAAGAGAGTACACCTGATTTGACCTGCTGTCATGCCAATCATGCTCGCAAGAACTGCCTTTCTGATTTAACTGGAAAAGCTCCTCTAACATAACTTCCAGATCATGATTATATGGCTTTTCTTGGTTTGAAAGTTGATGAGAAGAACGCGCAGCTACATCCAAATCATTGGCGTGCATATCACAAGATTTAGTATGATTCCTCTTTGGATGTTTAGGTTTATCGCTAAGATGCCCGCCGTTTTCTGAATTTAACTCATGTAGTTGAGCACCAGCAATGTTTATATTCTTCTTCAAACCTTTTGCATCAAACATCCCTCCTTCAATGAGTTTCTTTACGCTAGTATTTATATCATCAGTTTTCGTTTCTTCAAAATCCTGAAGTGTGTTACAATGTTAGTAACTAACTTATTAGTGTACTTTCATGCATAAGGTTGATCCTCTCGAACCATAGATCATATACAGGTAAAATGTGGGCATTTCTAATATAATAGTTAGAAAGTCTGTTTTGCTTGCTTACCTCTGAGGCTGGGTCTTTGTCGTCTTTGTAGGTTAGCATCTTCAGTTTAGTATCAGTACCTGTTCATAGAATTAATTAGTTAATCTGTTTTGACAGAAAAGAGAAAATTAAAATTCTCAATTTACGACAATAAGGCAAGAAGAAAGATTGAAAGTTTCATCTTTTGAAATATGAGTTGTGAAGCAAAACGGCGATTTCCTAATCCCAAAAAAGTTTGAAACTAGGAGAAGATGGTTCTCCAGATGTTAAAAAATAAACACATTTCTCATAGCTTCAGTATTTGGGATCTACTGTGCCTACTAGATTAACTCTTGAATTCTTCTTAAGTTACATAATGAAAAGATTTTTTTTTTCTGTAATACGTAATTAAAGCTCTTTAATAGGGAGCAGCGATTCTATGTTAGTAACACTGGATTCGATGAAGCTATGCCCTTTTCCTCTGGTTATAGTATCAATTATACATATATGTGAGATGGGGATTTCACCAGCAGGATTCCGGCTTCCACGCTTCCTATCTGTGAGAAACTTTCTTGTAGATCTACCATCACGAATGTCAAACATTCTGATTAAACCCCGCATACATCCTGCTTCATCTTTTTCCATTTGCAAAGACTTTCTTTGTCGTCGTTTCCCCATAGCTAGCAGGTGACTTTATTGCTTAACACCTTTAAAATCTAACTATCTTTTGGAATACAGTCGGTATCACCTGATCAAAATATATTGGAATCACATTCAGAGGCAGTATGATATAGTTAATGCACAACCTAATATTCAGAACTTTTGGTTTTCAATACATTAATTTCCACAGGGTTAAACATTTTCATGAAAAAAATTCTACATTCAAAGTTTAAAATTTGTTAAAAATTAAAGTATGTGAGTGAAGCCTGTGATAGTTTCAGCTACATTTCGTATAGATACGGAAAAAACTGAATTAATATGTAACTGGGAAAAGGTAAATGGAGGATCAAGACAAGATTATCAGTCACAAAACATTATAGCAAATGCATTCTTATAGCTAGGAAATGAACAAAGGTTTTCAGATGTAGAAACTCTCTGGCTATTGTCTTCTGATAATCTCAATATGCAGTCAATAAAACCTTCAAAGAATCTGATTATACATTTAGAAAGATCTGCGATCCGCTTACACCCAACTGATTATTAAGTATCCACCACAGGTATGCGAGTAAACTCTTTTAAAGCACATAATAAAGAATATATTTTGCTGATCCAGGTTGATATATCTTGTTTAAAAAAGGATGTTTACTGGGATTTTCGACAAAAAACTAAATGGAGAAGCATGAAACTTTAGAAAACTCTCAACCAAAAATTGAATTTGCCTAAGAAACATATACGAGACACTAGGTACCTGCAAAATTGGAGTCCTTGAAGTTAAAAGGATTGTCAAGAACAAACCGCAGAAAATTCTACTTCCAAGCAAATCAAAAATTCCAATTTGCAACTTGCAAGTTTTACCATGAAGTAAATCTCAAGAAACTGTAGCTTATTGTGGGTGGTAAGGAATCAAAACTTTCCCCTTTTTGCTTTACAGCCATAATCCCCAAAGCAATCCGCAAATTCTCCACATTCTTTGTGACAAATGCAACTTTATCTAATGCTAATATGAGCCTGTCTTATCTTAACAAGACCCTAATGTAACACCTAATGAATCGAGCTTAGGAGCGAATAAACTTCTATTGCAAAATACCAGAATTGCTCCAAGGGCTGTCTCAGAATCTTACAACATAATCAGTCTTGCCTTCAAGTACATCAAACACAATTCACACAAGCAAAAGGCCAGAAGTTTAGCACCTCTCTTACACAAGTCAAAACATCATTTTCCAACACGACCAAACCATCCATTTTTCATCCCTTTCCTTAAAACGAATTTGTCGCTTTTCCTTGAAAGGATAAAAACCTCAAACTGAAGTGTCAAATACCCATCAATACTTGCCAAATTACAGAAAACAACATAACAACTCTAACCTCTTCTGCATAACTGAAAACACCCAAATCAATATATTGAAGCCTTGTAACAAAGATTCACCACAGACCAACTAAACTTGATAAAACTGTGCTTAAGACTGCATGAACAAGATTTTTGTGCATATCATTACATCAAACATATTGATACATAATATAATTGTATATATGCCAAGAATTTGTAGCATAAAATCAAGTAGAGGTAAAAGAAACAAAATCCAAAACCCAGATCTTTTCCATCATTAGAACATTCACCTAGAAAATAAAGAGATACCCACATACATAAAACACAGAAATGTGTATTGGGATTGATAAACTAATTAAGTGCATGACAGGCAGCCATTAAAGACTGAAGAAAAAATCTAGAGTTAGTGGGAATTTAGGCAATGAGATTAGAAGAATACTTTTAATGGTGGGCCATGAGCAAAGCTTTTTGTTGAAGAGATGTCTTCAACTTCAACATTTAATAATCATAATCATAATCATCAATATCACCATTGCAATCAACTCTGTGGGTATGGTGCATTATTCTTCATTCTGTGAGTGGAGATGTGTGTGTGTAGAAAGGGTTAAACAGAGAGTGCATGTGTGTGCAGGGGCCGACAGGAGAGACAGGGAGCGTTATACATGTACGTGGAGGCTTTTTGGACAGACTGAAGAAAGAGAAGGGTACAAGTGAAATTGCATGTTTAGGATGAGGCTCAAACTGTAAATACAGGATACATATACGTTGGGATATTTGGGACATTTCTGGCCGAGGAAATAGTCCTTCGCTTCCTTTTATTTTGCTCGTTTGATATGTCGGTACTATTCGTAACATGAGTCAAATTATTAATTTAGATCCGATGTATAACACTAAATATAGCTGTGAGTGATTTTGTTGGATTCGTATTCATGAATATTGTATATTTAATATTAATATAAAATTAAAAATATTAACGATAAAAAATATATATTGACAAAAATGTTAAAGATAAGTAAGGAAATATTAAGAGACGGAGAGAGTAATAAATATAGGCATGAGTAATGGAGTATTCATTGAACATACGTGTGCTTGATCTGTTTAATATTTCTTGACATTTCATTCAATTGAAATGGTTAATACCTAAGTTTTCATCCAATTGCACAAGAACAATGCTAAGTGCATAAAATTGTGTACAGAAAATTTGCACAATTGAAATTGTTGATGTAAATACAAAAGAATCATTCCAATTAAGCCAACTACATGGGGTTAATTATCAAGTTGGTCACTGAAGTGGGCTTAATGTATCAAGTTGGTCACTGAACTCAAAATAGTATCAAGATGGTCACTGAAGTGGCCATAAATATCAAACAAGTACCTTGAAATATGAGTTCAAGTAATAAAAATATTATTTATAAAGTTTTACACATTATTTTTAGATGTTACCACAACCAACTATAAGATTATGACTTCTAGTATTTAAAATAATATATTTATATTTTATCAAGTTTATTTATTATTTATATTTTATTATATAGTTATTTTCTTTGTTTTATTTAGAAATAAATAATAAATAAACTTGATAAAATCTAAATATATTATCATAAATATTAGAAGTCATAACCTTTTATTTGGTTTTGGTAACATTCAAAAATAATATGTAAAACTTTATAAATAATATTTTTATTGCTTAAATTCATATTTTAAGGTACTTGTTTAATATTTATGGCCACTTCAATGACCATCTTGATACCGTTTTGAGTTCAGTGACCAACTTGATACATTATGCCCACTTCAGTGACCAATTAGATAATTAACCCCAACTACATGTGATGTTGTACAAAATTTTGATAAACATTTTTCCTTGTATAATTGCCTGGACATGAAGATTGGGTTAAATATCAAAGTGGTCATTGAAGTAGAAATCATATATCACTTTGCTCATTAATTTTAATAGGGTCTCATTTCAATCATTAAAGTCATAATAAATATCAATCAAGTACCTCCAAATTTCAGTTTAAGAAGTAAAAATATTATTTATAGAGTTTGACCCATTACTTTTGATAACTACCACAACCAATTAAAAAGTTATGAATTCTAGTATTTATGACAATATATTTAGATTTTATCAATTTTATTTACTATTTATTTTTAATTAAAACGAATAAAATATTAATATAATAAAGTATAAATAGTAAATAGACTTTATAAAATCTAAATATATTATCATAATACTAGAAATCATAACATTTTACTTGGTTTTGTTAATATTCAAAAATAATGTGTCAAAATCTATAAATAATTTTTTTTATTCTTTGAACTATGAATTGAAGGTACTTGATCGATATTTATTATGATTTTAATGATTGAAATGAGATTCCGTTAAGATTAATGAGCAAAGTGATATATGACCTACACTTCAGTGACCATTTTGATATTTAACCCGACTGAGATCGGATACCGCTTTAGGCATTATTGTCGTCTCTTCTTCTCCTCCTATTGTTTTTTCCATTTAACTATGTCAGTTTACACGTAACATCAAAAGTTGACGCAAACATTTCAACTTCACAACGTATACTTTTTCGGATTTTAATATATTACTAACAATATTCCCATAATGCTGTCGGTAACCTTAATAATTCGTTTCGGACTTTGGATAATAATTTACATTTTACAACTGGTGAATAATGCGTATTTTTCCGAATAATATACAGGATTTTATAAATAACTTTCTATATCCAACAAATGCTAAACAAAAATAATATCATAATAGAGTTCAACCTTGATAAGTTTTTAGTGGAGGATTGTTAATTTTATTAATTTATTGAATTGAATGCAGTAAGTTGAATTAATGTATTAATAATATTAACAAATTAAGTGTTAATTTAATTTAATACATAAAA
This sequence comes from Daucus carota subsp. sativus, assembly GCF_001625215.2. Taxonomy (NCBI): domain Eukaryota; kingdom Viridiplantae; phylum Streptophyta; class Magnoliopsida; order Apiales; family Apiaceae; genus Daucus; species Daucus carota. The sequence continues at coordinate 18,655,789 of NC_030384.2, forward strand.
AGATGCTATGTACTTTCAGTCAGGAGGAAACACTGGTCCAATTGTCCAAAAGAGGTAACTGTTGTAAAGTATGAGGAATATAAAATTAATATTTTATAATTAATTTAACCTATATTTGTTTGTAGTTGCAGAAAGAAAAAATTGAATGATTGAGCGAATATAGCAAGCAAAGCGGAGTGAAGAAAATATATATATAATATAATAATGAGAGGACCACTCCAACGGGCACAACCACTCTGCAAAAAGCCAATTATATCAGGCTTTATTCCTCCAAACAAAAGCAAAATAATTAACGATGTTCTAAGCCAAACTACCTAGTAAATTCCGCTTACAACAAGTCGTTTTTTTTTTTTTTTTGAAATAAGTCATACCTAATATTATCTCACATATATGTAAATAGTATCTTAACTAATGATTTTATTATATAAAACCAATCTGTGTTACGAAATCTTAGGTCAATTGAATTATTTGAACCCTTCTCTTCGGATCAGAATGTCGTAACCAATAAAATAATAAAATAATCATATGTTCATTTCTAATCAAACAATTTTTACATTTTAAATGTACAAGTAAGCTAGAATCAAAATCATAATCTAGCTACGGAGGTACTAGAAAACTTGCCAACCATAAATTTTTAATACCAGAATTTTATAGATAATGAAGTTCATATCATACAAATAGCAAGGATTAATAATATAAGGAAAATTAAAACAAAGTATCTCCAATTGAACAACCCCTACTTGTTTAACCCTAACCTAACCTAATTTTGTCTCTAATCCAGAAAATTAAAATAAACCAAATCCATACATCTTCCTAACCACTTTATTAAAGATAATAATAATGTATGCCATGGTTGTTTAAGCACTTGTGTTAGCCACCTTGCTTGTGGTCCACTGCTTCAGCTTTAACTTTATCACCCGCTCCACTTTTATAACTTTACTTAATCAAATAATACAAATAGGTCTAATGTTTATGATTACTATCTTATTAGGTTTTTTTAGTATATAAATCTTGAAGAATTGATTTTTTGTTTCACATGTATCTTAAAACTTCTTTTTGAACAAAATTACGAAAAACTGATTGCATTAATTTGAGTCATGATTTGTTGAGTAAAAGTTTGTGTGCTAAGCAAGATTGCATCACGGGGTTGATTATAGTCGTTGGCTAAATTGGATCTGTAACACATTATGTAAAATTTGTTGAACCTGTAAGACATTGTGCTTCAATGGTGTTGGCTATATTGGTTGGCTATAATTTAAAACTAGTATATTATTAATATTTTAGATTGTTAAAATAGAATATATCAGTTCAATATGGTAATAAATGACGTGTAATCTTACTACAGATTTTTTACAGACCTGTAGCGGATCGACAAATATAGCCATCCATAGGAGGTTGACTAAAATTATAGATAACAGATGGACGTGGTTGAAGTGGTATTTTTTCAACTGGTTGGCTAAATTTTTTATATTTGGCATGCAACTCATCTTTTACCTAAGAATTTTGTATGGTTGGAGATGCTCTAACAAACCAAACCCCACATTTGTCACATAATTAGCAGATTAGATAACTAAGAAGCAAATCATTGGGTCATGTGTATTTTAATGATAAAATTATCTTTAAGTTTACAAAACACACCGTTTGTTTGGTTGTTACTCCTTGTTACCAAGTTATGATCAACTTGATGCTATTCTTTCGGACCGTATACAAAAATAAAAAAGATGCGCCTATTTGGCAACGGAGTATAAGAAGTTCTTTTTTCGAAAAGCCGGGTTTCCGCTTGTTGAATTTTAGTTTCTACTTATGAGATTAAAAGCACGATAGGATTACTCTTGTTTTGGCCCACAAGGAGATAAAAATAAAGGGAACCCTATATATAAATATAGGAAGAGATTTGTGAAAATAAGCAAGAGAGAAAATAGGCAAATGAGAGAAATTGGGTGAAAATTCGTAGGTAATTAGCTGCCTTGTTTTTGCGTTTCCCGGAGTTCCAACGGTCGGATCGTCTTGAATTTCGGACAGCATATTCCTAACACCGATATCTAAATTCTGAACGGTGGAGATCGGATTCGGAGGTGTATTTAAGGGGCTGGGCAGTAGCTAAAGAGCCGTGGAGAGGCTGAACCTAGCCGTGGATCTTTGTTCTCTTTGTTGTCTTATTTGGTTCCATACTTCTTGACGAGTTATTCCAAGAGTGTGAAGGTGATTGTATTCCTCTAGTTCTATTTAGAGAAGAACTTGGTGTATTACCCATATAATTTATCATAGTGAATTGTTTGGGTGGACTACGGTCCCGTGGTTTTTACTCCTTTCATTGAGGGGGTTTTCCACGTATAATTCTTGGTGTCTTGTTTATTGTTTATTGTTGCTTTACTTGTTTGTTTCATCAAAAGTTCATACAAGTAGGGATAAGTATTGTCCAACGAAGGTTAATTCCGCACTTAGTTGTTGCCGTTGTGGTCACTTTTTCCCATCAGATTGGCATCAGAGCCAGGTTATTGTTTTTGAACTTGTTTGAACGATGGAAACGAATACGAGTAGAATGGTTAATCTGAATGGTTCTAATTATCATGTCTGGAAAGGGAAGATGGAGGATCTTCTTTATGTGAAAGAAAATTATCTACTCGTGTTTACTACGGAGAAGCCTGCTAATAAAATCGAGCAAGAATGAACTATTTTGCATCGACAGGTTTGTGGGTATATACGGCAATGGGTGGATGATAATGTTTTGAACCATATTAGTGGAGAGACACATGCGCGTACTTTGTGGAACAAGCTCGAGCAACTCTATGCTCGAAAGACAGGAAATAATAAGTTGTATATGTTTAAACAATTGATGTCTCTACGATATCAGGATGTCACTTTCTGATCACTTGAATGCATTCCAAGGAATTATGAATCAGCTTGCTGGAATGGGTATCAAGTTTGAAGATGAGATACAGGGATTGTGTCTTTTGGGTACTTTACCAGATTCTTGGGAGAAATTCAGGATGTCTTTGTCGAACTCGGCTCCGGATGGTATTATTAGTATGTAACTAGCTAAAAGCAGTATTCTGAATGAAGAGATGAGAAGAAAGTCACAGGGTTCCTCTTCACAGTCAGAAGTCCTAGTCACTGCAAGGAAGGGGAGAGCTCAAAGCAGAGGTCCAACCAATAGAGGTAATCAACGGAGTAGTTCTAGAGGTAAGTATTCTAATGTTGAGTGCTATCATTGTGGTAAGAAGAGACATGTGAAAAAGTTCTGCAGAAAGTTGAAGCGAGAAAATAAAAAGAGCTCAGACAACGATCAGACGAAAACTGACAGTAGTTATGATAATTCTGTTGTGATTGCTACTACTGATGAGCACCTGATTTGTTGTGATGGAGATATTGTTAACCTTGCACAAGATGATATGAGTTGGGCTATTGATAGTGGTGCTTCGTGTCATGTTACGTCACGAAGGGACTTCTTTACATCTTATACTTCTAGTGATTTTGGAGATGTTAAAATGGGTAACAGTGACATATCAAAAGTTGTTGGCGTCGGTGAGGTATGTCTGAAGTTTGACACGGGCATAGAGTTGTTTCTTCATGATGTGAAGCACGTTCCAGATATGCGAATGAATTTAATTTTGACTGGCCTTCTTGATGATGAAGGGTATGTTAGCAGCTTTGGTAATGGTCAATGGAAGCTGAAAGGCATATGTTCAGCCTATTTGTATTTAAAGAGGTACAACTCAACTCAGATCAGAAAGCTCAGTAAATAGCAAGTCATCGGAATCAGTACGAAGAACGTCAAATGATTTATGGAAATTATATGTCAGATAAGTTCCAGGATGCTGCTGCACGCCACTGGAAGAAGTTCATTAATATGTTCAAGCCTCAGTGCACAAATAATCTTTTGTGGCACGTCCAGGAGTTCAGAAGACATAAAGTTTCTATACTTTATTTCATCAGAAGATTCCATTAAATGAAGATGTACGTACAAGACGAAGACTCGACGAACTAACCAAATTCTTATTGTTTATATGACGAAGAATATATGATTTAACTAGATACAGATGAACCAGACAGTACATCTGTGTATCAGTTATTCAAATTAAATATTTGAAGTCAAGCAGAAGTGGTAGTTCGTTCGTTCGACAAATCAAGAAGAAGTTATTAAAGTTTAAAGAAGACAGGAAGCAGTTCTACTGAAGATTTGGTGATTAAATATTTAATAGACTATTATTTCACTTCTCAAATAGTTATATTAATTATGTAATTTATTTATTAAATTAATTCACTCTCGAATTAATTTAATTTATGAATTTACATGATTAACTTAATTAAGTGAATAATTTTCTATTTTTTATTTAATACATTATTGCATTTTTTATCACCAAAACCGCCCAGCAAGACAATCTGTGATTGTCTTACCGAACTGGTCACATGGGTTGAAGACAAGGTGCAAGACAATTCAGTTGTCTTGTCTTGCCGTGTGCATCAATGGTGTGCAAGACAATTCAACTGAATTGTCTTGCCGAAGGACTTGTGTGGCAGCAAGACAATCCATTTGTCTTGTCTTGCCGAGGGTCACACTTTCTGCAAGACAATCCTGTTGTCTTGTCTTGCCGAATGCTTGAAGGTGTGCAAGACAATCCTCAATTGTCTTGCCTTTTGTAGTGTTTGTCTTTCTGTCAAAGAGATTGTCATACCTTCCCTTCTAATTGTCTTTCTGACTTGCTTAAAGCTTGGAAGACAATCTATGATTGTCTTTCCTTGCCTTCATTTGTCTTGCCCAAGCCTAGATTGTCATACCCTCTTTGTAATTGTCTTGTCTTGTGTTTGTCTTGCATGTACAAAGCTTTGCCTATAAATATGGCTTAGTTTCTTCATTAGAAAGTGTTCATCACTTTGATATTCAAAGCATTTGTAAAGCTTTCAAGTTGTTCGTAACTTGCTTGATCGTTATATCCACAGTTTTCTGTGCTTTGATAACCCGGTTGTTTTAATCACTAAATCTAGAATATACCCTGTCGAATTTATTCTACGAACTTTAGTGGACATTAAAACTGAACCATTTTAATTATATAACGACTTCAAACATTGTTATATTAATTAATTATAATCTGATTAACAAATCATATTCAATCAGATTCACTTCCGCGATAATTTGGTATTGATTGTATTCAACCCCCCCTTCTACAATCATATCTGGACCTAACAATTGGCATCAGAGAGGTTGATACCATTTTTCCGTATCAGATCCTTTACACACTCTGTAACGTTCAAATATTTTTTATTCGAATTAATTTTTATCCAAAAATTAATTTTGATTAAAAATATTTTTCATTCAGTAATCCAAATCTCATCCAAACACTATTCACTTTAAACTTTTAAAACATGAGTACACAAAAGATCAGTAGCATTAAAATCCCACCGTTCAGCAAGGAACACTTTGGCCTATGGAAGAGGCACATGTTATTATTCCTCCGCATAGCCAACTGAAAATATATCGGGATATTAAACAAGGGTGTTTCTATTCCGATGAAAGTCATATTAGCACACGAAGAAGAAGGTGTGTTAATACCTCATCAGACCATTCCGAAAGAACTTCATGAGTACACAGATGAAGAGGGTGAACAGATGAACTTAGATGACGCTCTTCAACTAATTTTGGTGGAATCTCTAGATCCAGTAATGTACAATGCTGTTGTTAATTGTACGAACGCCAAACAAATCTGGGATACATTAGAGATCATCAATGAAGGCTCAGATGAAGTTAGAGAAAACAAGAAAGAGATACTGATGGCTCAGTATGAACAGTTTGGTTCCAATCCCGGAGAAGGGATTTCAGAAGTGTTTATCAGACTTAATAATCTGATTAATAATCTAAATTTAAATGGGAAATACTACGACAAGAAAGAGGTCAACATGAAATTCCTCTTAACACTTCCTGAACATCTGGAACACAGAATCACTGCCATCAGGGAAAGCAGAGATCTGAATGAGATATCTCTGGAGAGACTCTACGGAGTGTTGAAAACTTATGAACTTGAACAAGTTCAAAGTAAACAGAGATATGGCTGGGGTAAAACACTGAACCATTCGAGAGCTCTAGTTGTTGAGTCACCTGTACCGGAAGAGAAGAAGGATGTTGTTGTTCCTTCTAAAACCACTCAGGAATTTGTTGTACCTGAGATGGGTCAGACTGCCTCTTCCAGTGGTGACGAAGAGTTCTATACAATGGAAGAGCTAGAACAATTAGAAGATCAATCTCTATCTCTGTTTGCCAAGAAGTTTGGAAACATGAGATTCAGGAAGAATCCCTCCTACAAGTACAAACCTACTGTGAACAGGTTTCAGAAAGGAGGTTATTCATCTTCTACGAGCAAAGGAGGATACAAGACTGGGATGGTGGATAGAAGCAAGTTCAAATGCTTCAACTGTGGTGAACCAGGACACTTTGCAACTGAATGCAAACAGCCCAAGGTTCAAGGAAAGAGAAAAGATTCCTACGACGAGCTGAAGCAGAAGTATGATGCACTTGTGAGAAAGCATCAGGGTACTTTTGGAAATCAAAATTACAAAAGCAAGTCTTATCTGGCAGAAGGGAAAAGCTGGGATGATACAGATAGTGATGAAGAGGAGCAGCTAGGGAATGTTGCTCTTATGGCTAATGCTGGATCATCTTCACCTCCTCCTGCTGGAAGCTTTCAGGTAGATCCTACATGCCCTAAACTTTTTATGCAATTAGGACTCGAAAGAGATGATGCTATTAAAAAGTTGAAAGCTGCCAATCTTAAAATTGATACACTAGTCTTAGATATTCATGGTTATAAAATGAATGAGATGAACGTATTAAAACCTAAAATAGAACAACTGACCATGGATTTAGGATTACAATGTGCTAAAGTCAGAGTTCTAGAGAAAGGTGAGATTGCTTTAAGACTTCAGCTAGATGAAGAGAAAGTGAAATGTAAAGCCTTTAAGGATGCCTCCACTATAGTCAAAGAACTTAATGATAAACAAGAGATCAAGAGAACTGTTGGAATAGGTTTTGACTATAACAAATCCGTAGGTAAGGCTAGTAACATTACTCCTTTTAAGAAGAGTGCTGAGGAGAGAGAGATTCCTTTTGTTTTGAAAGATTCCCCTAAACCTTTGTTTAAAACCTCAGAAGCTGAACCTCTTTTAGAGACTCCTGTTGTCATTAGATATGAACTCAAACAGGAAGACCTTAAAATGAAATAGAGTAATGAGAAGAGAGATGAGATCCTGACATCACTGAAACCAATCAAAGTGAAAGGCAATGTTAGGTTGCCTAAAGCTGGTTTAGGTGTCAACTCTGAGAGAACTAAATTCAACAAGCCTAATAATTTTGTGAATAGTAAGAACAAGAACAATAGATGTCATTCTACTGAGAACTTTAAATCTGTTAACAAGGTTAGAGTAAAATCTATTGATGTTCCTACTACTGTGACTGATATTCCTGTTGTTCCTGTTTTTGATGCATGTCATAAATGTTGTGGTATTGATAATTGCATGACTTGTGCTTTCAATATGATGTCTGCTTATTTTAGAAATTTGCATGCTAAAAATGAAAACACATCTCCTAGACAACACACAAACAATAAGCATGCTAGATCAAAGACTGCTAGTCCTCCTCGTGTGAAGAAGGAGACTTATGTTCCAAAGCCTAAAACCAAGGTTTATAAGGCTGTTGTTAAGGAAGTAAGTTCAGTCAAATCAGAACCAAGTATCAGTCCAAGAGGCTCTGTTGTATTACCTGATAGAAATCAATTCTTTAAGTTTGCTGGACCCAATCAAGTGTGGGTCCCAAAGAAGGTTTAATCAGTATGTCTTTTGCAGGGTGCCAGTGGAATTGTTCGTGTTACCTGGGTGCTTGACAGTGGAGCGTCAATGCACATGACTGGCAATAAATCCCTGCTGGAAGACATAAGAGAAGGAGCTGGCCCTACAGTCAGTTTTGCTGATAATAGCAAAGGTCGTACTGTGGGATATGACAAGTACAAAATTGGAAGGATCATCATAGAAGATATTGCAATAGTTGAAGGACTTCAACATAATCTCCTAAGTGTCAGTCAATTCTGTGACAAAGGATATTATGTTCATTTTGAAAAGGAGATATGTATCATTAAACATAATAAGGATAAGCGTCCTTCACTATGTGGCATAAGGAAAGGCAATATATTCGTAGCTGATTTGTCTTCAGGACCAGGAAACGAAGTTCACTGTTTCTACGCCAAAGCGTCTGCTGAAGATAGTTGGTTATGGCATAAGAAGCTCTCACACCTCAACTTCAAAACCATGAACTCTCTAGTCAAGAGAGATCTAGTGAGAGGCTTGCCTTCCCTGGAATTCTCAACTGATGATCTTTGTGAAGCTTGTTAGAAAGGAAAAGCGAAGAGAGCATCTCACAAAGGCAAAACCATCAATACCATTACAGATCCACTTCATTTGTTGCATATGGATTTGTTTGGCCCTGTGAATGTTGCATCTATTGATGGAGGAAGATATGCCTTGGTTATTGTGGATGACTTCTCAAAATTTACTTGGGTTTACTTCCTGGCTTCTAAGGATGAAACCCCGTTGACAGTGATTGATCATATAAAGTTAGTTGAATTGGATAAAGGTGTGCCAGTCAAAGCTGTAAGGTCAGACAATGGCACAGAATTCAAGAATCAAACTCTTATCAACTTTTACTCTGAAAAGGGAATTAGAAGGCAGTATTCAGCACTAAGGACTCCTCAGCAGAATGGAGTCGTCGAAAGAAAGAATCGTACATTGATTGAAGCTGCAAGGACTATGATTGCTGAATCAAAGCTTCCACTGTACTTTTGGGCTGAAGCTGTGTCTACTGCCTGCTATACCCAGAATAGAACTTTGATCAACAAGGATCATATGAAAACTCCATTTCATCTGTATAACAACAAGAAACCTTATGTCAAACATCTTCATGTCTTTGGAGCCAAGTGTTATGTTCTCAAGGATGGTGAAGAGAACTTGAACAAGTTTGAGCCAAAGGCATCTGAAGCAATTTTTGTTGGTTATACAAATAATGCTTATAGAGTTTTTGTAATTGATACTCTGTCAGTGAAAGTTAGTGTCAATGTAACATTTGATGACACTAAACTACCTAGTTTACAATCTGCTGATCCATCTGAGTCTCTGAAGTTTGACAACTATCCAGACTCTGATTCAGATGATGATATACCACCTGAGGTTGCAACAGGAGATGACAACAATGATGGTAATGATCCAGGCAATGGTGGAGGAAATAGTGGAAACACTGGAGATTCCACTAGTGCCAGTGGTGGATCATCAAGTCAACCTGGCAACAACTCAGGGGGAGCTGATGGATCAACTAGTCACACATTTCAGCTCAATGATAATACTGCTGAATCATCAAGGACACATCTTCCAAGGGAAAGGATTTGGAGCAGAGATCATCCCTTTGACTTAATTATTGGTGATCCTGATGTTGGTGTCAAGACTAGAAGTGCTACGACAAATGAATGCCTATTCTCTGGGTTTCTATCTCAACTAGAACCAAAGAAAATAGAAGAAGCACTTGCTGATCCTGATTGGGTTCTTGCCATGCAAGAAGAACTCAATCAATTTGAGAGACAAGAAGTCTGGGCCCTGGTTCCAAGACCAAAAGGAAAATCTACCATTGGAGCTAGATGGGTCTTCCGTAACAAGTTAGATGGTGATGGCATTGTTGTAAGAAACAAAGCCAGACTGGTTGCAAAAGGTTATTCACAAGAAGAAGGAATTGATTATGATGAAACCTATGCTCAAGTTGCTCGTCTTGAAGCCATCAGAATATTTCTTGCATTTGCTGCACACTCCAACTTCAAGGTTTATCAAATGGATGTGAAAAGTGCATTTCTGAATGGAAAGCTAGAAGAAGAAGTATATCTGGAACATCCCCCTGGCTTTGAAAATCCAGAGTTTGCTGATTTTGTATACTTCCTATTCAAAGCATTCTATGGACTCAAGCAGTCACCAAGGACATGGTATGACACTCTCTCTGAGTTTCTAATTGAAAACAATTTTACTAGAGGTGTCATAGACAAAACTCTCTTTTACAAATTGCATGATAAGGATATGATATTTGTTCAAATATATGTTGATGATATTATATTTGGTTCTACTAACGATAACTTGTGCAAGAGATTTGCTAAGTTGATGCAGAGTAATTATGAGATGAGTATGATGGGTGAGCTGTCCTACTTCCTTGGTCTTCAAGTAAGCCAAAAGGAAGATGGAATATTCATTTGCCAAACCAAGTATGTCAGAGATCTTCTTCGAAAGCTCAATCTAGAAGACTCTTCACCGGCAAAGACACCCATGGCCACTGCCACAAAGCTTGACCAGGATAAATCTGGTAAGAAAGTTGATATCACAAGCTATCGAGGTATGATTGGCTCTTTACTTTATCTTACTGCAAGTAGACCAGATATCATGTTTGCAACATGTTTGTGTGCTAGGTTCCAAGCTGATCCTAAAGAATCACATCTTATAGCCGTCAAAAGAATCTTTAGATATCTTAAGGGTACACCTGGATTAGGTATTTGGTACCCTAAGAATACTGGTTTTGACTTAACCGGCTATACAGATTCTGATTATGCAGGATGCAGGATTGATAGGAAGAGTACGTCTGGAAGCTGTCAATTTCTAGGACGTCGGTTGGTTTCCTGGTACAGCAAGAAGCAGCACTCCGTGTCTACTTCTACTGCTGAAGCTGAGTATATAGCTGCTGGAAGCTGCTGTGCTCAGATCTTGTGGATCAAGAATCAACTGAATGATTATGGTGTTGTAGTAAACAAAATTCCAATATTTTGTGATAATACAAGTGCCATAGCCATTTCCAACAATCCGGTTCAACATTTAAGAACCAAGCACATTGATATCAGGTATCATTTCATACGAGAACATGTCATGAATGGTACAGTGGTGTTACATTTTGTACCCACGACTGAGCAAATTGCTGACATCTTCACGAAATCACTGGATGAATCCACTTTCTCTAAGCTGGTTTGTGAGTTAGGGATGTTAAATATGACATAGTTCTCTTGTATATATTCTTCATATGTATTATATGTGTTTGTATATATTTTTGTGAGTTTTCTGTGTAATTATTTCTATATTATTAGATTTTATATGATATTTTGTATATTATCTGATAATATTCTGAGTAGTTCTGCATGTTTATATATTAGTCTGTAATTCTCTAAGTGCTCATACTCTCCCCTGTAATATTCTCTAGGCATTTAGATAATTATTTGTATTTTTTTTGTATTTTTCAAAATTAATTAAGCATAAATATTTGAGTTTAAATTAATTCATTTTATTGAATTAAAGCTAAATCCAAGTATTTATATTTAATTAAAGTTGGAATTTAAAAAATATTCGTGTAATATATAGTATTGGTTAATTATAGGTTTTTGATTTTAATTGCAAAATATTTTATCTTTTAAAATAATCAAAAATCATATTATTATTAGTTGTTTTTCTGCAAGACAATGTAATTGTCTACAGTTTGGCTCGGCAAGACAATTAAATTGTCTTGCTGAACTGGTTTTTCGCCGTTTTTCAAACAACTCGGCAAGACAATCTCATTGTCTTACCGAGTCTGCCAATAGTCATGTTATGTATCAGTAAGACAATTCAATTGTCTTACTGACACAGCCGTTTGTCTGCAATACTCGGTCTCGGCAAGACAATTTTGAATTGTCTTACCGAGACTACTCCCCTCTTTGTCTTACTGTATGCATATATAACCCCTCAAGACAATCGAGCAAGACAATCTCATTGTCTTGCCCACTGTCTCATCTCCTTCGATACACACACACACGCTGCTATACACACACACACGATCGACTGTGTTTTTCAAGTTTTTCATCAAAAACTTGCTGGTGTTCGATTACTCAAGCTTTTGTGCTTGCTGGTTACGCATTATTTCGTGGTGTTGGTGACGAACTGCTGCCCAAAAATCGAATTTTCTCCTCGACGATTCCGCTTATTTTGAACCAATTTCGTGTGTACTGAAGCCTGAGCTTGTGTTGTGAATTGATCTGAGGTCGTTTGTGAGTTAGGGTTTGTGGTGATTTTGGGGGTTTTTGATTTTAAGGGCGTGTTTGGTTTCGAGATTAATTGGACTTTTACCTAAGGACACGTTTGGCTTGTGACAATTAGAGTTTGGAGTTGTTTGATTTGGAAGTACCATTTTAATTAATTAACTTTTAATTCGATATTATTCTAATATTTCGAATTATTAATTAATTAATCAATTTTAATTAATAATTGAACTTTGCGAGATAATTGAGAATTAACATTTTATTTGAAAATTTCTCGCTTAATTCAATTTTTAATTATTAAAAAATGGCCGAAGAATTTGAGATTGCTGAGACCAATTATTGTGCTAATCTGAACTTTGAGGATTGTTCTGATAGATTCAAGAAGTGGATCCGTTTCCTGACTCAACAAAGCCTCGTCAGTACTGCACTAACTGCTGATATTCCCATACAAGTGCAACCACTCTTCGACTTCTACTCTAATGCCGTCAACTCTACAACTCTCGAGAATTATAAGTTGATTGGTGATCTGCCAAATGGACGAAGGATTGTTATAACTGTCGATGATGTGAACCGGATTCTAGGGTTTCCAAGGAATAACTTTCAAGTGGAACCAACCAGTGCTGAGATTACTCAATTCTTCCAAGACATCCACTACCAGGGACAGATTTTTCTTCCTAGAATGTCTAAAAGCAAATTGAAGGCTGGATGGGATGTCTTCTTCGATACCTTGGCAAAGGTATTTGCTCCAGCTACAAGACAGAATTTTCACAACATATCTTCCATGCTACAAATCTTTGGATTCTCTGTGGCTTATAATCGTCGAATTAACTTCGGGAAGATATTACTCAAGGAGATTATCAGAAAAATGGGTTCTGTCTCTCAGAGATCCATTCATGACAATGACAAGGTTGAGTGTCACTTTCCAAGATTCTTAATGCTATTCTTAAGTGACAAAATGAATGATGCAGATAGAGCCATGTACGTTGATTCTGCAGTGGTGCCCATTCTAAGAACTTGCACCAAGATTCAATCAAGACTTGATAATCAAAAGAAGCATGAGAGTGTGCCTCTTGTTGTGACTCCCTACATGTTGGAATAGTTTAATGTTCCCTTTCAACCTGTCCAAGTTCCTCAGCCTCTACAACAGCAACAATATCAACCTGATCAACAACAACCAGCTCAACCTGAACTTCAAGAAGAACAACCTCAGGAACAATCTCCTCCTCAACACTTCCAACCACTTCAACTTCTACAAGATTACCAATCCTCCAGCCAATCCTCACAATACTCTCCATACAACCCTCCTTACAACTCACCACAACAATCACCTCACCAATCATCATACAACTCTCCTCAACTATCTCCAAACCAATCCACTCCTCATTACAACTTCTTCCCAGACCAACAAGCCTCCATCTTCCCCTCTCAGTCTGAACCAACACCATCACCTACACATACAAATACCATTCCTCTACCTCAATCTGCCTCTCAGCCTCTGCCTGCTGATTCTGCTATCAATCCAGAGCTACAGGAATTCAGGACAGAAATACAGGTAGCTCAGGTACTTTCTAATCTCAATGATAACTTTAATATTGATATTACAGATTTTGATTGTGACATTGGATTTGATTTCCAGACTCCCAGCAATGAACCTGTAAACACCCAGGTTCATAACTAAGCTGACGTTTTCATTTCAACAACTGATTCTTCGTCAAACACATCAACCGACACTACTCATACACCAGTTGTTCGAAAGGTAGCCCGGAAACGGAGTGGGAGTGCAATTCTGAGAGAACTCGCAGCTCTGTCTCATAAGAAGCAAAGGGTGGCAGAACCGGAGACAACTGCAGCCGCATCCATTTCCTCCCAAAAGGATTTGGACACTGAAATGGTAAATATACAGTCTCTAGATTCATTCTCTCCACAGAATGCATTTATTGAATTTGGCCGTCCGACCGCGGTATCCTGTAATGAGTCAAGCACACAACTAGCACTCACGCTAGTAGAACCTTTGTCTTTTAATTCTTCACTTAAAGAGAGCACAGATGTTCAAAAATTGTCATATGAAAAACTTTCTGATCATTCTTTTTTTTGGATCAGGCTCTACTTGGCAACCTGCAAGTACATCTGCCTTCACAGGCATCTGAAGGACAATTTGTTCTTTCACAACCTACAGTTCCATCTCAGGGAACTATGGTTGTATATACAGGTACTGGTGACGGTGTGACAAACACGAGTGAAATCAGGCAAACACCGAGCGAAACACATGCACGAGAGGATAGTGATAAATCTTTGAGTGTTCGTGAGGTGAGTGCACACACCAACACTGATCTGTTACAGGAACAATTGGCTGCTCTGAAAGCTGAGATTTCAAGGTTAAATGCTGAGAATGCCAGATTCAGAAGTGGAGAGTTGGTGACTCTACAGGAAAAGGTTGTTGATCCTTCATTTTCTTCTCTCAAACAGGAATTAGATGCTCATGTCAAGGGTATTCACTCTAGGATAGACAAGTTTGATAAATCTCAGGAGCTCTGTCTGACAAAGCTTGGCAACTTGGAGCAAACTCTGGCTCAAGTTGTTCATCACTTAAAGCTTAATCCATCAACAGCTCAGTCTACTCCAGAGGATCCCTCAACTAAGGGGGAGAAGGATAAGGAAGATAAGGATGACAAAGATGATCACATCAATGCTGATGCTGATGATAGGAGTGATAAGGATGATGCTGACAGGAGTGACAAGGGTGGAGAAAGAGCAAGTGGCAAAGAATCTTCTGAAGCTGATAGAAGCTATAAAAGGTCCAAAGGCAAAGAACCATTACATCAATCTGAAAATGTCTTCAACACTGACAATTATGATGATTATCCCAAAGACATGGATGATGATGACGTATGCGATGCTACCTATCGTCAGGCTGAAGAAGAAGGTAAATTTGATGAAAGCTATTTGTTTCAGGAAGAACCTGTTGATCTTGAACACGAGGAGAATGTCCGGAAGTTCAAAGCAGAAAATGAAGCCAGGAAGCGTAAGCTTCGTGATTATCAGAAACTTCTGGAAGACAAGTTGATCACAGAGGAACAAATCAAGATTGAAAAGCAGAAAATCTATGATGCTGCGATCAAGCAGAAGAATCTTGAGATTAAAAGAAAAGAAGGAAAAGGCTGGGACATTGCAAGAAGAATATTCAATGGACCTCAAAGGGAAACTTTCGATGATAGGAAGTTCTTATCTCTGATCTATGATCTTCGAGAGGTGAACCCTGATGAGGATGTTTTTATGCATGCCTTTGCCTTAGAACTGGAATATGTAACTGTTGCTGTTAGGGGATTGCTAGAAGAGTGGGAGCTGATTGTCTACACACAGAGGAATGGTTCATTCAGACTATCTGTCGAATTTCTCAAATCATTCTCTGTATCTGAGCTCTGGGTACTTCGCAACAAAGTCAAGCGTTGCTCCAACTTGAATGAACTTCTTCGTGACAAACTGTTGGATTGTGCTGTTTTCAACAGTCCTCAGGTTGTTAAAAACCCATACTGTGTTAAGTTCGTTCACCAGGAAATCCTCTGCACTGTCTATCTAAACGAAGAGGCTTTGCCAAAGTACCCTGCCAAACGTCTGGCTCTAGCATCCACCTTACTAAGAACCAAGGGCTTCGCTTCTAAAGCCAAGTCTGATGCTGATGATGTAATCTCATCCTACTGCACTCGAAGAAATATTTCTCAATACTTTCGAAGGATGAAGGGTGTAACAAAATCTCAGCCATCTGACTTCCGTGAAGACCCTGTGGAACTGGAAGTACTTCACCAGCTAGCTCTGGCTCGTGAAAGAAAGAAGCGTGGAGAATCCACTGCAGCTGAAGAGCCTACTCAGAATGAGCCTTCTACTCCAATTATTCACTATTCAGATGCTGAAGAAGGAGAAGTCACTCGTTCTGAGTGAATAGATTGATTAGGATATTTGTTAGATATGTTCAAGGAACATCCTTTTGTAATCTATTTATGATCATGGTTTAATGTTTAATGCAAGCCATAAACTTTTGCTATTTACATTCCATTGTTTAAATCTTTGTCTTATCTGTTAGTTGAGTTATCCTCTAGGAAATTTGCATGTTATGTTAACAAACAAATAGGGGGAGATTGAAAGGCATATGTTCAGCCTATTTGTATTTAAAGAGGTACAACTCAACTCAGATCAGAAAGCTCAGTAAATAGCAAGTCATCGGAATCAGTACGAAGAACGTCAAATGATTTATGGAAATTATATGTCAGATAAGTTCCAGGATGCTGCTGCACGCCACTGGAAGAAGTTCATTAATATGTTCAAGCCTCAGTGCACAAATAATCTTTTGTGGCATGTCCAGGAGTTCAGAGGACATAAAGTTTCTATACTTTATTTCATCAGAAGATTCCATTAAATGAAGATGTACGTACAAGACGAAGACTCGACGAACTAACCAAATTCTTATTGTTTATATGACGAAGAATATTTGATTTAACTAGATACAGATGAACCAGACAGTACATCTGTGTATCAGTTATTCAAATTAAATATTTGAAGTCAAGCAGAAGTGGTAGTTCGTTCGTTCGACAAATCAAGAAGAAGTTATTAAAGTTTAAAGAAGACAGGAAGCAGTTCTACTGAAGATTGGGTGATTAAATATTTAATAGACTATTATTTCACTTCTCAAATAGTTATATTAATTATGTAATTTATTTATTAAATTAATTCACTCTCGAATTAATTTAATTTATGAATTTACATGATTAACTTAATTAAGTGAATAATTTTCTATTTTTTATTTAATACATTATTGCATTTTTTATCACCAAAACCGCCCAACAAGACAATCTGTGATTGTCTTACCGAACTGGTCACATGGGTTGAAGACAAGGTGCAAGACAATTCAATTGTCTTGTCTTGCCGTGTGCATCAATGGTGTGCAAGACAATTCAACTGAATTGTCTTGCCGAAGGACTTGTGTGGCAGCAAGACAATCCATTTGTCTTGTCTTGCCGAGGGTCACACTTTCTGCAAGACAATCCTGTTGTCTTGTCTTGCCGAATGCTTGAAGGTGTGCAAGACAATCCTCAATTGTCTTGCCTTTTGTAGTGTTTGTCTTTCTGTCAAAGAGATTGTCATACCTTCCCTTCTAATTGTCTTTCTGACTTGCTTAAAGCTTGGAAGACAATCTGTGATTGGCTTTCCTTGCCTTCATTTGTCTTGCCCAAGCCTAGATTGTCATACCCTCTTTGTAATTGTCTTGTCTTGTGTTTGTCTTGCATGTACAAAGCTTTGCCTATAAATATGGCTTAGTTTCTTCATTAGAAAGTGTTCATCACTTTGATATTCAAAGCATTTGTAAAGCTTTCAAGTTGTTCGTAACTTGCTTGATCGTTATATCCACAGTTTTCTGTGCTTTGATAACCCGGTTGTTTTAATCACTAAATCTAGAATATACCCTGTCGAATTTATTCTACGAACTTTAGTGGACATTAAAACTGAACCATTTTAATTATATAACGACTTCAAACATTGTTATATTAATTAATTATAATCTGATTAACAAATCATATTCAATCAGATTCACTTCCGCGATAATTTGTGTAAGTCTAAATGTAAAGACAACCCTATCTGTTACATAGGGATGATAACTCAACAATAGAACAGGACAAGTAAATAACACTACGCCTGCACCGGAATTAGGGGTGATCGTGGTTCGGTTTGGTTCGGATTGGAGCTAGAACCGGAACCAAACCATACATTAGCGGTTTTTCAATATCTCAAACCAACCCGTGACCCGCAAACCAATTAACCCGGACCAAGCGGTGCGGTTTTTGATGGTTCGGTTAAGCGGGTTGATCGGTTTATGACTAAGGCTTATAATCTGATATGAGGATTCATGTATAATAGTAGAAAATAAAGTATCATTTTGTCTCAATTTACACAATTGGTTGGTGTTGATGAGTATGTAACTAAACAACAACTTATCAAGTATAAATCAAAAAATTAATATTTTGTATATATATATATAATATTAAATATTTATATTATATATATGTAAATATGCGGTTCGGTTTTATAACGGGTTGGTTTAATATAAAACCGAAACCAACCCATAAACCACGGTTTTTTAAATTAGTCGAACCGAAACCATAAATTTCATTTCGGTTTCGGTTTGGATCGGATTAATATCGGATTGGTTTATGCGAATTTTGCGGTTTAAACCAGACCGTGATCACCCCTAACCGGAATCGGAAGATACGAAGACAAAGGTTGAAGAAGCCATCTACAGTCTTGAAGGAATAAGTTCACTGGAAGAAGTTCATTAATATGTTCATGCCTCAGTGAAAAATAAAGATTGAAGTATTCAAGATTGTGGAAGCAATGAAGATGTTGTCCAAGTACTCGAAAGATTTCAGTGCAACCCCTGAAGCAAGATATTTTTATATATCTTGGTTGGTTATTTATAATCAACAAACTGAAGCATAAACTAACCCGGAACCGACTGATCAATGTTTGCTGACAAATACGGTACAATGTGTGACTTCAGTGTTAGTCGCTTGTGAACCAGACCAGTGCACTAAGCGTCAGCACGTACGGAGCTTTGCAAAGTATTTATCAATCGAAGAAATTGATCAAGTTATCAAGTCATTTGTTCCAAAGCCAAGCCAAGCCAAATGCTCTGCCTCTGCAAGCTATGCCAAAGCTTACTGCTCAAATGCCATATATCAAAGCTTCCACAGAAAGCCATATCAGGAAGTGACATTTTATATATGTGTGCACTTATATATTTGTATATGTACAAATATAATTATATATGTATATATGTATATTTAATTAAATATAATATATATAATATATATGTATATATGTTTTTAAACATATGTATATGTATATTTATATGTATATATATTTAAATAAATATATATGTATATAGTATATGTATTTATATTTTACATAAACATTTATATATTTAAGTGTATATATATATATTATATTATGTGCATAAATATGTGTATATTTATATCTATAGATAATTATATATATATCCCTATATATATTTATATTTATATTTACATATAATTTTATGTATATTATATATATTTAAATATATGAGAATATATTAAAATATATGTATATATATATATATATATTACTATATGTTTATATAAATATTATTTATATACATTTATATATATATATCTTTATTTATACATATATTTATATAATATTATGAATATAATATAAATATATGGATGGAGCAAACTCAAGTCAATCTCAGTCAAAGGAGTGATAACAAGGAAAGCTTTTACAATGGTGGAACAACATTTGACCGAAGTCAACAGCTCTTCCTCACTTAGAAATTTCTTTAAGTATTATCACAGTGAAGACATGCACTCTTGAGGAGCAAACTTTGACCAAAGTCAAAGTTTGTCCCCAAGATATGAGAGAGAACAAGGGAGCATCTTCACTATGGAGCTTGAATTGGACTTAGAATATTTTCTAAGTCACATACATACAGTGAAGGGAATGGCGCAACGTTTGACTCCAAGTCAAAGCGCCAACTTTGACTTGGGTCAATCTCTTCAGAAATGTCTAAGTCCCTTACTCATTCACAGTGGAAGGACAACAATGGAGAAGCGCAACATTTGACCCGGTCAAATGTTGCGCCTCTACTCGACTCTCCCTTGGCGCAACTTTGCACCACTGAAAAACCAAGTCACTCACACTGTTGGACATTGTACTGGCGCCAACGTTGACTGGAGCGCCAAGTTTGACCACAGTGGAGAAAGGATATGTGTGTGGAGCGCAACTTTCATATACATATACTTATATATATGTGTGTATATGAAAGTGGCGCCATCTACAATGCTCATTGGAGTTAGATTTATTTCTGATAAATCGAATCCGTCCAGGACGAACTCAAGTCGTCCAGGACGAACTCGTTAACCATGGTTAGTTTATGAAAGCCTATAAATATGTGATTGTGGTTCTCACAATTAACATCATCCTTCGGGATGGATGGCCAAGTGCTATGCACAAACTCTCTCAAATATATACACACCCTAGCCTAGTTTTGTACCATAAATATTTGTAGTGGATAGGGCTTGTAATATTTAGAGGAGTGGTCATTGTAGCCAACCTTCGGGTTTGGATTTGTAGCACCTTCGAGGTATTTATCAATATACAGATATACCTTGGAAAATATTGTGTGTTGGTTTAATATATTCATATCCTCAGAAACCGACCCAATAAATATCCGGAACACGAAACCCATTACATGACTGCAATTTATTTATCCGCAAGATTCGAAAGAATTTTAAATTGTAGTAAGTATCGTATTCAACCCCCCCTTCTACGATACTTTGGACCTAACAATTGGTATCAGAGCCAGGCTGATTGATATACAAATCAGGATCCTTATCGTACGGAAAATCAAGAACCTAGCTTTTGATATTTGATTAGGGGAAATGTTCTTCCGGTTTGTGTTGCTGAATTTGTCTGTAGGCCTAAGCAAGGATTATCTGTCGGATACTGAACTTTGGACCGGGACTTATAAATTTATACTTTAAATTTTAATAAGTTTATTTTATAAATTTGACTTAATTTATTTTAAACTTATTAATTGAGTTTATTATGAATTAATTAAATTTATCTTATAAACTTAATTAAATTTACTTTATAAACTTTACTAAATTCAATTATAAAATTTGTTTAAATTTATTTTAGACTTGTAAAGTTTACTCTTAGACTTTATCAAGTTTATCATAAATTTTTATAAATTTATTATTTAAATTTGTATAGTTTATGATTTAAATTTAAGTTAAAATCTAGAATATAAATTTAAGAGGTTATGGATATAAGTTCAAGTTCAAGGGTTCAATTTAGTTTGTTCAGGAAGCTATGATTTAATTGGAGACGAGACACTTGAATATTTTCAAAAATTAAATTTATCTAATAAATTTTAATATATTTACTAAATGAATTTGAAATAAATTTGTTCTAAACTTGTTCAGTTTATTATGAATTTATTTGAATTTATTTTTTAAATATAATTAAATTTACTTTATAGATTTAACTAAATTTATTTTATACTTTATTTTCTTTCATCTTTTAAAACTTATTTTTAAATTTATTTTCTTTATAATTTAAACTTAGTTTAAATAATCAAGTGTCCCGTAACCTTTTTAATTATCTACTACAAGACAAATCAGATTGACATTTAGTTGAGACAGATCAGGCTGACAGATTACAAGACAAACACCGGCCTTTCAAATACCAGATTCTCAGAACCGGTAATGGAAGTACATTGATGACCCAATCCAATTGATTTCTCAAGGATTATTAGAAGCAGTTTTCTATGTTCAACAAAGCTGATTGTGATTCGAAGAAGATTCTATTGAAGACTAATTTGGTACTACTAACAGTGGATTTTGAAGAAGGTACTTCAGGCCTTGATCTGAGTAATTACTCCGACTTGATTATCAGATCACCAGATCAGGATGGGAATTTGCTACATCTGCAATGAAGCATCTTTCCAGGGCTCGGAATATCAACTTTGAATGGCACCACTAGTAGTAGGAAAAGAGAAGTTTTTGCAGAAGAATCTTCAAGGGATTTCAATCTAACTCAGTGATTCAGGGATATACAATTACACAGTGAATTGTATCAATGCTAAATCCATCCAGAGTCAACTGAACCAAAGACAGAGAACTGTGGAGGTTTATGGATATATATCAAGTTACTACCACACCAAATCAGTTTTGTGCATTTATGTCAGAACCTTAGGATTGAACAGAAGAGTTTGTAATTGCTGAATTTGAGGAAGCTCAAGTCGACGAAAGTTAACACTTTTGAAGAATGTGAGGACAGAACTTCAAGGATTAGCATAACACTGTCTGAGAGGTTTAGTCATGTCAGATTCAGATGGAATCCATTGGTTTCAAGTGGTGACTCTTCGGGGTTCAGTTCGACAGGTTGTTTCAAAACTGAGTTGGTCAGTACACACAATATTGATTGGTATCTTTAGCAAAGAAGGGTTGCTATATATATTTGAAGCCTCGACAAATAAGGATGATAGGGCTTGTCTGAAATTCAAGTGGATGTTTTGGAAGAAACATCACAACAAGTTCTTATGCTAATTTAGGAAAGGTGTGAGATGGATCAATTGCTGATGAGAAGGATGATTATGGTTATCTGGCTATCTGATAGAGTATATATTTATATATATATTTTAGATGATAATTATTCTCATATTAGCTATATTTTGCATTTATTTGGACATATATTAATTATATTTTAATATCTTATTGTAGGGAGCAAGGAATTCTAAATTGGAGAGGATTTGGAGCAAATTAGAAGAAAATTCGCAACTATTGGGCTACCCGCATTCGGAATATTGTTTGGGCCATATCTTGAGTTTTAGAAGTCGGATTTGGGCGATTCAACAGCCCACGCGAAGATAATTTAATTTTCTATCATTCTAGATGGGTCCAGATATCAAAAGACCGCTGAAACAGCCCAGGAACAGGGGAGAAAGTCAACTGCGAATTTTGACCTTTTGGAAACCCATTCAGTTTCGGAATTGCCTTGTATATTCCTATGAGAATAAAAACACTTTTGTATTAGGTATTAGATATAATTAGAGAGTTTTACATACGTATTATTGGGAGGAGAGCCACGGAGAAGAAGAGAAAGGATCGACACTTTGTATCGTATTCTATTCTTTTCATGATTCTTACTTGTCTTATCTTGATTATGCTTGGCTAAACCTCCATTGTTGGAGGGCTGTTTTGAAGCCCTGAACCTTATGACAATTATACAGTTTTGAGTTATGGAGATTTGTTTTGATTGTGCTTATATATACGTCAATGCTTGTAGAGATGCTTGAATTAACTAGGGTATGCGGACATCCCAATATGTTATGTGATTGTTATCTCTGCAAAGTCAATTAATCTTTCTATGCGGACATGGGATTAATTGTATTAGTGTGTAATTCGTTTTAGCCTTTCTATGCGGTCCATGGGGTTATGCGAATAGCAGAGCTTGTTTCTATGCGGTCCATGGCAAGTTCTCTATAAGTATCTTTCTTAACATATCAAAGGAATTCAGAGTTGTGTCATAGGTTTAGTGGTGGATATTCATGCTTTCCAACATATTTATTTAATTGCTTTTAATATAATTTTTATTAGATTTATATTTAGATTAGTTATAAAAAAACAAAATCAAATCATTTATTTGTTTAGAAAAACAGAAGAGAAGTGAGCCCTTGATCCTTGGCGTTGAACGATACCCTTGCTTATTCTATATTATAAACGACAGAAAAAGGGTTTAAATTGGTTCACATCAATTTTTGGCGCCGCGCCGCCGGGGATTGAATTTTGCTTTTCTTTTGTTTTGTATTTTTTGTACATATTTTTTTTCTTTTTTTTTCTTTTCTCCGCCGTTGCTTGTTTTGTTTCAGGTATAAGGTGGAAATTTTTGAGTAGTTGACATGGCAATTCCAACACTTCGTGATGATGTTGCAGTGTCGATTGCTAGTTATGGAAATTCTTGTATGGTGTATCCTGAGCCGATTGCAGGGAAGAGTAGTAATTTCGAGCTCAAACAGAATCTTCTAATGAGATTACCTGTCTTCCATGATCTTCCAACAGAAGAGCCAAATCAACACCTTTCGAGATTTGTGACTATTGTTGAATGCATGGGACCTGATATGGCGGATCCTCAGATTTTAAAGATGAAAGCTTTTCCGTTTTCACTTGATGGAGCAGCTTTGGATTGGTTCGAAGATTTGCCTATGGGTTTCATTACTTCTTGGGAGAAGCTAGTACATGAATTTTTGCAGAAGTTCTATCCAGCAACTAGAGTTATAAGCATGAGAAGTCAAATAGCTGGAATTCAACAGTATGCAACTGAAACATATGCTGAGTACTATGCGAGATTCCAAAAGTTACAAAAAAGGTGTCCTCAACATGGTTTTTCTAAAGGGAGTCTATTACACTTCTTCTATCAAGGTCTGAATGAATATGAAAAGAGATTATTGGATTCTTCTGCTAGAGGTGCTTTTATTGATATGTCTCATGATGCTGCTGAACAACTGATTGCTAAAAGAGCTGCCAATGAGCTTCAATATGGGAGTCGTGCAAGGTCGGAATCAATTCTAGGAATTGAATCTGATCAAAGATTGACAAAGATTGAACAAAACTTGGAGAGGTTGAGTGCATTAATGCAAATTGGAAGAACACCTCAAATTCAAGTATGCGATTTTTGCGCAACTCCAAGACATTCTACCGAGTCTTGTCCATCTTTTAGTTATGGAAATCAGGAAGCAAATCACTTTTTAGATACATATAATTCCAGGATGGGAGATCTCATGAGGTATGAAGATACTAATGGTGCTCTATATGGATTTCAGTTTCGGGACAATTCTCCACATTCAGGTTTTCAGCAGAGGGGACCACTCCATCAGAATTCAACTAGTGGAAGCAATATTGAAAAATTATTGGTCAAATTAGTTGAGGGACAGTTGGAGATGCAAAAACAATGTTCCAAAGATTCTCAAGGCATCAAGGAGGTGCAAACACAACTTGGGAGTGTGGTTAGCAATATAAATCAAAAGCATGAGTTTGTTGAAATTCATGAAACTACACAGCCACAACCAAAGTTTGAGCATGTGAATGTCATTACCGCCTACAAGTCACTAGGTGAAGGAAGCTCTATTTCACAAGTTAGTGACATACTTGATGAACCAGAGAAAGAATCCAATGAAGAAGTGGTTGCAACAGTACCCAAAGAGAAGTCTCCTAACTTTTCTAATCTAGTAGATTTTAAAAGTCGCTTTCATCGTATTCCTTTTCCGTCTAGATTGATGCAGACAAAGATAAATGAGATAGAGAAGGAACATCATATGGATACAGAGATAGTTACTAGAAAAGAAAGCACTGTGCAACAAGATTCTGAAGCAGTGGAAGAAAAATTGGAAGATATGGTTTTTCAAGAAGATAATAAAGATTTGCGAGGGTTGGGGTTTGTTGGAGTTGAAGAAATTTCTGTGACTCCTATATGCACTATTGATAAATCAACTTCTTCGTTCATTCTTGAATTTGAAAATTTTGCTTTTGAGGGGATACACCAAATTTTGAAGGAGTTGGGGTTTCTTTTGGTATTGCAAGATGCACCTAAGCTCGAGTGGAAGCCTTTTCCAACTCACTTTAGGTATCATATACCTTTCAGCGAGAAAGTGAGTAATTTTTCAACAAGTTTTATATTCTCAATCAAATTAATTTTTTGGATGCCGTTCAAACTGTGCAATTTTCATGATGACATTCATAAGCTGGGAATTGATTTGATTGTGCTGATGTATCCGCCTTGAAAGTAAAGGGCACAACGTCTAGCCAAAGACGTTAAACAAAAGCGCTTCTTGGGAGGCGACCCAAGCCTATTGTATGGTTAGTTGTATTATTATTATTATTATTATTATTATTATTATTATTATTATTATTATTATTATTATTATTATTATTATTATTGGTCATGATAAAATTATGATTAGATTTTTTTTAACTCCCTCAAGGTATTTTGATGATGTTTGTGAAGTGTTGCAGGAGTATAGAAATAAATTTTAAGCATTTTGGGTTTGGAAAAAAAAAAAAAAAAGGTTGCTGGGGTTTTCAATTTTTATGTCTTCAGCGTATAAATTTTGTTTGCTGCCGGTGCGCGGCAGCTGCTGTCCGTGCGCTGAAGTCTGACACTCCACAATTTTTAGCGTACTTACCTGCCTACCGTGCATATTCCTGCCTCCCGTGCCAAAGCTACTCTGAGTGTCCTGTCCCAGCCAATGCGGCCCAAGCCCAACAGTCTAATTGGGCTCATGTTTCAGCCCAGCAGCCCAATTCTGGGCCCAGCCCAGCCCGGCACTCCAGCTTTCTTTCAAGACCTACTGTGCAAGTACATGTCATGCATGATGCTGCTGTGCATGTTTATGTCATAAAAAATTAAATGACAGCAGTGGGATTTGAACCCCTTAACTCCAAGATAAAAGGACAACATGGCAGCCACCAGACCAAGCTACTTATTGTGGTGAAAACTCAAGATGCATTAACTTCACGGCAATTACAAGAGATGCTCAACACTACACTCAACTTTAGGGGAGTATTCTTAACTATAATATATTATTAATTAATATATATATTATATTATATATTATTAAATTTTTATATTATTCATTGAGGACAATGAACCATCCAAGTGTGGGGATGTGTTCTCACGAATAATTATATTATTTTTATTTTTTAAAATATTATTTTTAAAATCAAAAAAAAATTGAAAATTTTAAAAATTTTGTATATAATTATCTTGTCTCAAAGTATGTTTAGTGAGTACATTTACACATATTGTAGACTAATTTTGCATGACTAATTCTGAATGTCTTACCCATGATACAAACTGTTCAATGCATGATAATTCCTTGTGTGTGCTTGCGAAAATTGTAAAACTTGAGATGCATCTTTGTCAATTTCTATGAGTAAAGCATGCTTTCACCTTGTGAGATTTTGAGCCTAATTTATGATTGATAATATTTTTTTATCAATCTAATTCTTTTGTTGAGTGGTGTTCATCATTTGGCTTGTTGCTCTAGAACTTGGTTTAAATCTTATTGAGATGAAATGTTATGTGTATGCATGAAAATGATAAAGGCACTAGGATTAACCTCGTCTATCCAAACAGTACCCGAGAATTATATCCTTAGTGAACCCTCTTGAGCTTATATCCGTTTTTTTGTTTATCACCAATCAATGAATTTTGAGCCTACTTGTTTATTCTTGTCTTGATGACTAGTAGAGCATTTTTTGATTCATTGGAACAGTGGTTAACATTCAAGTGTGGGGATTTCTTTGTCAAAGGGTGAAAGTTTGGTGGGAATCAAGGAAAAAAAAGAGATATAAAAAAAAAGAACAAAGTATCAAGTACTCCTTTGAGATCAATGGGTGGCAATTGCAATGTCATATGAAAAGGACGATCCATGTGCACGTGCTGGTATTAAGCACAATTGTACTAGAAATTAAGGGGATCAAATTAATTCCTCTTATTTTTCTTGGTGACTTTTCACTGCCCTTGGTTACTGGAGAAAAACTTGACTTTGAAAAGAAAAAAAAAGGAAAAAGAAAAAAAATAGCAAGTGGAGAATGTGTTCATTGGTGTTACAATGTGAAAGAGGGGAAGTACGGAATATGTACTTGGGCTTTAATGCTTGTGAAAGCTTGATCACCTTTTACATGATTCAAATCTCATGTTGAGTGCTTAATCAGAAGTGAACACTATGCTCTATTAGTTATCGAGTTAGCTACTTGTTAGCTTATTTCTTTGATATCCTACCCCTACCTAAGCCTCGTTACAACCCTTAACAAAGTCCTTTGGATTTGTGCGTGCATATATAAAAAGTAGTGGAGATTTGGTGGACAACCAAGTTTATGGTAGTGCATGTCCATATTGATTGAATTTGAGTGAAACACTTACACCCAAACACTTGTGTGAATTGAGAGCAATGTGAGATTTTCTATCCATGGCATGCTTACTTATTGGATGGGACTCTGATGTCTATTTCATGATATTTTTGTCTTTGTAGACATTGTGTGCATACTTGGATTGTTGTGTATGAATGGTGCATAAGTGATAGTACTAGTACTTTCACACTTGTTCAGATTGTTACGTAATTGAAGGTTGCATATGTGGTACGATGATGTTGTTAGTGCTTGAGACTTGATGATTGAAAATATTTGATTTTGTGGGTATATCTTCTATAAACCCTCACGAGACAACACTCGTCCTACTAGGGCTGCCTAGGGGTTTAACGGCTTGTTGCATGCGCTCAATGCAATCGTGTCATCTACGAAAGTGATGTTAGTAGTTAGTAATATTTTTATTCTGTGTTTGCCCGAGGACGTGCAATATGCTAAGTGTGGGGATATTTGATAGAGTATATATTTATATATATTTTAGATGATAATTATTCTCATATTAGCTATATTTTGCATTTATTTGGACATATATTAATTATATTTTAATATCTTATTGTAGGGAGCAAGGAATTCTAAATTGGAGAGGATTTGGAGCAAATTAGAAGAAAATTCGCAACTATTGGGCTACCCGCATTCGGAATATTGTTTGGGCCATATCTTGAGTTTTAGAAGTCGGATTTGGGCGATTCAACAGCCCACGCGAAGATAATTTAATTTTCTATCATTCTAGATGGGTCCAGATATCAAAAGACCGCTGAAACAGCCCAGGAACAGGGGAGAAAGTCAACTGCGAATTTTGACCTTTTGGAAACCCATTCAGTTTCGGAATTGCCTTGTATATTCCTATGAGAATAAAAACACTTTTGTATTAGGTATTAGATATAATTAGAGAGTTTTACATACGTATTATTGGGAGGAGAGCCACGGAGAAGAAGAGAAAGGATCGACACTTTGTATCGTATTCTATTCTTTTCATGATTCTTACTTGTCTTATCTTGATTATGCTTGGCTAAACCTCCATTGTTGGAGGGCTGTTTTGAAGCCCTCAACCTTATGACAATTATACAGTTTTGAGTTATGGAGATTTGTTTTGATTGTGCTTATATATACGTCAATGCTTGTAGAGATGCTTGAATTAACTAGGGTATGCGGACATCCCAATATGTTATGTGATTGTTATCTCTGCAAAGTCAATTAATCTTTCTATGCAGACATGGGATTAATTGTATTAGTGTGTAATTCGTTTTAGCCTTTCTATGCGGTCCATGGGGTTATGCGAATAGCAGAGCTTGTTTCTATGCGGTCCATGGCAAGTTCTCTATAAGTATCTTTCTTAACATATCAAAGGAATTCAGAGTTGTGTCATAGGTTTAGTGGTGGATATTCATGCTTTCCAACATATTTATTTAATTGCTTTTAATATAATTTTTATTAGATTTATATTTAGATTAGTTATAAAAAAACAAAATCAAATCATTTATTTGTTTAGAAAAACAGAAGAGAAGTGAGCCCTTGATCCTTGGCGTTGAACGATACCCTTGCTTATTCTATATTATAAACGACAGAAAAAGGGTTTAAATTGGTTCACATCACTATCCTAGCATTCTCTGAAGATGACTCAACTCGCACATCTCAGGTACGAATTCTTTCTAACTATGCAATACATATTTCTTTATATTCAAAGCATGTTATAAATCTCTGAGTAGAATTGTTTAACACACAAGCACAAGCATGATAGCATCACAATAGATAATGATTGGACTAGTATGCTAGATCACTGTTCTGGTAACTAGGATTGATGATAATCT
Source organism: Daucus carota subsp. sativus (assembly GCF_001625215.2). Taxonomy (NCBI): domain Eukaryota; kingdom Viridiplantae; phylum Streptophyta; class Magnoliopsida; order Apiales; family Apiaceae; genus Daucus; species Daucus carota. The sequence goes on from NC_030384.2 coordinate 18,685,180, forward strand.
TGTGCATGTGTCTTTAGCAGATTCTTAACATGTGTATGAATATTTTGGATTTGATTATTTGCAATAGTGAGATTAGAAGCTTTCCTTTGGAACACGACTCTTAGGTTTAGGGGTTATGATCCTAGCATATATAACTTTGTTGAAACACCTACTTTCAGATTCCCTAGTACAATTAGATTTGCTTATTTATCTGAATTGTTTGTTAAGGAATTTATTTGTTCTATGATGGAATGTCTACCTTGTGTCATTAGAAATTTTAGAACTTCATGTTAGATCTAAAACTAACTTAGGTAATAGAGATAGTATAATGCCGTATAACAACAGATTGGGATTAATCCTTATGCTCTTAGAAGATTATTGAATATCTGTAATTCTACTTGCTACCTGTTACACTTGTGTTAATTGGTTTAAGTAGAGAGTACTGAATCTTCTGAATTGCATAACTGCCTACCTTGCTCTTGTCTTATCTTTGATTATTTGCCATGTGTATTCAACATCATGTCTGCTTATTTTCTTGTCATGAATGCATGTCCGTGTACTTGCATTGATTTTAGAAAAGCATGTTTGAGAATCACATTAGGGCAATGTCTAAATAAGAATTAGCATGTTAAGGTTGATTCTGTTGTTACCACTGTTAAAGAAAAATCTCTAATCCATCCGGACCCAGTTATGATTGGGGACCATAGAACTCTTTCCATTTGTTATTGCAGGTTACATATGTTTCATATGATTTTTGGTGCACTCTGTTTTCTGAGTAGCTGAAATCATATGATTCACAAAAAGTACCATGTTAGCAAATGTGATCGTGTGAGCAGTTTCGTCAATAATCTTTGAAAGATGACAACAAAGATTCTCTTGCGGGACATGCCTGTTTTCCTAGAATGTCATCAGGGAAGCATATCTTTCTTGGAAGAGTCAAAGCACACAAATTCCTAGTATCAGACTGTTCTCTAACAAATGACAGTATGTCAGTTCATGGAATTGTGTTTTATCTCAAATCAGGAAGGATGTGAATTTGCTCGTAGCTAATATGTTACTTTAACCGAAGATGGAGTAAGCTGTTTCGATAGTAAAGCTTCATCAGATAAGTGTTAGCTATAGCATCTGAAGCTCTCGCACTTGTATGTCAAAACAAGGGGCTCTTTCTATTCGTAAGAAGAGAATTTGAGAGAGGACTACCTCATCTGGAATTCAATATGGATGAAGCTCATGAGGTATGTCAATAGGGAAGTCGAAGGAGCATCGTATAGAAGAAAAGATATGATTAACATTACTGAGCCGCTTCAGATGATACATATGGATTTTTACGAATCAGTTAATGTTATATCTACAACAAAGCCAGATATCTTTTTGTGATGATCATTGACTACTCTAGAGTCTTTTGTGTTGTTCATATGCGTTCGAAGGACAAGATGTCACAAATGAAGGCTGATCAAGATGAACCCTGATCATTGATAAATCCAGAAAGACACCATTCTTTCCAGTAGCCAATCAGTAGCAAACACTATCTTTTGGTATGTGTTTGGAGGAAAATGCATCTTTTCAAGTCTTGCATCTAAAGCTCAAAGAATATTTTCCTCGGCTACTCAATGGAGTCTACAGTCTGCAGGGTGATTATGATTATTCAACAGAAGGTGATTGTAAGTCTGGACAGGACATTGAACGACACTTTGCTCCAAGCTGTTAAAGGTGATATTAGTGGTATAATAATAATTCAGATCCAAGCAGAATCTCTTTGCAAGGATAAGGATTATTAAAGAAATCCCAGCAACAGCTTAGGGGGAGCATTTGGTAGATCCACTAGTCAAACTCAACACCACATTGAAGATGAACAGGACATATGAAGAACGTATCTGCTTAGACAAAGGGTTTGAAGTCAATATCATTCCCGGGTTCTAGCTCTTAAATATTCCTAATGGTGAAGTGAAGACTGAGAGAGCTATTGTCAAAGAATGTTGTTTCTTTAGGTTTCAATCTGAAGTGAAACTTGAGGAATATTCAGAAGCTCTTAAAGGGATCCAGATTGAGTGATTGCACAGCAAGATGATCTCAATCAGTTTGAAAGCATATTGTGCGGATTCTGATACCCTGACCTAAAGACAATTCAGTACTTAGTACTTGTCGGGTATTTAGATTCCAACTGGATGTTTTTGGCTATGTTACGAGGGACAAGCCAATTTGGTTGCTTAGAGTTACTTCAAAAGAGAAGGTTATGAAGATGATGGAAATAGAATCTTCAAGTTCAGGACTCTACATCTTAGGGGACTCAACGACCTTCATGATTGAACTAAAGCACCATTGACGAGACTCGGGTTCAGGATATTACAGTGAGCTAGAAGATGAAGCTTCATGCAACATTTCAAGGACTTTGCAGTTGCAGATCCAACGGAATTTGTATATCTCTTTCTTCACCAGCTCTCTATGAGTTACTCTCCAACACCTGATGATCGTCACAGACATGGTATGACTTCTGACTAGCATATTATTTTAATATCTGTTTGCTAGAGTCATATTTGGTATCCAAATTATTACCTCTCATGATATAAGGCACACACAATACAACTATCTGTGTTGTGATACCATGATTATATTATATGTGGACTAACGTCACTTGTGCAAGATAATTGCTAAGTGAATGCAGATTAGTGATATGATGAGTTTGTTGGAAAGTTGCAATTCTTTATGGTCTACTAGTTAGCCTAAAGAATGATGGCAATAAAAGGAAGTCAAGGATATTTTAAATATGCGCATTTTGGAAGATTTTAGACCTGCCAAGACTTATGCCAACAACCACTGGACTTGATCAGTACAAGAAAGGTACATCAACTGAAATGTCAATTCTCAGAGGCATTCAACTCATCACTTTACTCAACTGCAAGTGGATCACATACTATATTTTCTATAAGGTACTACTTCTTTCATGAGCATGTCTATTGTATTTCTTGAATGAATTCATGAGTATTAAATTGTCTATACATAGGACTTGTGAATTTATTTAAAATCCAGTACCTCGTGCTTTTTGCTATTATATGTGATTGCCATGTTTATTGCTTTGCATGCTTAGATGGTGATTATATGTTTTAGCATGAGTATTTGTTATTTCAAATTATTTAAATTGCGTTGCATGACATTTAAGTGAATTATTTGTTCATGATTTAAATGATTAGAGATGACATGAAGCATGACTTAATCATGTTATTTTTCTTGAACTATACTTCTTTATCAATTGGTATCTAGTAGAGAACTTTGTCATAATTTGGTCATGATATATCTGTATTTGTGAACATACTTAGGATTATTTTCTAGGTTCAATTCATTTTTATAGGTATAAAATCTGAAGCATGACTTATTTGTTTCTAGACTTGTGACTTGTATCAGTAATTGGTATGTGGTTAGAATCTAGTTAGAATTTAATCATGATATACTAGTATTTGTGGAGTTACTTAGATTCTCTCTAGGCTGAATCCATTTATATTAGTGTATATATTTGAAGCATAACTATTTGTGTTAGATATTTGATGATTTATTAATTGGTATTTTATTTCATGTCTAACTGCATATAGGTGTGACACTTTTAGTGTTAGTGATATTTTGCATGCTTATATGTAGATCACTAATATTAATTGTTAATATTTTCTGCGAGGAGTTGTGTGAGTTTACTTGTACTTAATGCTTACATGTAAAGGACTTGTGAACTTTTCTTCAACTTTCCCTCGGGCTTGCGAATATCTTTGTATGATTATCATGATTTTAGTTGTTATATGCTGATCTGATAATTATATGATATTGCGTAGGTAATTATTATTTTATCTTAGTTAAATTGTGATCCATAATGATATGCTTATTTGTTTTATGATTGACTTTGATAGAATAATAGAAGCATGATTAATTCATTTTTGAAGTATTTAATTAGTATCTATTTTTGATGCTTTATTGATGTTTTATTTGTGAATTGATTGTGATGTATTGGCACTGGTGAAATATTGTTGCATATTTCTTAAAACCACTGGTGCTAATATATTTTAGGTGTTTAATATTCTGAGTACAAAGGAGACAACATAATCTTTATTCTGTCTCATATTTATGTTCTGGAGTGGTGAGTTTCTTCAAAGAAATTTTCTTATCAATTGATTTCAACAATTGGTATCCACTACTCTATTTCATAAATACTTCTTGGAATATTTTGCATCTATACATGTAGCGTCATAAGACGAGATATTGACTATCTTGTATTTGTGTACTTGGTGATCTTTGTCACTTGCAGCGTCTGTTTTGACGATGTGCTAGTATGAGGCCTTTTCACTAATTAGTGTGGCGAGTGCTTTATACACTGTAGCGCATAAATTTTCTTGTTTCCTTTTTAAAATTGTAGTGAGAAACAGGAGTCTGTGTCTTTTTCAAAGACAAGTTCATTGAAACCTTTTATGCATAGATTCAGACTCTCGTACTCAAACCAGTTTTTAATGGAAAACTTTGATTCTTTCATCGGTTGTGATTGTCATTCTTTATGAAAATCATTTTTACAATCACAACTGATTCATTTTTCCTCAAAATATTAAATGCAATTGCTCTCATTCAAAATCATAGATTTTCTAAAATGCATTTATATCTCCTTCTGTTCTTCGGAACTTAATCAGCCTCTTGGCTTTCCTAGATAGTCATAAGGTTGAAAACCAACCATCTTTATCCCAGACTATAAAACCAAATTCAGAACACATCCCAACTTTCCCCCTGGAGTAATAAGGAACTTATTAGACTAGAGGTCAATGAGGGAGAAACTGTACTCGTTACAGCAAATAAGGATGTGAGGGATAGTGTACCCGCAGCTCTACCTCTCAAGATGAAAAGGTGTTTTCAAAATTGAGGTAACTGTTGCTCATCTGTATTCTCTCAAAAGAATATAGAGCTGAAAAGGCAATAAAACAGTCTCTGGAATCATTCTCTCAACAGGATGAGTCCATTGAAATTCGCTCGTCAGCCAGAGCATCTTGTATTAAGTCAAGCACATCATCAGTAATCACTCTGATGAAGAGCCTAAACAAAAAATCTTATGGACACAATACAAGAGAGTGCACAGTGAGGTTAAAGGTTTTGTTCTAGAAGCAACTTCTTCATTTACCATTTTACGGTAGATAAGATGGTTGATGCCTTTACAGGTGTAAGGAGGAAACGAGGATCTCAATTGCCAAATCTTTAGGATTCTCGTCTCCCTCCCCAGATAAGAACAGATCTGGATCCAATCGGAATGGATTTCCTATTTATAGGAGATCGGCAACTCTCTGACTATGAGTCAACTTATTGATGAGTCGGTTGAGGATCGGGGATTTACGAAACCTCATTGCACCGCCGGTGACCTCTCTTGAAGGGGCTATGGTAATTTTCTCATGCAGGTACAGAAGACCATACTTTGAGTGTTGAGAGAAACACTGTGAGCCAAACACTGAGAGTTAAACACTTGGTGAGATTCTGAGAAGAACCAGTTAGATATCTGAATGAGAAATATGTGAGCATGAGTGAGTGCAAACACATAGGAAATTGAGAAGAGTGAAACACTTGTGAGGTACATATAATAAGAATTGGTATTGAAAGCTCACAAGTTGTTGAAAGAATTGACGGAAGCAACTACGGTTCATTCCATTTCACGGTGTGAATTTATGGTTGATGATTCTCTTGAATCAAGTGTCTTCACAGACATTGAGGAGGACTTAGGCCTTTGCCATAATTAAGCCTTTGTCTAACCTCCCAGAGCAAACAACTCTGGATCCTTAATTGGATAAGCCACTTAGTGGTTGGCGACTTGTGGACCATGATTCGGATTTATCTGATGAGTCTGCAGGGACTGGGAATTACGAACTCCCATTGCACCACCGGTGACCCCCTTTAAGGGTGGCTAAGGTGATTTTCTTGCAGGTACTCAGCATTTTGGAAGCTCAGTATTTGTGTGGAGGGATACACTTACAGACCTCGTGAGTGACACCCTTACCCAAAAACCGAGAGAAAATTGAGTGTTGAGTGATACACCTGCAGAACATTTTAGTGAGACACCCACTAATTACCAAATTTATACCTAAAGACAAAGTGGATGTTGTTACTGGAATGTCAGTTTTTATTCCTTACTTTTCCGTTTGGAACCTATTCTTTCAGCATAGGGACCAACCCAATCAAAGTAAACCCTTCTTCTGAACTCTTTCTTCGACCCCAGCTTTAGCGTTGTTTAGTTCTCTATGGGGAGATTATCTTTTGGTACAAGAAGTATTGTACACGTTCCTTGACCTATTTGATACCACATATCCTCGGAGGATTCCACAACCCGGAACCGACTGATCAATGTTTGCTGACAAATACGGTACAATGTGTGACTTCAGTGTTAGTCGCTTGTGAACCAGACCAGTGCACTAAGCGTCAGCACGTACGGAGCTTTGCAAAGTATTTATCAATCGAAGAAATTGATCAAGTTATCAAGTCATTTGTTCCAAAGCCAAGCCAAGCCAAATGCTCTGCCTCTGCAAGCTATGCCAAAGCTTACTGCTCAAATGCCATATATCAAAGCTTCCACAGAAAGCCATATCAGGAAGTGACATTTTATATATGTGTGCACTTATATATTTGTATATGTACAAATATAATTATATATGTATATATGTATATTTAATTAAATATAATAAATATAATATATATGTATATATGTTTTTAAACATATGTATATGTATATTTATATGTATATATATTTAAATAAATATATATGTATATAGTATATGTATTTATATTTTACATAAACATTTATATATTTAAGTGTATATATATATATATTATATTATGTGCATAAATATGTGTATATTTATATCTATAGATAATTATATATATATATATATATCCCTATATATATTTATATTTATATTTACATATAATTTTATGTATATTATATATATTTAAATATATGTATATATATATATTACTATATGTTTATATAAATATTATTTATATACATTTATATATATATCTTTATTTATACATATATTTATATAATATTATGAATATAATATAAATATATGGATGGAGCAAACTCAAGTCAATCTCAGTCAAAGGAGTGATAACAAGGAAAGCTTTTACAATGGTGGAACAACATTTGACCGAAGTCAACAGCTCTTCCTCACTTAGAAATTTCTCTAAGTATTATCACAGTGAAGACATGCACTCTTGAGGAGCAAACTTTGACCAAAGTCAAAGTTCGTCCCCAAGATATGAGAGAGAACAAGGGAGCATCTTCACTATGGAGCTTGAATTGGACTTAGAATATTTTTTAAGTCACATACATACAGTGAAGGGAATGGCGCAACGTTTGACTCCAAGTCAAAGCGCCAACTTTGACTTGGGTCAATCTCTTCAGAAATGTCTAAGTCCCTTACTCATTCACAGTGGAAGGACAACAATGGAGAAGCGCAACATTTGACCCGGTCAAATGTTGCGCCTCTACTCGACTCTCCCTTGGCGCAACTTTGCACCACTGAAAAACCAAGTCACTCACACTGTTGGACATTGTACTGGCGCCAACGTTGACTGGAGCGCCAAGTTTGACCACAGTGGAGAAAGGATATGTGTGTGGAGCGCAACTTTCATATACATATACTTATATATATGTGTGTATATGAAAGTGGCGCCATCTACAATGCTCATTGGAGTTAGATTTATTTCTGATAAATCGAATCCGTCCAGGACGAACTCAAGTCGTCCAGGACGAACTCGTTAACCATGGTTAGTTTATGAAAGCCTATAAATATGTGATTGTGGTTCTCACAATTAACATCATCCTTGTGCTATGCACAAACTCTCTCAAATATATACACACCCTAGCCTAGTTTTGTACCATAAATATTTGTAGTGGATAGGGCTTGTAATATTTAGAGGAGTGGTCATTGTAGCCAACCTTCGGGTTTGGATTTGTAGCACCTTCGAGGTATTTATCAATATACAGATATACCTTGGAAAATATTGTGTGTTGGTTTAATATTTTCATATCCTCAGAAACCGACCCAATAAATATCCGGAACACGAAACCCATTACATGACTGCAATTTATTTATCCGCAAGATTCGAAAGAATTTTAAATTGTAGTAAGTATCGTATTCAACCCCCCCTTCTACGATACTTTGGATCTAACAATTTGGTATTGATTGTATTCAACCCCCCCTTCTACAATCATATCTGGACCTAACAGAAGCTCACTCGCGGTTCTTTAATTGTTGCAAGAGGAAAGAGGTGTCCGAAATTATATATGACACAACCTAAAGTCTCTACTGGCATTGTTAACGCAGTGGAGAATGTTGATATGATTGATTTATGTCATAAGAGACTTGCTCACATGACTGAAAAAGGAATGAATATGCTGTCGAAGAAAAAGGTACTATCTGGTCTGACTAATATACATTTGAAAAGGTGTTCTCACTGTGTTGCTAGCAAGCAAAACAGAGTTTCTTTTAAGAGTTGTCCTCCCTCTCGTAGAGAGCATATACTTGACTTGGTGCATTCCGATGTTTGTGGTCCTATGAAAACCCGAACCAATGGTGGTTCATTATACTTACATTCGTCGATGATCATTCAAGGAAGTTGTGGGTTTATACCTTGAAGACTAAAGATCAAGTATTAGACGTGTTTAAGCATTTTCAGGCTTTAGTTGAGAGACAGACTAGGAAAAAACTGAAGTGTATCCGGACAGATAATGGAGGGGAGTATACAGGTCCCTTTGATGTGTATTGCAGACAACAGGGTATTCGGCATCAAAAGACTCCACCAAAGACATCTCAGCTTAATGGTTTGGCAGAGAGGATGAATGGAACACTAGTGGAGCGGGTCAGATGTTTACTTTCACATGCTGAGTTGCCGATGTCTTTCTGGGGTGAGGCACTGAATATTGCGGTAAATGTATTAAATCTCTCACCTTGTGTTCCTTTACAGTTTGATATTCCAGATAGAGTTTGGAGTGGCAAAGATGTTTCTTATGATCATTTGCGTGTCTCTAGATGCAAGGATTTTGTGCATATTCCCAAAGATGAAAGGTCTAAACTGGATGTGAAGACTAAAGAGTGCATATTCCTTCGTTATAGCCAAGATGAGTTCGGCTATAGGCTCTATGATCCAGTTTCAAAGAAGATTGTGAGAAGCCGAGATGTTATCTTTATTGAAGATCAGAGTTTGAAAGATGTTGGGAAGGCAGAGTTAGTTCCTCAACATAACAATGATCTGGTTGATTTGGATCCAGTTCCTCTAAGACATTTGGACTCGCAGGTTGGAGACGGTGCTCATGATAATGACCAACATGACACTAATACCGATACTCCTGACAATAGTGACATGGATGATTATGCCCATGAGGAGTCACCGGTACAAAATATTCCACCATTCGTTCCACTCAGGCGGTCTAATAGAGATCGTCATCCTTCCAACATGTATTCTGCTGATGAGTATGTTCTATTGACTGATAGTGGTGAACCTGAATCTTATGCAGAAGCTATGGAAGATGAGCACAAGAAGGAGTCGGTTTATGCCATGCAAGATGAGATGAAATCCTTGTATGAGAATAATACTTTTGAGTTGGTGAAGCTACCTAAGAGAAAACGAGCTTTGAAAAACAGGTGGATTTACAGAGTGAAACAAGATGAGCATACTTCACAACCACGGTACAAAGCTAGGTTGGTCGTCAAGGGATTCAGTCAGAAAAAGGGTATTGATTTTGATGAGATTTTTTCTCCCGTTGTTAAGATGACATCAATTCGTACGGTGCTTGGTTTAGCAGCTAGTCTTGATTTGGAGGTTGAACAAATGGATGTCAAGACAGCTTTTCTACATGGTGACTTGGACAAAGAAATCTATATGGAGCAGCCTGAAGGTTTTCAGGTTAAAGGTAAAGAGGGGTATGTTTGTAGACTTCTAAAAAGTCTATATGATTTGAAGCAAGCACCAAGGCGATGGTATAAGAAGTTTGAGGCATTTATGAAGAAGCAAGGCTATTGCAAGACTATTTCTGACCATTGTGTTTTTGTTCAGAGATTTTCAGATGATGATTTTATCATATTATTGCTTTATGTGGATGACATGCTTATTGTTGGCAAAAATACTGAAAGAATTTCCCAACTGAAGCAATAGTTGAGTAAGTCCTTTTCCATGAAGGACTTGGGGCCAGCGAAACAGATTCTTGGCATTCGTATTCATCGAGATAGAGTAGCCAAGAAGGTGCATATATCACAAGAGCAATATATTGAGAAGGTGCTTTGCAGGTTCAACATGGATAAAGCTAAAGTTGTTAGTTCTCCTCTTACTACCAACTTTAAGTTAACTGAAAAGGATTCTCCTTCTACGAAGGAAGAAATTGCAGAGATGGATGGAGTTTCATATGCCTCAGCAGTAGGAAGTTTGATGTATGCTATGGTATCTACGAGACCTGATATAGCCTTTGCAGTTGGGGTTGTCAGTCGTTATCTTACAAATCCGGGTAAGAAGATTGGGAAGCAGTTAAGTGGATTATGCGATATCTTAGAGGTACTTCCAAATTGGATCTTACATTTGGGAATGATAAACCAGTGCTTATTGGATATACATATTCTGACTTGGCAGGTGATAAGGATACATTGAAATCCGCTTCTGGATATTTGATGACTTTTGCAGGGGGAGCAGTCTCATGGCAATCTAGGTTGCAAAAGGGTGTTTCACTTTCTACTGGGGAGGCAGAGTATGTAACAACAACTGAAGCTTGTAAAGAGTTGTTGTGGTTAAAGCGGTTGATGCAGGAGCTTGGCTTCCCGCAACAACGCTACGTGGTTCTTTGTGATAATCAAGCAGCTATTGATATAGCTAAGCATCCAACATTTCATGCAAGGACGAAACATATCGATATGAGGTATCATTGGATCAGAGACCCTCTTGAAGAAGGGTTGTTTGAAGTGGAAAAGGTACACATGATGATAATGGTTCTGATATGTTGACAAAGTCTTTAGCTAAAGGGAAGCTAAAAGTATGTTGTTCAATCGCCGTAATGGCGAACTCTTTCTCATAGTTAGAAAGGGGGAGATTTGTTGGGTTTTAGTTTCTACCTATGAGATTAAAAGCCCAATAGGATTACCCTTGTTTTGGCCCACAAGGAGATAAAAATAAAGGGAACCCTATATATAAATATAGGAGGAGATTTGTGAAAATAAGCAAGAGAGAAAATGGGCAAAGGAGAGAAATTGGGTGAAAATTCGTAGGTAATTTTCTGGTTGCGCTGCCTGCCTTGTTTTTGCGTTTCTTGGAGTTCCAACGGTCGAATCTTCTTGAATTTCGGACAGCATCTTCCTAACACCGATATCTAAATTCTAAACGGTGGAGATCGGATTCGGAGGTGTATTTGAGGGGCTGGGCAGTAGCTAAAGAGCCGTGGAGAGGCTGAACCTAGCCGTGGATCTTTGTTCTCTTTGTTGTCTTATTTGGTTCCATACTTCTTGACGAGTTATTCCAAGAGTGTGAAGGTGATTGTATTCCTCTAGTTCTATCTAGAGAAGAACTTGGTGTATTACCCATATAATTTATCATAGTGAATTGTTTGGGTGGACTACGGTCCCGTGGTTTTTACTCCTTTCATTGAGGGGGGTTTTCCACGTATAATTCTTGGTGTCTTGTTTATTGTTTATTGTTGTTTTACTTGTTTGTTTCATCAAAGGTTCATACAAGTAGGGATAAGTATTGTCCAACGAAGGTTAATTCCGCACTTAGTTGTTGCCGTTGTGGTCACTTTTTCCCATCACCGCTCAGTCATAAGCATTTATAAAAAGTTGAGAATGCTATCTTTTGTCTCGGCTTCTTTCCCAAACAATTTAATCACTTATAAGTTTTAATTTACTTCTAACTTTTAGTCAAATTCTTTATTTTTAATAAGAAACATTTTTTTAAGTTTATACAAACCGCCCCGATATATGTCAATCAATTATTTGGTTAGAAGCGGGTGTAAGTGTTTTTTTTCTTTAGCACTGTTTTTACAAAAATTTGCAGGGTTAAAAGCCAAGCCTATTTAATTTCTATAACAATGGAGAATTGTTTTAACGTATGAATATTTAGAAGATCGAATGGATGAATATCGAAAAAAAAATAAAACAGAAGAACACAAACAATTTTGGTTACACGGAAAAACCCTTGTAAAAGGTTAAAAACCGCGGGTGGGAATGTCTCAGCCAAATTTCCACTATAATGATTAAGTATGAGCTTACAATCAAGAGAAATACAAGATACAAGCATAAAAACTGTAGTCGTCGTCATCAGAAGATGTTCCCGTCGGTGGCAGTGCGTACTCTTCGACAACAGTTTGTACCCGTCGGCAGTTCAATGTACCCATTAGCAGAATGATTTGAGAGCGATGATGATGTAGAGCTCAGTTGATAAAAGATGAAGAAGCCAAAGCTATCGCATGTTAATATGTAAGTGTACGTGTATTAGTTTGTATATCTAGGGCTTGGTTTAGGGTTTATGCGTAAGAAAAATAATGATATTAGGTAGAAGAAGAAGTTGTAGGCTTGTAGAAGTCTCTTGGTGATAATCTCTTAGAGTTGTACTACAATGTAATGAGTAGAAGATAACTCAGAGTCTATTATGCAGCATATAGAGATACCCTAGAGGTAGTGTAATGTGCCGCTTTTTTATTTCTTTCACCCTCCGTATATATATTTGTCTTCCAAGAGTCCTATACCTTATGCAACTCTTATTTTCTCTCCAATTAACTCCCACCTACATGGAACTTCCTCCTAAACTGATGGCACTTCTCCAACTCATATTTGAATGCTCCTCCTAAAAAGGTGGATGGTTGAGACTTGGTCTCTTGCCTTATCAGCCTGCACGTCGTGTCGTCGGTACTTCATGTCGAGTCAGTGCACTTCCCGTCATGTCCTGACGCCTGTAAAATCTGGGTACAAACAATAGCCCCAAATTTTGTTGGGTGGAGACATGCGTCCAATAAAATTACTTCTTGAACACTCCATTTTCCTCAGATCATGGCAAATAGGAACATCGATGCTATGTTAACATACTGACGCTTGCAACATGTGATCATGTCATGTCGATTTGTCTTGTTTTCTATTGTCTTTTATCAAGTCTCAATCTCGTTGTGTCTTTATAATGTTATCTCGAGTTGTCATCGTTGTCTAGATCTTCTAATGATGAAAACATCGACGAGTAGCTGCTTTGTTGTTGTCAGTTTCACGTTCAAAGATAAGAACATTTGTATTTGCTCTAGTTGTTTACAGGCTTGTATGTAGTTGAAATCAACCCCGCAATATTAACATGTCAAGTTGTATGACGTTGCTTTGCATTATATATGTAAAGCCCCTTGTAGATGTCTTCTGACATGTACAAGATGTTGTATATAATCTTGTCATTGTCAGCTGCATATTTCTATGTGTCTGTGGCTTGAATTTGGTTCATGTGACCCCTTAATTTGAAATGATTGTGACGTAGTAAATGGGAGTACCAACACGTAAAGTGTTTTGTAGCATGTTTTTCATCCGTAATATGTAACTTATAGACATAATGTGTAACTCGTCATCATATCGTGATATGTTGTTTGTGATGTATATGTCACTTGTAATTATAACGTATGACATGTAGTCAATGCAATCTGTCGTGACATGTGTAAGTGATGGCATGTAAAAATGTATGTTGTAATTCATGTGTAATGTATTCGACCAAGGGTCATGACTTATGTAATTTTATGGAGTTTTCGTCGTCATGTACGTTAAATACGTCGATGTATTTAAACTTGTAATATGCGTAATTTTACTCGACAAATTTGTTTTTCAAACGTTGATGCACGTAGTATATGTATTCGACAAATATATATATATATATATATATATATATATATATATATATATATATATATTCAACGAATATATAATTTTCAAATGTTGATGCATGTAGTATATGTATTCGACAAATATATAATTTTCAAACGTTGTTGTATCAACAAATTTATTTATTTTCAAACGTTGATGCATGCATTCGTAGGCTGGCTAAAAGGCCTTCCCTCTTGAAACTCAGCTCGTAATCGTAATTGTGATTATGAAATATTCATAATGTTTTAACGCATCATTATTCGTGGCGTCGTTAGTTATTTGTTTAATGTGTAGTAATGTCGTCATAATCTGTCGATAATGATCAACCGTAGTAGGATGGGTGATCAGCCCTCCTTATTTTTTGAATATATTTCTAATTTGTACTTATGCAATATCATGTCACAATTAATATCATGATGAAGCTGTCAACTCTTAGCAGTTAAATATGAAGACAAGTTACATAACATATTTCATTACACATATCAAATCAAGTAGAGTAGCAAGTCATGTAAGAAAAAAGCACATGTAACATTATGCTTAGATCACAAATCATTCAAGCAAACACTTACTCGAAGCATGAAATATCATCTAAATGACTTAAGCCCAAGCAAAGATCATAATCAACTTATTATCATATTGCTAAAGATTAAGAGAATAAATAAGATGAGCTCACTTACATGTGATAAAGCTTTAGATGTAGCGCGTTCGAGCCCCTTGGGACTTGTAATTCGTAATTCGTAATGTAACGTTGAATCTCGTTGGAGTCGTCAGACACTTCTAGAGGTGTCAATGATTCACGTCATGGTGTTGACCGTCATGTCCCCTGTCATCAAGCTGACCTTAATCAACTTTTTTGGACTTGTCGCAACTACTCCATTTTGATTCTTTCTTATATGTTTATCCTTTGTGGTCATGTCATGTGTCTTTACTTCACATCATGTTGAACCTATTGATCATGCCATGTCCGGACAGGTGAAAATTTTGGATATGACGTCAGCCCCATGTGTTTTGACTCTGGTCGTCATGTTGTTGGTCTCTTTAGAGGTTGTAGTCAACTCAAGTTGGATTTGCATACTTCTAGAATTGTCACCAACCGTGTCGTTGAAATGTGTATGTCTTTGACATGTTTCTCTTTCATTCATCCATAGAGTAATATTCAAAATTTTCATGTCCGTCTTCTTCAAATCATGTCCTTGGTTCGCATGTCGTTCATTGTCGTCGTTCCCTTTTTGTATTCACATTTTTATTGTAACATAGAATTCACAAGTTGTGCTGTTATTTTTCGTTGCGTAGATGTCATCCATGTCCTGTTGTCCATGTCGCATTACGTGTGGTTTACTAGTACCCGTCAGATGTGATGAGATTAGTGTAACTTGTTCATGTCAATCCTGTCGTACATTTCTTAGAGTCTTAAACTTGACAGGTACCTTGGCAGGTACCTTCTCAGAGTCTTTGTGTATCACTGAACGATGTGACACATGTATCTCATCGGCTTCTCATACTATCACGTGTTGTAGGTTGAAGGCGTCGACATTCGGACGCCTATGCATTCGGACGTCTTGCGTTCCATCCAAAGTAGACAACTAATAAACTCCACGACCGATCACTGCGTCTTTGAGATAAAGGTCGTCACAGGTGTAAGTGAAATTCCCAGCTATCGCATCCATGGTGTCTTGAAACACTTTCCTCAACGCTAGATGTTGTCCTCACGTATGGTCTGTAATCTCTTACAATGGACGTTGTTATCTTCTCAAATTATTTCAAAATCATTTTCACAGGTTGAAGGCGTCGGCTACATTGATGGACGACTTGATGCACTCGTCGGACAGTCTCCTGAACCATGATAATGTTGGACGTGTCGGTGTAATTTCGAGATTTTTACTCGTGAATGGTCTTCGTAATGCCTTAAAGATTAGTGTCGTAAACTTCTATTGTGTGTGTTGAGTGACGTGTTCTTCAATTCATCCAACCCGTCAACGTGAGCTCAATTGTCATAGAAATCATGCAAGTGTTTCGCTAGTTTCCCACAGACGGCGCCAATTGTTCTTACCAAAATTTTCAAGGTTAAAAGCCAAGCCTATTTAATTTCTATAACAATGGATAATTGTTTTAACGTATGAATATTTATAAGATCGAATGGATGAATATTGAAAAGAAAATAAAATACAAGAGCACAAACAATTTTGGTTACGCCGAAAACCCCTTGTAAAAGGTTAAAAACCGCGGGTGGGAATGTCCCAGCCAAATTTCCACAATAATGATTAAGTATGAGCTTACAATCAAGAGAAATACAAGATACAAGCATAAAAACCGTAGTCGTCGTCATTAGAAGATGTTCCCGTCGGCGGCAGTGCGTACCCGTCGACAACAGTGTGTACCCGTCGGCAGTTCAATGTACCCATCAGCAGAATGATTTGAGAGAGATGATGATGTAGAGCTCAGTTGATAAAAGATGAAGAAGCCAAGGCTATCGCATGTTAATGTATGTAAGTGTACATGTATTAGTTTCTATATCTAGGGCTTGGTTTAGGGATTATGCGTAAGAAAAATAATGATATTTGGAAGAAGAAGAAGTTGTAGGCTTGTAGAAGTCTCTTGGTGATAATCTCTTAGAGTTGTACTACAATGTAATGAGTACAAAATAACTCAGAGTCTATTATGCAGCATGTAGAGATAACCTAGAAGTAGTGTAATGTGCCCCTTTTTTCTTTCTTTCATCCTCCGTATATATATTTGTCTTCCAAGAGTCCTATCCCTTATGCAACTCCTATTTCCTCTCCACTTAACTCCCCCGTGCATGTAACTTCCTCGTAAACTGATGGCACTTCTCTAACTCATATTTGAATCCTCCTCCTAAAAAGGTGGATGGTTGAGACTTGGTCTCTTGCCTTATCAGCCTGCACACATCGTGTCGTCAGTACTTCATGTCAAGTCAGTGCACTTCCCCTCATGTCCTGACGCCCGTAAAATCTGGGTACAAACAAGCACTATGATCCATTCTAGCAGCAACAACTTGGAAACGAACAGTTGAGGCTTCTTCCAAGTATAACGTCTTTGTTGCAATGTTAAAAGATTTCAAGGGCACTACAGATCCTAAATGATCTTCAACTGAAAGATCCGAAGACACATTAACATTGATAGGTATAATTACTAGATTTTTGGAGCCATCAATAATCACTGGATATTCATGAAGCACATCTTCCCCTGCATCCCCATTACCACTTCATCAGGATTGAAAGGAACCAATGGAAAATGATTGATGTAGCCATACATACGGCAGAAGTGGCCTGATGTAATGCTTTTGGGAAAGTTTTACAAGCATTTCGTTGCATTAGCTAAGAAATTTCTGCGCGATTATAACATCACTGGTTTTGTGTTACAATAGTTGTAATAGTAAAGTGAATATATTTCATATAATTAGAATTAGAATTATATTCTATATTATTTGTGACTATAGAATGTCATATATAATATTCTGAAATTTTTAAAATTTATTACCTTTTGTTTCAGAAATCAATAATATTATATTTAAATTAAATAAGAGATTTTCAGTATATATAAAATTGTATAAATAATTTATTAATTAAGATTTTAAAAAAATAAAAATAAACACAGTTATCAAGGGGAAAGTTTGGGCGCCATATTTCCCCCCTAAACTAAACACCCAATATACTTCCCAACCCCCCTCCCCTCCCCACCCCAATCCAAACACCCCGACTCCGTCCCTCATTGCAAACACCTTCTCCCTCTTCAGTCTCTCTTCACCCTCTCCCTCATCGGTCTCTCTTCATCCTCTCCCTCTTCAGTCTCTCTTCGACCTTATCTGTTATTTTACACTAACTATAAGAAAGATTGTAGAAGGGGGGGGGGTTGAATACAATCTTTTACAAACTTAAAAGATTCAAGAATAGTTAATACTTAACAATACTAGAAAAGAAAAACACCAAGTATTAAAAAATATGGGTGGATTGAATGATCCACCAATGAGATTTTATATTGAAGAATTTTTGGATTCGTTACAATTCTCACAGCTGCAGGTTCAACACTTGAACTGTTTCCAACTGTCAGATTTCTCTCAAGAAATTTGAACAAGTTCAACTGATGCTACTAACTATGTTATATACTCCAAGGTTACAAAGTTTAACTAGAATACAAATTTTGCACTCTAACCTAAACTATACTGCACATCTTTGTCTTATGCATGCCTTCTGTGATGTCTTCATATTTGACCATCTTCTTGATTTGATCCAGATTGCATTGCATGAGATAAGAATGTTTCTGGTTCTTCTTTATTGTCCTAATCAGGCTTCCATGTCTATTTTAGTGCAATTCGATTCATGTGACTTGTCAGAATTAAACTCTAGTCACTTTCAATGGATGTTTGCTTCATCCGTTGAAAATGCCTTCATCCATCGAACGAATTACAAACTTTATCGATCGAATACTGTTCCAGTCTCATCAGTTGAATACTTCAGCTTCATCAGTTGAACACTTTGTCTTCATCAGTTGAATGCTTGGTCTTCATCAGTTGAACTATAGTGCACTCTTCATCAGTTGAATTGTTACAACTCATTAGTTGAATATCCTTCACTTAGACAAAATTACATGGCATTGGATATTTACAATTAGCCATCCTATTCTATCCATTCGTTGATAATTCTAAAATGAAGTTACATAACAATTACACTGAATTTTGATAAAGATTCGTTGATATTGATTCCTAACAATCTCCCCCAATTTATGACTGGAGAAGATGCAGACATAAATTCTACACTTGATGATAACAAAAACACAAATAAAACAAAGTACAAAATTTAAGTGCATGAGATAGAAAATTTACAGATGATTTTGCTCCTCTAGACTGAGCAGTTCACTTTTTCCTAGAAGATCTTCTTCTGGACTTAAGCTTTTCTTCAAGAATTTCAATCTGTTTCTGAAAGATCCTGTAGATACATTCTTCATCACTATCTTGTCTATTGAGCTTGGATTGGAGAGTTTTCAGAGTATTCATTTGAGTTGATCTTTAGGTCTGAAGAATCTCCTAACACCCTGGTTGTCCCTAAACTCCATAATGGGGGTTGGCTCATAATGAATTTTCTTTCTAGTGTAGGGAATCTTCAGCTTCCTTGGCATGCTACTATCAGAACTCCACTCTTTCCTAATTTCTTGAATTCTCTTTAACACCATCTGCTTGGTTGGAGGTGCGAAGCCTCCAGTTCTTTTCATTGCAGCAAAAATCTTGGTGAGAGAACTGAAGCCTTCAGTACTGAGAACCCTGTGAAGAGGCTACACAACATCACCCTTGCTTTTGTATAAGAAAGCAAGTCTTTCAGGTAGCTTGGATGTATTCTCTATTCCTCTCACTTCTTGCAAATCATCCAAATCCAGCTCAAGCTCTGAGATTTCTTCAATATTAGTGATGAAAAGATAATCATCCTTGTTCTCAGGTTCTTTAGGAGGTTTTGAAGCATTAACTAGTTTTCTTGCCATTGTTTTCCCTTTCTTCTTTGGCTTTGTTGTATCCTGGACAAGAAAAGCTGGAATTGGAATATCTTCAAGATCAATTTGCTCCTCCTTTGGTATGATTGGCTCTTCATGAAAGTTGACATCAGAATGCTCAACTGTGGTTGCCTTGATTGGAGAAGAAGGATTTGAAGTTTGCACTAGTTCTTCTTCTCTTCTCTTAGCAGGCTCAGGCATCTTTGATTTGGCTTTTAGTCTAGGCTTCTTTTTCTTTGGAGCTTCCTTGGGAGCATCTCTATTTTCATTTGATAGCTCAGCCTCTAACTCTTCCATGAGCTCAATAGCATACCTTTCATCAACTTCTATTTCTTTGTTAATAGCAAGTTGTGTTTCTCTTTCCTTTCTTTCACATTCTCTGGCCACCTCCTCAGCTTTTTCAAAAGAATAATGTGGGTGGCCAGTTCCAACAAACAACTTCTGGCCTTCTCTATAGATTATAGCAAAATGAGCTTTTAAGGCTTCATCTGTGCTATCTTAGTAGCTCTTGATCTCTTGGCCCAGAAGCTTGTTCTTATATCCGGGAAAATTTTGTGATATTTAATTATAATAAATAACTGTTAAATGTTTTATCTGTCCATGTACAATTATTGTCATTTTCATGAAGCATGATTATTTTATTAACTACCAATAAATTGAATTCTCGCATAATTACCAAATTGTGATTATATTAATTGGTGAATATCATGATTAGTTGCCATAATATTTGATTGATGCCATTAATTGATTAATTGTGGTACGTGTTAAATTTTATAATTATAATTGTTTATTCTCGAACCGAGTGTGTAGCTTAGAAAGTGAGTTTATTAGCATTTTCATAAATCAGAGTTGGTCTTTGATTTAAAAATATTAAAATCCGTGTTTATTTATATTACAAACTATTGTCCAATTAAAATTACCAGAATATTTCAATTTTGGTATTTTTATGTTTTAACTGATTGCAAAATAATTATAAATCTCGCAGATAATTATTTTTGATTATTTGCACTTTTAAAATTATTCGGATAGTTTGATTTAAATATTTAAAAGAATTCAAAAATAAAACTTTTCACGGATTTATTTGATTTAGCTTCTTTAAAAATAGAGGGGGTGTAAACTTTTATATAAACAGTTTTAATTGATAAAACCAATTAGTGACAAGCAGTTTCGTCGATGTATTGCTGGCCACATTAGTTAGGATATATATGTTAGGTCCTATATTTTCACTATATAGAATGATATAGTGATCACAATCTGTAACACAGTAAGACAATATAAGAGATCGAAAGCAGTAAACTCTTATATTCACAAAGCTTTAATAGTTACAAAAACTCTCTCAGTGATTTATATTCTATCACCAAGAGCTGCTAGGGTTCTTAACAATGTACTCGATAACTCAACTCATATAGAGTAACCCTAATCTGTGTTTATATAGACACAGTTACAAAATCAATCTCTGATTTGATATCCTATAAATCAGCTAATAAATCTATCAATCAAAGATTGCTCCAGTTTTCTGTTTAGTTTCCATAGTCAGCAAATCACTCCTCAGCATCTATCCTTCCTTGAAGTATATCCGCTTCTGAGCTCTTTCCACGTGTAAACTCTGTCGAGTCTTGACTATGTAAACTCTGATCAGACTTTATCAAACTCTGTCAGACTTTACTAAACTCTGTCAGACTTTACTTAACTCTGATCAGCTTCTAGCTTAAACTCTGATGATTCCTGTTCTAAAACAAACTTTAAGAACATTAGCAGTAATCATCAATTATATCTAACAATCTCCCCCAACTTGTGCATACATTAATTATGTGCAAGTTAACAGATAATTGATGATGTCAAAACATTTAAGTCAAATGCAACAGAGTTTAACTAATTATAACAGAAAACTTTTAACACTTACAGATACTTTACTCCTTAGCTGCATAGACACCATTTGCTGTCTTTAGATACTCTCTGAGAAGTTCTTTTTCAGCATCATCAAGCACTGTAATCATTTGTCTCTTGATCTCTCTCAATTCTGGATCTGAAACTCCAGTTTGATAAATTGCAGCTCTGAGATCATAGATCTTGTTCTTCTTCAAGTCTCTATCCAGCCTTATATTGTAAGCTTTATCAGACTCTTCATTGAATGCAAGAGTTCTGATTCCAGCTATTGTTTCAATCTTTGCTGAATTTTTCTTCATCTCCACCAGCTGTCCTTTATGATTGAGGTATTTAGGAATGAAAGGTCCAGCATTTTTGTTTCCTGTAATCCCCATCTTCCTTCTGATTTGATCTTTTAGCAGGTTGGAGATGTGTTGTCCTGACTTGTTTCTCACTTGAAATATGTGTGATACATATCTCAATTCCTCCCAGTGTTTAGCATAGAGATCTGCTTCAAGTACTCTAAACACTGTTCCATCAGACATGAAGTAGATAAGAATATTATCTCCCCTGTCATTCTTCACCAACTGGACTGAATCAAGTTTGTCCATTTTATCTTGCAATACTCCAGTCTTAGGAGCACAGAGAGATGAGGGGTCATCTGGTCTTGATCCTATACTCTGATCAAATTTTTCATACTTGGATCCCAGCCCTCTTTTATCTCTTCCTGCCTTTTGATGAGAGAATGGTTTAATTGAGTCTTTTTCAAAACTTATTTCAGTCATCAGAGTGGGTTTTGCAAATCCAGCCAGTGGAGTAGTTGTTGGTTTGAACACAGCTTGAGCTTTGTCAGAGACTGTGTCTTTCTTTGCTTCCTTATTGACTTGAGCTGTGTCAGAGGTCAATTTTCCTTGTTGTGATTCTGCAACATGAGCTTTGTCAGAGATTGCAGCTTCTGATTTCTTTTCCTGTACAACTTGAGCTGTGTCAGAGGTTGTAAACTTCTTCTTATCCCAGCCTTTCTCCAGATTTTCATCTACTTTGCTTTTTCCTTTAGTTGTATATTCATCTTCAGAGAATACCTTTTTGACTGGTAAACTCTGATCAGCAACAGTAGCTTCTTTGATCAGTATCCCTTTTTCCTTTGGTCTGGCAGTTGATTTTGCAGGCTTTTGGATTTTTCCTGACTTTATTGCTTCAGCATGTTCTTTCTTTAGTTCTTCTTCTTCTGCAGCAATCAACTCCAAGTCCAAATTGGCTTCTGGATTTTCTTGTTCAAAAATTAACTTAGCAAGTTCTTCATCAGTCATTGGTTGATCTGATCCAGCCACTGGTCTCTGCTTTGACCCAGATGTGACATTGTGTGTTGGGACTGGAACAGACTTTGAACTTTGCTTAGGTTTTGAACTGTCAGAGTTTGAAATTCTTCCACCAGTTCCTGCCTGAAATCTCTTGTGCTTTGTAAAATCATCAGCATCATCATCATCATCCTTTTTCTTCCTTTTCAGAGTTTGAGTAGTAGACTTGCATTTGACTTGAGCTACTCTCTCCCCCTTTTTGGCATCATCCTCATCAGGAATCAGAATTGATGTGATCAGAGAAAGTGATGTTTGGATAGCTTCCAGCTGCTTTGACATCTTTTCTTGATTTGATTCAATCAAGGTCATCCTCTGGTCCAGAGATTCATTTGCAGTGACCAGCTTCTGTACACTTTCTTTTATAGGATTGATGGTCCTTTTCTTTTCCAGTTCATTTGTCTCCTTGACCTTTGCCACCTCTGTTCTTAGACCATCTATTGATTTAGATGTGTGGGCATGAGCAGGATGAAATGTCTTTAGATAGAGAATTGTGCCTTTGAGGCTTGACATAACATCAGAGTTTGTAATTTTCTTCTCTGCCATAGCTAAGAACTCTTCAGCTTTAGGTGTTTCCAAGGAATGCTGGTGACTCAACCAGAGTTTATCCCAGACTTCACTTGGTGGATCAACCTGAAGATTCCTTGGGAGTGGCTCAGAGGCTGTATTCAGAGTTTGTAGCCTGGCATTGAACTGGCTAGTAGACTCCCATTTTTGTTGTGTCAGAGGGACTTCAGCATTTTCATCCTTGTCAGTATCTGAACTGGCATCATCCTCAGTATCAGAGTTTGCTTTTTCATCTTGAGGAACAGGATCAGCAACTTTCTCCACATTATCCTTAGCAGATTTTTCTTGAGCTTCAGACTGTGACAGGATGGGCTCTTTACCAGTCTGAGCAAGAGATTGTAAAGCTTCTACAGCTACTTTGTCAGGTTCCTCAACTACATCAGACCTGTAGTTCTCTGGAGCTGTATCATGAACAATGGCATTCTCAGGTATTTTCATTGGAGAATGAGGAATTGGAGTAGAATGGCCATGATCAGATATTGGAGATTTAGGATCAGACATTTGAGACATTGTGGCTCCAGCTTCAGTTGTAGCTTGTGCATCACACGCTATTTCTTCATCTACTGCAGATGCTGTAGAAGTTGCTTTAGGAGATGTTGTAGGAGATATTAGAGGAACAGCTTGAAGAGGGTCCACCATCAGAGGTTGAGATGAATCATCAGGAATTGAACTGGATGGTGCTTGCTCTTCTTGGATGGTGAAATCAGTAATTTCAGATTCTGGAATCTTGGCCCTCTTTGGCTTGTGTGCCCTTCTTTTGAATCTAGCTGGTTTTGGACTGGGCTGAGCAGGTTCATTTGTTGTTGTAGGAATAGGTTCAGGATTTACATCTTGTGCAGGTTCAAGATCATCAAATTCATATGCTGCAACAAGTCTCCTCCTTCTTTTCTGCTTTGGAGTAGAAGCAGCTTCAGAGTTTATTGGGATATCAGAGTTTGGAGCTTCAGAGTTTGGTGGTTTATCAGACTTTGTCTGTGGAACTTGTGTATCAACAGAGGTTCTGATTTTTGTTGTAGAGGGGGCATCAGACTTTGTGGATTGAGATGGTTTTGTTGTGGATGATCTGGGTTTTCTGGTGACTGTAGGAGAGGTTGGATGTTGTGGTTGAGGTTGTTGAGGCTGTGGTTGTGGTTCCTGAGGAAGATTCAGCCTTGCTCTGAATGGAGCTGGGATTTGCAGAGGCCTGAGAACTGGTCTTTTCTCATCTTTAGATATGAGATCCTTAAAAGCCCTTTTATGAAGTTTAAAGGGTTTGATCTCATCTGCAGCATCAAACTCCACTTCTCCAACAGTGGCATTAAACAATAATTGGCAAAATCTTGAGAAATATATGACTTTCCTATTCTCAAGCATTCTTTCACCAATATTTCTAAGAACTAATCTACCAAAATCAAAAGCAGTAGAGTAGATCAGAGAATACCCGATCTGTAGCATGTCCATTGGAATAGCATCCCAGTTTGTAGATTTCTTCTGGAAAGCTCGGGTAATGCAATCAAAGAAAAAGCTCCACTCCTTATTGAGCCATGGACGCTTCAACTGACCCAGTTTATCCAGAGATTCGTAGTACCCCAATTCAAGCATCATTGTTCTGAGATTTGCATCTCCATTTGTAATGTACGCAGAATGTTCTGGCAAGTTGAGTGCCTGACGAACTGTTGCTGGAGTAACTGCATACTCCTCCCCGTCATAGGAAAACACAATTGATGGTGATCCATCTGCACCACCATTGTCATATGTACCCGACCTCCAAAAGCTGATGATTTGGCTTCCTGAAAGTCTTGCAGGAGCGGTGAGAGCTGTACCGATGACACTCTGTGCCAAGAATCGCTGAAAGGGATGATAATCCCTTGGGGCTTCAGCAGTATCAAGGATGGCTGCATAGTTGTTGGGAACAAATTCAACACCTGCCAAGATAAAAGCTGTAGTGGCCATTATATCAGAGATTGTGTTTGAGAAAATGTGTGTGAGAAGATTTGAATATTAGAGAGAAGAGAGCAAGAGTGTGTTGAGAGAGTATGTGTAAGTGAAGAAGTGAATAAGTGTATAAGTGAATGATAAGAAATAAAATCTGAAGTGAAAAACTCTTCAGATTTTGTTTCACTGAACACGCATGAGCTGTTTGTTCACTTGGACACCTGTCACAATACAACT
Source organism: Daucus carota subsp. sativus (assembly GCF_001625215.2). Lineage (NCBI taxonomy): Eukaryota > Viridiplantae > Streptophyta > Magnoliopsida > Apiales > Apiaceae > Daucus > Daucus carota. The sequence goes on from NC_030384.2 coordinate 18,710,468, forward strand.
GGTTGATGAAAGTTAGTGGGATGGAGAAACGATATTAGTAATCATGAGTGCAGTAAAACACGCGCAGTAATAAAGGCTGATTACACGTTCTCCTATTAAAATGTTTTTCATGTAAACCCACTAACAATACACCCGTTTGAAAATACTCTCTTCACATTCTCTGAATATTTGAACTCCTGAAATGTACAAGATTTAAAAAAATCAAGAACAATTCACTCGAATTTTAAACTCTGAGATTTAAATCATAGAAAATAAATTTCTAAATACCTCAGAATAAAAACATAAGTGTCAGAATATTCATCAATAAATCAGAGTTTGTTCTAAAATCCATAGCTCAATAATGTGCTTGTGAAATCTGTGTGTGGACATGTGAAATCAGAGAATATAAAATTTCACAATTTCGTAATTATAAGGTAGACAAAAATAATTTATGCAAGCTCTCAAAATTTAGACTGGGACATACTCTGATGAAAACAATAAAATAATATAACCCCCCTTTTTTTTTTTTTTTTTTTTTTTTTTTTTTTTTTTTTTTTTTTTCAGGACGCTTCTCAGTGTAAGTGAGGCACGACCTTTAAATATAATATGGCATTGGTATTTCTCCAGTAATCAGAGAATGTGACTGGTCACCATAGATTATAAAATCTTAGCAATTACTTAATACCAGCAAATGTTTGGTTCTTCCCAGTCACTGTCATCTAAGATCTCAAAGGAGTACCATGCTTATTCTTCAGGGGGTTTTGTCTCAGGGTAACAAAACATCAGAGTTTATAATCACTGTCTAATATATGAGAGAAAATTCAAATTAATCAGTCTCACTTATAATTAAGATATGTGAAGTAGTAGAGTCTCAATGATATCAGCATGCATAGTGTGAACTAATGCAGCACAAAATTGAGATCAGGATTAAGGAACTTAGCTGAGATTCATGATTACTCATTCTGAACATGCTTCATGGTATCTTCATAGGTGATTTGTCTCAGAGAAGATAAAAATGAGATCATTTATCAAGATTCAGAGTTTTATAAGCATCAGAGAATACTATCAGAGAATGTCATCAGAGAAAAGCAAACAGAGTATATCATCAGAGAATGTCATCAGATTTTAACAATCAGATTATATCATGGCAAATGTGTGAGTAATACATCTGGTAAATTTGACAATTTAAATTGTAAAGATCTAACCAATATGTTTACTCAGTTCCTGATATCATTCCTAGCTCATTCACCAGCCTAGTAAAAGTTGCTTCACTTAATGGTTTGGTGAAAATGTCTGCTAGCTGCTGTTCAGTAGGAACAAAGTGAAGTTCAATGGTTCCTTCCTCCACATGCTCCCTGATAAAATGATATCTGATACTGATGTGCTTTGTCAGAGAATGTTGAACTGGGTTTCCTGTCATAGCAATAGCACTTTGGTTATCACAATAAATAGGAATTTTAGAGAAGGATAACCCATAGTCCAACAGTTGATTCTTCATCCAAAGAATTTGAGCACAACAGCTGCCTGCAGCAATATACTCTGATTCTGCTGTTGATGTTGAGATGGACTTCTGCTTCTTACTGTACCAAGAAACTAGTCTTCCACCCAGAAATTGACAACTTCCACTTGTGCTTTTCCTGTCAATTTTGCAACCTGCAAAATCTGCATCAGAGTATCCAATTAGATTAAAATCTGATTCTCTAGGATACCATAATCCCAATGATGTTGTTCCCTTGAGATATCTGAATATCCTTTTTACTGCAATCAGATGAGGCTCTCTTGGATCTGCCTGAAATCTTGCACATAGACATGTGGCATACATAATGTCTGGTCTACTTGCAGTCAAATAAAGCAATGATCCAATCATTCCTCTATAGTTTGTGATGTCCACTGATGCACCAGTATCTTTTTCTAGTTTGGTTGCTGTTGCCATAGGAGTAGTTGCAGCTGAACTGTCTTGCATACCAAATTTCTTCAAAAGATTTTTGGTATACTTGGCTTGATTTATAAAAATCCCATCTTCAGTCTGTTCAACTTGTAAGCCCAGAAAATAACTGAGTTCCCCCATCATGCTCATTTGGTACCTAGACTGCATGAGCTTGGCAAATCTTTGACAGAGTTTAGCATTAGTGGAGCCAAAGATAATATCATCAACATAGATTTGAACTAAAAGCAGATCATTACCATGATTCAAATAAAACAGAGTTTTATCTATGGTACCTCTAGTAAATCCACTTTCAAGAAGAAATTGAGCTAGAGTTTCATACCATGCCCTTGGAGCCTGCTTTAGTCCATAAAGTGCTTTGTCCAACCTGTAGACATAGTCTGGATGTTTTGGATCCACAAAGCCTGGAGGTTGTTCAACATATACCTCTTCATCCAGTTTCCCATTTAGAAAAGCACTTTTGACATCCATCTGAAATACTTTGAATTTCTTGTGTGCAGCATAGGCCAGAAAGATTCTAATTGCCTCCAATCTTGCAACTGGAGCAAATGTCTCATCATAGTCAATACCTTCCTGTTGTGAATACCCTTTTGCCACAAGTCTTGCTTTATTCCTTGTAATGACACCCTCACTGTCAGTTTTGTTTCTGAAAACCCATTTTGCACCAACTATTGATCTGTCTTTGGGTCTTGGTACTAGGGTCCAGACTTTATTTCTCTCAAATTCATTTAACTCTTCTTGCATTGCTTGAATCCAATCAGCATCTTGAAGAGCTTCCTCCACCTTTTTGGGTTCTGTTTGTGACAGAAAGCAATGATGTAAACACTCATTGGCTGTAGCTGTCCTTGTTTGTACACCTGCTTCTGGATTTCCAATAATTAAATCAGGTGTATGAGATTTTGTCCACTTCCTAGCATGTGGAAGTTGACCATTTTCATCATTGGATCCTCCCCCTTGATCCATGCTCTCCTGATTCTGCTGATTATTCTCTGTAGCTCCCCCTGCAATTGTGCTATCAGAGTTTGAATCAGCATTCTCTGATGAGTTTGAGTTAACATTCTCTGATGAGTCTTCAGTAGAGTCTGAAACATTCTGATGCTCCCCCTCAACAAGTGCTTCACCATCATGAACCTGTAAGTTTTCATCAGAGTTTACTGTATTTTGTTCACAGTCAGAGTTTGACTGATCATCAGAGTTTGTTGAATCAGAGAAAATTTCTTCATTTTCAAAATGCAGTTCTTCATGATCATCCATATCTGTTAGACCCATTATTCTTTTGTCATCAAATGACACATGTATGGATTCCATGATCACCTTGGTTCTCAGATTATAGACTCTGAAGGCCTTTGTTATGATAGGATAACCTACAAAAATGCCTTCATCAGCTTTTAAATCAAACTTGGTAAGCTGTTCTGGATGAGTCTTCAATACAAAGCATTTGCACCCAAATATGTGAAAGTACTTCAGATTTGGCTTCTTTTTCTTCACCATCTCATATGGAGTTTTGCCATGCTTATTAATCAAGGTTGCATTTTGAGTGAAACAAGCTGTTTGAACAGCTTCTGCCCAGAAATAAGTAGGCAATTTAGCCTCATCAAGCATAGTTCTGGCAGCTTCTATAAGAGTCCTGTTCTTTCTCTCAACTACACCATTTTGCTGTGGTGTACCAGGTGCAGAGAATTGTTGCACTACACCTCTTTCTTTGCAGAACTCCTCCATTGTTGAATTTCTGAACTCAGTTCCATTATCACTTCTAATGATTTTCACTTTGTCATCAGATCCATGATCCAGTTGTGTCACATGATCCATCAGATGCAAGACTGTTTCATCTTTAGAGTGAAGAAAATATACCCAGGTGTATCTGGTATACTCATCAACAATGACAAGAGCATATTTCTTCCTTGCAATGGATGGTACATTGACTGGTCCAAATAGATCAACATGTAGAAGATGATATGGTTTGTTTATTGAGAATTCAGTCTTACTCTTGAAAGATGTCTTTCTCTGCTTGGCTTTTTGACATGAATCACACAATCCATCAGATGTCAGTAGTGATTCAGGGAGTCCTCTCACAAGCTTTTTCTTTATAAGCTCATTTATTGAATTGAAATTTAGATGTGAGAGCTTCTTGTGCCACTTCCAACTTTCTTCTGCAGAGATTCTTGTAGATAAGCAAATTGCTTTTCCCTCAGAGTTTGTAGGCAGGTGGATTTCATAAATATTTCCATGTCTGTGTGCAATCACTGCCACCTTGCCTGTAGACTTACTTACTATCTCACTGTGTTCTTCATAGAAATCAACATGATACCCTTTGTCACAGATCTGACTGACAGAGAGTAAATTGTGCTTTAGCCCTTGAACAAGAGCTACATTTGATATGATGACATTTCCAAGATTGATATTGCCATATCCCAGAGTCCTTCCTATGTTGCCATCTCCATAAGAAACACTTGGGCCAGCTTTCTCCACAAACTCTGATAGCAGGGCTTTATTTCCAGTCATGTGTCCTGAACATCCACTATCCAAGACTAGGATATTCTTCCTGTTGCCCTGCAATCACAAAGACCACTAATTGTTAGTTTTAAGGACCCAGACTTGCTTGGATCCTTTGGCCTTATTAAGTTTGTTAGCTTTTGCAGCGGATTCTTTATTATTATCAGAGTTTGAGCTAACAGACTTTGTAGCAGAGTTTGTACTAGAAACAGAGTTTGTACTTGCAGAGTTTTTATTAACCTTTAAAGAAGGTTTCAATTGATAATAATCATAATACAAACTATGATATTCTTTGCAAGTATAAATAGAATGCCATAAACTACCACAATGAAAACATGGATCTTGTGGTTTATATCTAATACTACTTTTTCTAACTCCAGACTTTGTAGGTAAAGAGTTAATGTCCTTGTTCTTCCTGCAAAAATTAGCAAGATGATTAGTATTACCACAGTTATGGCATGTCTTCCTAGGTGCATTTGGAATAGGCATGTAGTTATTACTCTTGTCTATACCAATCTTACCATTTCTATTTTTCTTAGGCTCTCTGTTTTTGTCATCAGACTTTACCTCTTTAAGCTTGTGTTTAAGCTGTTTCTGAGTCATCAGTCCTATGTTAACCTGTTTGGGCTTTTCAGATTTTAAATTGTTGTTAATCTCTGATTTTGGTCTACTCTGTTTAGACTTAGAGGATTCAGCAACAAATTTAACAGGTTTAACCTTAGGTTTTTGAGTTTTGACAAACTCTGTTTTTGATGACTCAGCTTCTGAGTTATCAGTGTAACCTAGTCCCTTTTTCCAATTTCCACTACCTAAGATATCCTGAGTAGTTTTGCCTGAACTAGTCCATGTCTTAATAATCTCCCTCTCCTTAGCAAGTTCTGATTGAAGAGATGCATACCTTTTTAATAATTCATCTTTGACAATGACAGCATCATCTCTTTCTTTCTGAACTTCTAGCATTTGAACTAATTCTTTTTCTAAAAAATCATTCCTTTTCTTTACACTCAGAGTTTCAGATTTTAATCTTTCATTTTCTAAAGTCTGATCTCTAAAGCTAGTGTGCAAAGTTTTAAGAAATAATCTTAACTCAGTTATATCTTCAGTATCAAAGGCAAGTGTAGAATGAGGTACCTTTGCAGTAGATTCAGAGTTGTTGTCAGTGTTTGCCATTAGAGCATAGTTGACTTCTTCTTCTGAATCAGATGTATCTGTCCAGTTTCCTTTCTTGGTGATAAAGGCCTTTTCTTTTTCCTTTTTGGCCTTCTTGCATTCAGATGCAAAGTGACCCTTTTCACCACAGTTGAAACAGGTGTACTTGTCAGCTTTTCCAGCTTTCCCTTCCTTGCCCTCATTCTTCCTGAAGTTCTTCTTGTCATAAACTCTGTCAGAGTTTTTGTCTTTTCTTGAAAAACTTTTGCCTTTGTTGAACTTTTTGTAAGCCAACTTCTTGAAGCTTTTCACCATCAATGCTGCTAACTGCATCATCTCACCATCACTGTCATCAGAGTCTGAGACATCAGAGTTTGAGTCATCAGATTTTGATGACTCAATGTCAGACTTTGTGACATGAGCTTTTCCTTTGCTCTTAGCAGCTTCCTCCTGAACTTTCAGAGCAACAGACTTTGATTTGCCTCCATGGCGTTTGCTTCTCTGCTCCATCTCAAGTTCATGAGTCTTCAGTCTTCCAAAAACATCATCAAGAGACATTTCTCCAAGATCAAGATTGTCTCTTATTGTGGTGACTTTCAAATCCCACTTTTCAGGAAGAGCTAGAAGGAATTTGAGGTTTGAGTCTTCAAGATCATATTCCTTGTCCACCAGAGATAAGTCATTCAGCAGTTTGACAAATCTATCATACAGATCTGTCAAGGACTCACCAGATTTTGAGTCAAAGTGCTCATACTCCTGTGTAAGGATGGTTTTCCTGTTCTTCTTGATGGCCTTAGTTCCTTGACATCTGGTTTCCAGAGCATCCCAGATTTGTTTTGCAGTTTTGCACCCAATCACCCTATTAGACATTGCATTATCAAGGGCACTGTGCAGAAGGTGTTTCACCTTAGAATCTTTACCAATTGACAGGATGTCCTCAGGGGTATAATCTTTCTTTTCTTTTGGGACCATTTTCTGAGGTTCATCTGCAAGCCCAACAGAGAGCTTGGTAGGCATATGTGGTCCATCATAAATCCTGTCAAGGTATTCTGGATCAACAGAGTCTAAGAATATGATCATTCTCTCTTTCCAGACTGGATATTCAGATGCCTTAAGGATTGGAACTCTAAAGGACGAAGCTTGTGATTTTTCAGACATGATTGTGTTTAAGATCTCACTGTAGTAATCTTAACAGAGCTGGCTCTGATACCACTTGTTAGGTCCTATATTTTCACTATATAGAATGATATAGTGATCACAATCTGTAACACAGTAAGACAATATAAGAGATCGAAAGCAGTAAACTCTTATATTCACAAAGCTTTAATAGTTACAAAAACTCTCTCAGTGATTTATATTCTATCACCAAGAGCTGCTAGGGTTCTTAACAATGTACTCGATAACTCAACTCATATAGAGTAACCCTAATCTGTGTTTATATAGACACAGTTACAAAATCAATCTCTGATTTGATATCCTATAAATCAGCTAATAAATCTATCAATCAAAGATTGCTCCAGTTTTCTGTTTAGTTTCCATAGTCAGCAAATCACTCCTCAGCATCTATCCTTCCTTGAAGTATATCCGCTTCTGAGCTCTTTCCACGTGTAAACTCTGTCGAGTCTTGACTATGTAAACTCTGATCAGACTTTATCAAACTCTGTCAGACTTTACTAAACTCTGTCAGACTTTACTTAACTCTGATCAGCTTCTAGCTTAAACTCTGATGATTCCTGTTCTAAAACAAACTTTAAGAACATTAGCAGTAATTATCAATTATATCTAACAATATATAACACCCCCAATTAGATAAACATCCGTGTTCCACGTCGCAGTTGAAGATCAGGGTTACAAATTGGGAGACAAGCGAAGCTAGGGTTTTAAGTCAAAAAAATCGATTATAACAGGTAAGGGTAGAGCTGATTATTAAATTACAGTCGGGTATTGTTAGGGTTATACTGAAATATTCGTTTGAAGTATATAACAATTATTTGAGAATCTTCAATGCATGTTTTCACATTGTCTGTATATTATATATTGTAGACAATCTAGTATCAAATGGGATAGCAGAAGATTAGATTGTCAGACTCCTTATATAATATAATAAGGGTTCACAGTCGAGGTGGTGTTAGACAAACCACTGGAATGGCTGAAGTATTATTTGGAAATAGTTTATCTTGACTATTGAATAATACTTATATACTTTGTGTATATTGAACGGGATCAAAATAGTAGAATAATTGTCTCTTTAATTCTGACAATAAAGAACTAAGATTCTATGATGTTATTAATGCTTAAGTTCTTAATCCGGATATAGTGATTGACACTTGTATTTAATGCACATGCCTTGACTCATAAATTGAGTAATTTATTTTAAATTACGAATTTATGTATTGGGCAATGACATTATATACAGAGTGGGATATTGACTATAAAAGGAAACCGTGTCCGAAAAATATATTCGGGTGATGATGTCCTCTTGAAAGCTCATAAAGATAATTATGCTTTAGTCCTGCAGGCAGATTTGTTCTTGCATAATTATAAGGTTGAGTGGATGATCAAGGATAAAAGATATTAATTAAATTAATTGTCAGAAATTAATTTAATTAATGGACATGCGATATCTTAAACATGGGGAATTTATAAGCAATTAATATGGGAGCCGAATTAAATAATTAATTTACGGAATTAGGAAAGGTAGTGCAAATATTAGTTCTTTAGTGGATAGAATTAATATTTAATGACATTGGGCCTGGCCCGGAATGTCATTAGAAGGCCTGACCTAATGATCCATGATCCCTGCTGTAGCCTATATATATTCTCGTTCTCCTAAAGCTGAAACACACACCAAAACGAATTAATCCTAGAGTCAGAGAGAGGCAGACGTTTTTCTCAAGGAGACAGCTAGGGTTTTGGGTTTTCGGAGCTTTAAGGAGAGGCACACCTTGGGAGATCGAAGGCCACACTTCGTCCAAGGAGAATCAAGGAATACAGTAGAAGACGTGGATTTGAATCGCTTGCGCCGTAGCGATTAAGGTTAATATTCTGTTCGAACTTTTAATTAATATCATAAAACGCAGGGCCAAGGTCCGATTGTTCCTACAATGGCAACAGAGCCAGGTTGCGGTTCTGCGATTTATGATATGTAGTCCATGTCATGATTATATATGCATGTATATAGTGATTCTGTGATGCAGGTCGTTGTCCACTATTATGGCCGTGTTTTAATTATTCTGTTATGTTTGGATTCCACGTGGTTTATCGTGGCTGTTGTAAATCACGAGGGTTGATCGTGATAGTTTTGATCTTGTAATTCAATTTGTAATTGTTTTAGATTATGATCTGATGTAATAGAATAGGCTGGTTCGCCTGTACAATTTGTATGTAATTGTTTGATCAACGGGGCTGCAAGAAACAGAGATCTTCCGCTGCTGCGATCTGTTGCCGCTGCTATTTAGGGTAACTTTTGCATACGATGTCCGATTTGGGCGCATAATACCTTTTCGGGGACGGCAGAACTAGACGGACAGGCTCCAAATCGACGTAGTCCATTTGATGCAGTTTTTCAGGGCGTTCTGAGGCTGTTTAGGCCTCCAAACGGGCTCTCGAAGATTTTCGGAATTTTTCGAAGGATGATTTCGAAGATGTTTTTCCGGGGCCATAATAGTGGATGTGTTTCATTATGTTTTACATAATTTCTGCCTTTTCTTGATTATTGCTACTATGTGTTTCTTGTCTGTGTTGTTATGCCATGTGATACTAACCCTTCGCATGCTAGAATGACATGGACATAGGGATGTTTTTAATTAATGCTTTAATCATGCTAGTATGCTGCCATGTTATGTGTTCTTTATGTTGCTATAACCATGATAGTATGCATGTGGACTTCGAAGAAATAACATAGGGCGATGCATCTAGATTAAAATCCTCAAAGTAAATTCTAAGTGGGAGAGGGAGTTAATATGGTATTAAATCCCATGGTCTCCATCATTGTTTGTATGTAATTTAACATATAAGGAGAATATAAATTATGTATACGTCACCCATCGTGGCATGTAATTTATGGTGCCTAGAATGTTATAGATATTACTGGAACAAACTTCTTGAATTAATACGAATAGATACGAATTTCCTTTATCTCTGATTTGGGGCGATTTCTAAGGCTTATAGGTATTAAGTGAGACCGATGTGACTCCTCCACTGCCTAGAAGTCAAACCAGACACGAATATTGAATTGAAGTATTCTATTCGAGAAATATTGGAAGGTATACATGCCGCCCATCGTGGCGTACCAAGTTCCATAGGTTTCGGGTAATTTAAGATTTGATGATGGTATACACTTAGCTATGAAAAATAATATAGACCACCCCAACGTGGCTTATTGTTTAGTAATAGGACCGAAGTAACGTTTAAACAAATTTAGGTGGTATACATGTCACCCATCGTGACGTACTAGAAACTTATGGTGTTTAAACGTTAGTGCATTTAATTTTAATAATTGTTAGAGGAACCAATAGGACTTAATTTTTTATGCACCCTTCTTTATGTGTAATGTGATTTTTTCATGCATGATTCTCAGGATATAATGGGGTTTAATCCACTGTTCACCATACTTAAGGATAACAAACTTACCGGACCTAACTATATTGAATGGAAACGTAATTTGGACATTGTGTTGACTGCTGAGGAGTACAAGTTTTGCACTTATGAACCCAAGCCTGAGCAGCCCGCTGCTGATGCTCCTGATGAGGAGAAAGAGTATTATAAGCGGTGGACAAAGGCTGATGACATGTCGCGATGTTACATTCTGGCAGCAATGTCGGGTGTTTTGCAGCATCAGCATCAGGCTATGGCCACTGCTTCGGATATGCTTTTTAATCTCAAGGAACTTTTTGGAGATCAGAATAGGGCTGCTAGGCAAGTAGCCATGAAGGCTTTAATGAACACTCAGATGGCTGAAGGTACACCTGTAAGGGATCATGTTCTCAAGATGATGTCACATCTGAATGAGATAGAGATCCTTGGTGCAGAGCTTGACGGGGAAACCCAGATTGACATTGTCCTTATGAGCTTGCCCAAGAGTTTTGAGCAGTTCCGCTTGAATTACAACATGAACAAGAGGCAGTATAGTCTTGCGGAACTGCTGACAGAACTTCAGGCAGCTGAAGGATTATTTCGCCAGAGTGTTCAAGTGAATGTGGCTGAGAAAGGTTCTTCCTCCAAGCCGAAAGGCAATAAGAAGAAGAAAAAGGCTCAGACACAGCAAGCTGTGAAGGCAGTGGGGGTTCAAGGTGGTGTGAAAAAGCCTAAGGGGAAGTGCTACCGGTGCAAGCAGTCGGGTCACTGGAAAAAGGATTGTCCTCTTCCTAAGAAGACAAACAATACTGGTATGTCTCTTTCTCTAGTTACAGAAACATTTATAGCGGCTATATCTACGAGCACTTGGTGTGTAGATACTGGAGCCACTGATCATGTTTGTAACTCTATGCAGGGGTTCCAGCAATCCAGAATGCTTAGAGATGGCGAGATATACGTGTTCATGGGAGATGCTACGAAAGTAGCAGTAGTTGCAGTAGGAGTTATTCATTTATCTTTTGGTTCTGATAGGATTTTGGTTTTGAACAATTGTCTTTATGTACCTTCTTTTAGAAGGAATTTGATTTCGGTTTCTAAACTTGCTATGGATGGTTATAATGTTTGTTTGGATCGTAATGTTTCTATTATGATGAATAAACGGATTATATGTTCTGGTACATTGCAAGACAATTTGTATATAATTAATCCTAGTCAACCCGCACTGCAACTACAACATAGGGTATTGAACAACACATCTTCTACCTCTAATAAAAGAAAGGAACCTTCTAGTTTGAACCAAACATATCTTTGGCACTTGAGATTAGGTCATATTAACTTGAGGAGGATTCAAAGACTGGTAGTAGACGGGCCTTTAGGCTCATTGGCAGTGGAGCCATTTCCAGTTTGTGAATCCTGCTTGGAAGGTAAAATGACCAAAAGGCCTTTTAAGGCAAAGGGGAATAGAGCCAAAGAAGTGTTAGGATTGGTTCACTCTGATTTATGTGGACCTATGAATATCCAAGCAAGAGGTGGTTATGAGTATTTCATCACTTTTATTGACGATTATTCTAGATATGGATACGTTTATTTGTTGCACCGTAAGTCTGAGTGCTTTGAGAAATTCAAAGAGTACAAAGCTAAAACGGAGAAGCGACATAATAAAAGTATCAAGTCACTACGATCTGATCGTGGTGGCGAATACTTGCTTGGGGAATTCAGGGAATATTTATCAGAGAATGGGATAGAATCCCAGTTGACTGCACCAGGCACACCCCAGCAGAACGGTGTAGCAGAGAGAAGGAACCGGACTCTTTTAGAGAGTGTTAGATCGATGATGAGTTATTCGGATTTACCCAAGTCCTTTTGGGGACATGCCTTAGAGACAGCAGCTTATCTTCTGAACTTAGTACCTTCTAAGTCAGTTCCTAAAACCCCTTTAGAATTGTGGACCGGGGACAAACCGAGTCTGAGACACATTCGGATATGGGGTTGTCCAGCACATGTGCTGAACAAGAACGCGACTAAGCTAGAATCTCGTACAGAAGTAAAGCTGTTTGTAGGCTACCCCATGGGAACAAAAGGTTATTTATTTTATAGTCCTAAGGATCGGGATGTCACTGTTAGCACCAATGCAAGATTCTTAGAGGAAGACTATATAATGAATCACAAACCCATGAGTAGTATCGTTTTAGAGGAATTAGTGGGAGGGACGAATAATGAACCTGTAGTACAAGTAGAACAACCACAGTAGACTGTGCAACCGGTCACTAATACCGCACCAGTTCCTCGTCGTAGTGGGAGGGTTGTTCGACAGCCCGACAGATTCATGTTTTTGGGAGAGTCTTCAGACTTGGTCTCTGGTGAACATGATGATGATCCCCGGACATACGAAGAGGCAATACAGGACAAAGATGCAAGTCTTTGGCAAAAGGCAATGGATTCTGAGATGGAATCAATGTATTCTAATCAGGTCTGGGAGCTCGTGGAACCACCCAAAGGTGTAAAACCTATTGGATGTAAGTGGGTCTACAAGAAAAAGAGGGGATCAGACAAAAAGGTGAAAGCCTGGAAAGCAAGACTTGTTGCGAAAGGGTATACTCAGAAAGTAAGTATCGATTATGAGGAAACCTTTTCGCCAGTAGTCATGCTGAAGTCAATCCGTATTCTTTTATCTATAGCAGCTCATCTCGATTATGAGATTTGGCAAATGGATGTCAAGACAGCTTTCCTTAATGGAAATCTTGAGGAAACCATCTATATGCAGCAACCAGAGGGATTCATTAAAGAAGGCCAAGAGCATCTTGTTTGTAAGCTGAAGAGGTCTATTTATGGACTTAAACAAGCTTCTAGGTATTGGAACATTCGCTTTGATCAGGCAGTCCAGTCATATGGATTTGATCAATGTCCAAGCGAAGCATGCGTGTATAAGAGATGTGAGGGAAATGCAGTGGTTTTTCTAGTGCTTTATGTTGATGACATTTTACTCATTGGAAACAATGTTAAGATGTTGTCTTCAATAAAGGCATGGCTGTTCAAACAATTTGAAATGAAGGACTTAGGTGAAGCAGCATACATCCTTGGGATCAAACTTATAAGGGATCGCAAGAAAAGGATGTTGGCTTTATCTCAGGAGCCCTATATAGATGACGTATTAGCTCGTTTTAACATGCAGGACTCCAAGAAGGGTAATTTACCCTTCAGACATGGAGTTACTCTATCAAAGAGGCAATGTCCTTCGACACCTAAGGAGATAGAGAACATGAAGGCAGTTCCTTATGCTTCGGCATGTGGGAGCCTAATGTATGCAATGTTATGTACGAGGCCTGATATCTGCTTTGCCGTGGGCATGGTTAGCAGATACCAGTCAAACCCAGGACAAGAACATTGGAGTGCTGTAAAAGCAATACTCAAGTACCTGCGAAGGACTAAGGAGTATATGCTGGTTTACAAGTCCTCTGATTTAGTGCCTCTGGGATATACTGATTCGGATTTCCAGACAGATAAGGATAAGAGAAAGTCCACCTCAGGATGTGTTTTTACTTTGGGAGGTGGAGCCGTAATATGGAGGAGTGTGAAGCAGAAATGCATCGCGGACTCAACCATGGAAGCCGAATATGTGGCAGCCTCGGAGGCAGCCAAAGAGGCTATATGGTTCCGAAACTTCCTGCTGGATTTGGATGTGGTTCCTAATCTGCCACAGCAAATCACGATTTATTGTGATAACACTGGTGCTGTGGCGAATACCAAGGAACCACGGGCCCATAAGGCAGCGAAACACATAGAGCGTAAGTATCACCTCATACGACAGTTCGTTAAGCGAGGAGATATCATTGTGGCTGATATAGCATCAAAGGATAACCGGGCAGATCCTTTCACGAAGAGCTTACCAGCTAAGGCTTTTCAGGAGCACGTGGAAGCGATAGGAGTCAGATACTTTGTCACATAGTTATATATAGTTGGTAGTGGATTGCTTGTAATAGACACTGATATACTCAAAGAATATCTTGAGTATAAGTGGGAGATTGTTAGGGTTATACTGAAATATTCGTTTGAAGTATATAACAATTATTTGAGAATCTTCAATGCATGTTTTCACATTGTCTGTATATTATATATTGTAGACAATCTAGTATCAAATGGGATAGCAGAAGATTAGATTGTCAGACTCCTTATATAATATAATAAGGGTTCACAGTCGAGGTGGTGTTAGACAAACCACTGGAATGGCTGAAGTATTATTTGGAAATAGTTTATCTTGACTATTGAATAATACTTATATACTTTGTGTATATTGAACGGGATCAAAATAGTAGAATAATTGTCTCTTTAATTCTGACAATAAAGAACTAAGATTCTATGATGTTATTAATGCTTAAGTTTTTAATCCGGATATAGTGATTGACACTTGTATTTAATGCACATGCCTTGACTCATAAATTGAGTAATTTATTTTAAATTACGAATTTATGTATTGGGCAATGACATTATATACAGAGTGGGATATTGACTATAAAAGGAAACCGTGTCCGAAAAATATATTCGGGTGATGATGTCCTCTTGAAAGCTCATAAAGATAATTATGCTTTAGTCCTGCAGGCAGATTTGTTATTGCATAATTATAAGGTTGAGTGGATGATCAAGGATAAAAGATATTAATTAAATTAATTGTCAGAAATTAATTTAATTAATGGACATGCGATATCTTAAACATGGGGAATTTATAAGCAATTAATATGGGAGCCGAATTAAATAATTAATTTACGGAATTAGGAAAGGTAGTGCAAATATTAGTTCTTTAGTGGATAGAATTAATATTTAATGACATTGGGCCTGGCCCGGAATGTCATTAGAAGGCCTGACCTAATGATCCATGATCCCTGCTGTAGCCTATATATATTCTCGTTCTCCTAAAGCTGAAACACACACCAAAACGAATTAATCCTAGAGTCAGAGAGAGGCAGACGTTTTTCTCAAGGAGACAGCTAGGGTTTTGGGTTTTCGGAGCTTTAAGGAGAGGCACACCTTGGGAGATCGAAGGCCACACTTCGTCCAAGGAGAATCAAGGAATACAGTAGAAGACGTGGATTTGAATCGCTTGCGCCGTAGCGATTAAGGTTAATATTCTGTTCGAACTTTTAATTAATATCATAAAACGCAGGGCCAAGGTCCGATTGTTCCTACAGGTATATGTCTATGTGTGACTATCTGCTCATATGAATTTATATCTTGTATTGTTGCGATTGTTGAATGAGTTGTTGGTGGTTTGGTTGGGCGATTGTTGTTGGGTAGAGTTCGGGGTCGTGTGGTGTTGACTGATGGTTGGCGCGGCGTAAGGAGGGGCGGCAAATTCGTCGCTGGTCGGAGGTTGTATCGGAGGCGAGTAGATTTGGGGGTGAAGGGAGAGGGGTGAATCGCCGGATCTGTATCGGAGAAATAAGGGCGGGGCGAGTAGGGACGCGAGGGTGAAGAACGGAGGGGCGAAGCAGCGCTGCAGTAGCGCGACGGCGGCACCGCCGCTGGAAGGAGCCGGGCGGCGTGGTGGTTCTGGTGCTGCGAGAGAGAGGGACAGAGTGATGGCGGAAGAAAAGGGGCTGTTAAGAAAGGTGCTTTGTTCGAAGTACAGGGCAGGGTGGTGGTCTGCTTCTGGACAGTAGAGAGGGAGAGAGAGAGGCTGTGGAGTTGGCCGGAGGATGGCAGTCGGGCAAGAGCAGCGGAGGCTGCGTTTTCAAAACGGAGGAGGAGAAACAATGTTATTAGTTTTGTTTGTATTATTATTTCTATTGTTATTGTTAAGTAATTGACAATGATAATATTAATAATAATATTAATGAAATTAATACTTATTTTGAAGGAGTATATTGAAGTGTATCAAGTTGTATTACTACTATTGTTGTAATGTGTAGTAGTTACAGGAATCAATCTAGAATTTAAGTTATGTAAATGTTGCGACAATGGAGATAATTTATTTTATTCAAAACGGCAATTCGATATTTTATTCGGATACCATTTGATTATACTCTTGTCGTTAATATTTATTAATCCAAATTCCAAACATGATCCCACCTATATATATCTGTTAGTATTGTAATTGTTTATTTTATTAAATTCATAATTAGAATGAATAATCTGTGTGATTGTTATAAACAACACTTGACACGTGATAACATGAATCACATATTATATGAAATTCCTGATTATATGATATGTGACTTACTTGTTAATGCCATGATTAGTATAAACGATTGGGTAGTTTATATTAATACGAGACGTTTAATTAAGTCAATTGAGTTGACCCGAGTTGTTAAATCAATATTTTTGATTTATAGATTCAAGAGTTGACAACAAGTTTTAAGTCAAGTACCAGTTAGTGTGCAAAGAGGCAAGTGATTCTATTCCACAACTTTTAATTATTGCCAATGCAATTATTATCATATTCTGTATTTCAAATCAGAGAATACCATATGCTTGGAATATAATTATTGTTCTGTATTCCATTGTAAGACACACCATACAGATACTCAAATAATGATTGAATTCAATACATTCCAATAATTGGATTCACTACATTCTAGTAATCATTCTACTAGAATCCTTGAATTACTTTTAAGATAGGTAGTGAAAAATAATTCTATCCAGATATACTCCATACAGTATAAATTTGAGTTCATAATAAGCAAATAACTAATTATTTTAGTTATGTTGCCATCAATTGTTGGGATTACTCCGGACCATGTGAAATGGGGAGTTGGTTGAATGAGAGACTTGATTGATTCAACTCCCTAAGAAAAACGTTTTTATGGATTGGGTGTTTGCGTAAGAGGCCGGGACGGCGGTCCAGTGAAGGGCTATTTGGGTATTATTAAAATATGATAATACTTTGCTGCCAAAGGCCAATGTGTTGCCTTATATTGGTACCTGCGAATTAGGACATGCTTCTACGAAGTGTGATCCCGTGCTGTCACACGGGCTGATCAGCTGTGATAGTACACCCGTCAGTGGAGATTCCATTCAAAAATTTATGATTTGATTACTTAAGCTGATATTGCTTTTGTTTTCCATTGGATACTATTGTTTCCTATCTCTTTACTTCCAAAAGGATAGCACTTATTAATGCTTTACATTTAAGCATTATATATATATATATATATTGCTGAGTCTTCTAGTTGCTCATTCTTGCTTTGTTGTTGTTGTTGTGCTAATCTTTCAGCCGGACCCAGTTATGCCGAGAGTACGTCTAACCGCCAGAAAGAGGGTACCACTTAACCACCCCTAGCTGTTCAGGTTTAACCTTCCCGCACAGGTAGGATGAACCCAAGGTGTACATAGAACTTTTGGTAATGTGTAATAAAATATGAATTAGTCATAAAACTTATCTAGACTTTTGGAGGATTTGTGTAGCTTCATGTAGAAGTTATTCTAATCAGGTGTGTAGTGTGTAATCACATAATGGTTTTATTGAGTGCTTGTTTCATATCATAAATTGTGTACGATCCAGTTGCATGCAGGGGTCATATTATTGTCTTATAATATTAGTATTTTATTCCACTGTGCATATTATATTGTTGTGAGTCAGGTTGTGACCCCCAAATCGAGACCCCTGGTTTGGAGGGCGTCACACTTGTACTCATTTTCATCAGGCCTGGCTAGAGGGAAGTAGATTGAACTTGAATCTTTTCCAGACTTTGAGTAACCAGATTTGATAGGTGACATGATGGCTTTGAATTCATTCAATATTGATGGCTCACCCTTCTCCTTCTTTGATGGAATCACAATCTCAGGTGTGATTACCCTGAGAATTGTTGTTGTAGTTGGGAAAGAGGTTGGAACAACAGTGGTTGTAGATTGTAAAGATGAAGAAGATTTTTGTGCCAACAATTGATTTAGCCTCTCCTTTATGGAATCCCTCTTGCTCCTTTCTTTGAGATAATTTGCAGTGTAATAGGGAGGTGGAATCCTAGATACCAGCTCTGCAGGCGAGGGAAAGGGCTCCTTCTCCCCCTTTTTGTTCTCATCAAGTGCAGGGGGTCTAGGCACATTGATGCCAGATGCCATGAGAAGGTGTTGAAGAAGATTAGTTTGCACCCTTTGGTGTTGCAGCATCTCATGCATCCTGGCATCCAGAACATTAACTCTGTTTTCCAGAGTATCTAGTTTACTTTCCAGCTTGGCATGCTTTTTCTCAGAATCAGACATTGCAGAGACAGCTTTGATGGGAAGTCTTTCATCAATCTTAGCAGACAAGTCATTCTTGACTGCAGTGATGGTTGAATTTAAATGCTCCACTTCTTTCTGGAAATGTAGAGATTGATACTTGTGTAGTCTAAGATTGTCCAAGGCGTGGCTGGCAAAGGTAGCAGAGATTGAAGAAGAAGAGCTACCAGCTTGGGAGTTGACCAAAGTTGAAGCTTGTCTTTGTAATTCCAAGATAACAACAGTGGCATTTGCCGACTGCATAGAGAGCCAAGAAGGGAGAGAAGTGGATGGCTCTAGAGGCTCCCTATCAAGTAAATTATCAATAGCTTCATTGAGGTCCTCATCACTGTCATCTTCATATTGAAAATCATCACCAGTATTGGCAGGCAGAGCTGCAAGTGCCTCCTTAGCTCTGAGCATGGATGCAGTGGTGTGAATTAGATTTAGGCTCCTCTCAGCTGCTTGATTGTCCAACCTTGCAAAGGCTTGATAAGAGGACATCCCATGAGTAAAAGTCTCAGGGTTAGGTGGTACACTATCCAAGATAGATCTGTATTCATCTTGGATTTCTTGCTCACTTGGCCTATCATTGACACTTGCATTTCTCTCAATTTCTCTATTTTCTTGCATCAAGGGCTCCCCTTGGCTCACCACACATCTTAACTCTCCCTTACTAGTTCCTACCAAGGAACCACTCAAATCATCTCCTTTTTCCTGACTGGAAGAAATAGCCAGACTCTCCACTAGCTCTCCTTTTGCCAGCTCCCAAGGCTGCCTCTCCACACTTTCATTCCCTTCCTCAGTCCTAAAAGTGTTTGTGCTATGATGTGATCAACTACTGTGGAAGGTGGAACATCGGTTGAAGAAACAGTAGTTGTCAACTGATGTGTGTCATCAGTTGAAACATGTATAGAAGAGGCTTTCAACTGATGAAGGCTGTTAAGCGCATCAGTTGAAGGACAAACATTGTTCGATGGATGAAGGAGATCCATCGAAGATGAAGAAGAAACAACCATTGAAGTTGTGACAGTTGAGTCTGTGGTGATTGATTTTGAGTGTAAATCCACAGAACACATTATCACAGAAGAAGAAATTTTGTGAGAAAGATCCAACAAATCATCAATATGATGACGATCAATCTCAGAAAGGGGCTCCTCCATGAAATCCAAAGATGGAGAATTTACAATAGTGGTGTGAATTAATTCCACATCAACAGAAGTTTTGGATTGTGTTTGGGGTTGACAAATAGTAAGATCAAAAATAGGAGATATAGGGATTGAAGAAGTAGAAGGGTCTGTGACTCCACATTTACTGGAGTCACATCAAGCTGAATTTGTGAAGTCTTAGGCATAAAATCTATGATTTTAGCCTTAGAAGTGTGTGCAGATGTTGTGTTCTCAGACTTACCACCCTTGGTCTTCTTTCTTCCATAGGCCTTGATGGGTGAACTGTCCGTCCCCCTTTTTAACTGTGCCCCTGGCTGTGGGCTATTTTCAATAACAACATCCTTTTGGGAGGATGTTGTTAGAATTGAGATTGAATCCTTATTAATCTCTGTAGTCTTTTGGGTGACTAAAGAGTGGCTGGATTGGTTTTTACTCACCTCTCCATCCTTATCCTCAGGGTTTCTTTAATGATCAACCTGTCCCTCCCCCTCTGAAAGGCATATGTTAAGCCTATTTGTAATTAAGAGATATCAACTCAACTCTGATAAGAAAACAAGTAAATATCAAGTGCTGTTAATCGGAATCCGTATGAAGAACGTCAAATGATTTATTGAAGATTTTATGTCAGAAGAATTTCAGGATGCTGCTATGAACCATTGGGAGAAGTTCATTAATATGTTCAAGCCTCAATGTACAAATAATCTTTTGTAGCACGTCCAGAAGATCAGAAGGTATAAAGTTTCAATACTTTATTTATTCAGAAGATTCCATTATTGTGTCTACAAATGAAGAAGAACTCGAAGACGAAGATTCAATGAACAAGTCACAGATTAATTGTTTAATTGACAAAGAATATTTAATTCAGCTAGTTACAGATGAACCAGATAGTACATTTGTGTATCAGCTCATCAGATTAAATATTCCGTGTCAAATGAAAGTGGTCGTTCAATCAAGACAAAGATCGGAATTGTTTAAAGAAGACTGAAGACTCTAGTGCAGAAGGAAAGGGGTTAATATGATTATCTAATTAATTATTTCACTTCTCAAAATAATTATATTGGATGTGTAATCTATTTATTAAATTGATTCTATCTCGAATTAATTTAATTTATGAATTTATGCATTTAATATAATTAAGTGAATATTAATTGGTTAATTATATAAAAGAAAATGAATTGTTATATATATTTAGAACTCGAAGTCAATCCAATTGATTGTCTTACCTTCCCAAAGATCGTCTAATCCTTAGCTTCCAAGACAAGCCAATTGATTGTCTTACCTGCCCAAAGATTGTCTAATCCTTAGCTTCCAAGACAAGCCAATTGATTGTCTTACCTTGTATTGAGATTGTCTTAACTTGGATTGAGATTGTCTTACCTTGGCTAAGATTGTCTTTCCTTCCATAAGGATTTTCTTACCTTGGCTAAGATTGTCTTTCCTTCCATAAAGATTGTCTTACCTTGGCTTAGATTGTCTTTCCTTCCATAAAGATTGTCTTACACCTTGGCTTAGATTGTCTTACCTTCCCATAGGATTGTCTTACCTTGTCCTGAAATGTCTTGCTAAGCTATAGACAACCATTGTGATTGTCTTGCCCCTTGTAAAATTGTCTTAGCAAGCTTTGCATTGTCTTGTCATAAGTTGTCTTGCCTTGTTCATGGGGTTTGCCTATAAATATGGCCTTCCCCCTTCATTTGTTCTTGTTCAAAGTCATTGTAAGCTTTCAAGTTGTGCTAAACTTGCTATTCGTTAAATCCACAGTTTACTGTGCTTTGATCACTCGGTTGTTTTATACCGCTAAGTTAGAATACATCCTGTCAAATTTATTCTACATCCTAGTGGATATTAAAATGAATCATATTAATTATATAACGACTTACACAATGTTATATTAATTAATTAAAATCTGATTAACCATTTTATATTCAATCAGATTATTCCGCCGCGATTATTTTTAGTTACGATTGTATTCAACCCCCCCTTCTACAATCGTTCCAGGACCTAACAATTGGCATCAGAGCGGTTGATATCATTTTACCGTATCAGATCCTATACACACTCTGTAACGTCCAAATATTTTTTTTTGAATTAATTTTTATTCCAAAAATTAATTTTGATTTAAAAAATTTTTCTTTCAAAAATCCAAATCTCATCCAAACACTATTCAATTCAAATCCAAATATTTTTTTAATTCGAATTAATTTTTATTCCAAAAATTAATTTTGATTTAAAATATTTTTCTTTCAAAAATCCAAATCTCATCCAAGCACTATTCACTTTAAATTCAAATATTTTTTTTCGAATTAATTTTTATTCCAAAAATTAAGTTTGATTTAAAATATTTTTCTTTCAAAAATCCAAATCTCATCCAAACACTATTCACTTCAAATCCTTAAAGGGGTCTTGATCAAAGACAAGTCATAAGCAAGGGTATTTTCCAAAATACAAGTGATCTTCCTAAATGAGGGAATGTTATTGAGATCAGGGTTCCAAAAGAGATAATTCAGTTTAATGTGGGGTATCAAGTTCTCATTATTCATCAAAGGACTATTAGAGAGTATTCATGTGGGTGTAAGGTGATATTATATGAAAAAAGGTAATTCAAGTATTGAGGGTATTATTGGAATCCAAAGTTATGTTCATAAGGGGTGATGAGATAATTCAGTTCTAAGTAAACAGTAATTCAACATTCACAGGGTATACAATTATCAAGCAAGTATAAAGGAAGAGTTTCACTTGCCTGGACTAAGCTTACTGAGCTCTTGTATAGATGCTTCTAGGGGTTCCTTGCCAGGCCTCCTACTTGCACCTATAATTAATAGTATCCTTGTCACTATAATGTTAACTACCCTTTCGTGTATAAATATATATATATATATATATATATATATATATACATACATATATATTTATAAAATATACACTTAAACTTAATTAAAACAAGTAACATAATCATCAAGTAATGCACATAACAAGTAAAGCATGGCATTTGTTACTTAACTAATATCACTTAAGGATCCTCTAATTATACTTAAGTCACTTAAGCAATTAATCAAGTAGCACATAAGGTACTCATAGTTCCCTAATTTTATCTTTTAGAAACTTTTGGGATTTAAAATGTGTAGTAATGACTTAGACTTTAATTTGGGTTTGTAATACTTTAGATGTTGTTCATACTCATTCCTGGTGATTCCGGGATAGTGGATTTAAACGTGTAGTTTAATATTTATAATTCTGTAGTTTAATTTAATATCGTTTTATGCATGCTTTAGTCGGTTATTTATGGTGGGTCCGTCACATTTCACTTAATAATTAATTAACAATTAATTAATTAATTAATAATTCGAAATATTAATTAATCTCGAATTAAAACTTAATTAATTTAGGTGTGAAAATTTAATCCAACCAAGTCCAAAATAGTCCAAATATCTCCACAAATTCCACAAAATTTGAAACCCCCAAAAACAAGATCAAGAACCCTAATTTCGAAAAGCCCCAAAAAAAATAATAAAAATCGAGGGTTTGAAATCTTAATTCGAAAATCCACACAACTCGGCCAAGGATTAGTCCAATGCACGCTTAAACACTACAACCCAGTTCAAATCAGTCGATTCGAAACCCTAACTCGGCGAACTCAGTTCGTGAAACTCGGTAAAGGTGAGTTGAAAAACGGGCAGCACTTCGGTACAAAACGGACTCAAAATCCAAACCAGCAAGTTTTTAACCACAAAACTTGAAAAACTCAAAGGAACCAGCAAGTTTTATGTCAAAAACTTGAAAAAAACGAGGTGCGATGCGTGTATGTATGTGTATATGTGCGACAGTGGTGAAGAAGATGAATAAGAAGTGCGGCTAAGACAATTTATATAATTGTCTTATTGTTTGAAATCTCGGTAAGACAATTTAAGAGATTTTCTTGCCGAGATTCAAAGGGCGAGGGTAGGTGTTATACTCGGTAAGACAATCGGTTAAATTGTCTTGCCGAGGCTTTAATGCGTATGAAGGAAGTTTGTGAGATTCTCGGTAAGACAATGTCTAACATTGTCTTGCCGAGATTTTTAAAGGAAAAAGACAATAACACAGATTGTCTTAATCGAAATAAAGAAAAAGAAAATCCTTTGGAAATTCGGTAAGACATTTACAGTAATTGTCTTGCCGAGCTTTCAAATAGAAAAATAGAAGAAAATTATGTAATATGTGATTTTTGATTTATTTAAGAAATAAAATGTTTTGCACATTAAATCAAAAATCTAAAATAAAAACAATATTAAATATTACACAAATATTTTGTAAAATTCAACTTTAATTAAATATAAATACTTATGAACTAAACTTTAATTCATGAAAATGAATTAACTTAAATTCAAATATTTATGCTTAATTAATTTTGAAAAATTCAAAATAAATACACATAATTATCTAAATGCTTAGAGAATAATACAGGGGAGTATGCAGGCATTTAGAAAACTACAGATAAACATATAGACATGCATAATTACACAGATAATTATCAAATAATATACAGACAAACATATAAAATCTAATAAAATACCTATAATTACACAGAAAATTCACAAAATTATATAAAAATATATAAAGCATATTAAAAATATATACAAAGAGAATCTTGTCATATTTAACATCCCTAGCTCACAAAACAACTTAGAGAAAGTGGATTCATCAAGTGTTTTAGTGAAGATGTCCGCGATTTGATCAGCCGTGGGTACAAAATGTAACACCACTGTACCATTCATGACATGTTCTCGAATAAAATGATACCTGATATCTATGTGCTTGGTTCTGGAATGTTGAACCGGATTGTTGGAAATGGCTATGGCACTTGTGTTGTCACAAAATATTGGAATTTTGTCGACAGAAATCCCATAATCATTCAATTGGTTTCTGATCCACAGTATCTGAGCACAACAGCTTCCAGCGGCTATATACTCAGCTTCAGCAGTAGAAGAAGACATTGAGTGCTGCTTCTTGCTGTACCAGGATACCAATCGACGTCCTAGAAATTGACAGCTTCCAGAAGTACTTTTCCTATCAATCCTGCATCCTGCATAATCAGAATCTGTATAGCCGGTTAAGTCAAAACCAGTATTCTTAGGGTACCAAATACCTAAACCAGGTGTACGCTTAAGATATCTAAAGATTCTTTTGACGGCTATAAGATGTGATTCTTTAGGATCAGCTTGGAACCTAGCACATAAACATGTTGCAAACATAATATCTGGTCTACTAGCAGTGAGATAGAGTAAAGAGCCAATCATACCTCGATAGCTTGAGATATCAACTTTCTTACCAGATTTATCCTGATCAAGCTTCGTGGCAGTGGCCATGGGTGTCTTTGCCAGAGAAGAGTCTTCCAGATTGTACTTTCGCAGAAGATCTCTGACATACTTTGACTGGCAAATGAAGATGCCATCTTCCTTTTGGCTTACTTGAAGACCAAGAAAGTAGGACAGCTCACCCATCATACTCATTTCATAATTGCCCTGCATTAAATTAGCAAATCTCTTGCACAAGTTATCGTTAGTAGAACCAAATATAATATCATCAACATATATTTGAACAAATATCATATTATTATCATGCAATTTGTAAAAGAGAGTTTTGTCTATGACACCTCTAGTGAAATTGTTTTCAATTAAAAACTCAGAGAGAGTGTCATACCTTGTCCTTGGTGACTGCTTGAGCCCATAGACAGCTTTGAATAAGAAGTAAACAAAATCAGCAAATTCTGGATTTTCAAAGCCAGGGGGCTGTTCCAGATATACTTCTTCTTCTAGCTTTCCATTCAGAAATGCACTCTTCACATCCATCTGATAAACTTTGAAGTTGGAATGTGCAGCAAATGCAAGAAATATTCTGATGGCTTCAAGACGAGCAACTGGAGCATAGGTTTCATCATAATCAATTCCTTCTTCTTGAGAATAACCCTTTGCGACCAGTTTGGCTTTGTTTCTTACAACAATGCCATCACCATCTAACTTGTTACGGAAGACCCATCTAGTTCCAATTGTAGACTTTCCTTTTGCCCTTGGAACCAGGGCCCAGACTTCTTATCTCTCAAATTGATTGAGTTCTTCTTGCATGGCAAGAACCCAATCAGGATCAGCAAGTGCTTCATCTACTTTCTTTGGTTCTAATTGTGAAAGAAAACCAGAGAATAGACATTCATTTGTCGTAGCACTTCTAGTGCTTACACCAACATCAGGATCACCAATAATCAGATCAAAGGGATGATCTCTGCTCCAAATCCTTTCCCTTGGAAGTTGTGTCCTTGATGATTCACCTGTATTGTCAGTAAGCTGATGTGTATGACTAGTTGATCCACCAACTCCCCCTGAGTTGTTGCCAGGTTGACTTGATGATCCATCACTAGCATCAGTGGAATCTCCAGCATTATTGCCATTTCCTCCACTATTGCCTGGATCATTATCATCATTGTTGTCATCACCTGTTGCAACCTCAGGTGGCACATCATCATCTGAATCAGAATCTGGATAGTTGTCAAACTTCAGAGACTCATATGGATCAATAGATTGCAGACTTGGAAGTTTAGTGTCATCAAATGTAACATTGACACTAACTTTCACCGACAGAGTATCAATTACAAAAACTCTATAAGCATTATTTGTATAACCAACAAAAATTGCTTCAGATGCCTTTGGCTCAAACTTGTTCAAGTTCTCTTCACCATCCTTGAGAACATAACACTTAGCTCCAAAGACATGAAGATGTTTGACATATGGTTTCTTGTTGTTATATAGATGAAATGGAGTTTTCATATGATCCTTATTGATCAAAGTTCGATTCTGGGTATAGCAGGCAGTAGTCACAGCTTCAGCCCAAAAGTACAGAGGAAGCTTTGCTTCAGCAATCATAGTCCTTGCGGCTTCAATCAATGTACGATTCTTTCTTTCGACGACTCCATTCTGCTGTGGAGTCCTTGGTGCTGAATACTGCCTTCTAATTCCCTTTTCAGAGTAAAAGTTGATTAAAGTTTGATTCTTGAATTCCGTGCCATTATCTGACCTTACCAATTCAACTTGCATTATATGATCAATAACTTTCAACGGAGGTAAGGAAGTAAACCCAAGTAAATTCTGAGAAGTCATCCACAATGACCAAGGCATATCTTCCTCCATCAATTGATGTGACATTCACGGGGCCAAACAAATCCATATGCAGTAAATGGAGTGGATCTGTAATGGTATTGATGGTTTTGCCTTTGTGAGATGCTCTCTTCGCTTTTCCTTTCTGACAAGCTTCATAGAGATCATCAGTTGAGAATTCCAGGGAAGGCAAACCTCTCACTAGATCTCTCTTGACTAGAGAGTTCATGGTTTTGAAGTTGAGATGTGAGAGCTTCATATGCCATAACCAACTATCTTCAGCAGACGCTTTGGCGTAGAAACAGTGAACTTCGTTTCCCGGTCCTGAAGACATATCAGCTACGAATATATTGCCTTTCCTTATGCCACATAGTGAAGGACGCTTATTCTTGATATGTTTAATGATACATATCTCTTTTTCAAAATGAACATAATATCCCTTGTCACAAAACTGACTGACACTCAGGAGATTATGTTGAAGTCCTTCAACTATAGCAATATCTTCTATGATGATCCTTCCAATTTTGTACTTGCCATATCCCACAGTACGACCTTTGATATTATCAGCAAAACTGACTGTTGGGCCAGCTCCTTCTCTTATGTCTTCCAGCAGGGATCTATTGCCAGTCATGTGCATTGACCCTCCACTGTCAAGCACCCAAGTAACTCGAACAACTCCACTGGCACCCTGCAAAAGACAACTTGATTAAACCTTCTTTGGGACCCACAATTGATTGGGTCCAGCAGACTTAAAGAATTGATTAGATAAACAGACATAAGAATTGATTAGATAAGCAGACTTAAAGACTTAAAGAATTGATTAGATAAGCAGACTTCAATCTGTGTAATTATATATGTGTTATTAGATTTTATATGATTTTCTGTATATTATCTGATAATATTCTGAGTAATTATGCATGCTTGTACATTAATCTGTAATTTTCTAAGTGCTCCTGTACTCTCCTGTAATATTCTCTAGGCATTTAGATAATTATTTGTATTTATTCTGTATTTTTCAAAATTAATTAAGCATAAATATTTGAGTTTAAGTTAATTCATTTTATTGAATTAAAGTTAAATTTATGAATATTTATATTTAATTAAAGTTGAAATTTACAAAATATTTGTGTAATATATGGTATTGTTTTTATTATAGATTTTTTATTTTAATTGCAAATGTTTTATCTTTAAAATCAATCAAAAATCATATTAAGTTATTATTTTGTTTTCTGAATTGTTCGGCAAGACAATGCGTTGTCTTACTCACTTGTGGCTTATGAGGCTCGGCAAGACAATTCTTAATTATCTTACCGAGCGCCTCTAGTTCCTTTGCCAAGACAAACTCTTTTGTCTTGCTAAGCTTTACACACACCCACTAAGACAATCTCGTTTGTCTTACAAGCATCTTCACTTTAACTTCTCGGGACGACAATTCAAATTGTCTTACCGAGAATCTGTCCCTCCTCCTAAGACATTTTCTATTTCAGCAAGACAAAACCTTTTTTTTTGCAGTTCATCATCTTCTTCATCGTAGCATATACACACACGATCGTATACACACACGATTTCGGTTTTCAAGTTTATTCCAAAAACTTGTTGTGATTCTATACTTCAAGCCTTCGTGCTTGCTTGGCTACGCTATTTCGCTCAAATAATACAAAAACTCTGCCCAATTTTTCATTCAAATCGAACTTGATTTGAAGTGTTTTTACTAGATCGTGTTCTTGGCTTCGATTGTGGTGTACTGTGTTGAATCGATCCTGTGCCTCTACGTTGAATGATGAATTCGATTGTTTGATTTTGGAAGTTAGGGTTCTTAAGATTTTAGGGACTTTTCATTTAAGGACACGTTTGGCTAGCTTATAATTGACTAGTTGGGGTTTTAAAGCTAAGGGCGCGTTTGGATTGATTGGAGCCATTTTAAATTAATTAACTTTTAACTTGATATTATTCTAATATTTCGAATTATTAATTAATTAATCAATTGATTATTAATTATTAATTGAAATTTGCGAGAAATTTGAGAATTAATATTTCATTTGAAAAATTCTCGCTTAATTCAATTTTTAATTGTTAAAAATGGCCGGAGAATTTGTGATCGCTGAGACCAACTATTGTGCAAACCTGAATCCTGATGACTACTCAGATAGATTCAAGACATGGGTCAGATTTCTTACAAGGCAATGTTTGGCCGGTACTGCACTGACAGCTGATACTCCTATTCAAGTGCAACCACTATTTGACTTCTACTCAAATGCTGTCAACTCTACAACGCTCGAGAACTACAAACTGATAGGTGATCTACCGAATGGAAAGAGGATTGTCATCACTGTTGATGATGTGAATAGAATCCTAGGATTTCCAAGGGAAAATTTTGAAGCAGACCCGACAGATGCTGAAATTAGACAATTCTTCCAGGACATTAACTATCAGGCATAGATCTTTCTCCCTAAAATGGCTAAGGGAAATCTGAAGGCTGAATGGGATGTATTCTTCGACACCCTGGCGAAGGTGTTTGCTCCCACTAATAGGAAGAATTTTGGCAATATATCTTCGATGCTGCAAATTTTTGGATTCAGCATAGCTTATAATCATCGGATCAACTTTGGGAAGATATTGCTAAGGGAGATTATCAGAAAAATGGGGTCTGTTAAACAAAGATCTATTCATCAGAATGAGAAGGTTGAATGCTTTTATCTGAGGTTTCTAATGTTGTTTTTAAATGATAAGATGAATGAGGCTGATAGGAACATGTATGTCGATTCTCCCGTGGTTCCTATTCTGAGGACTTGTGCCAAGATCCAGACCAGGCTGGTAAATAAGAAGAAGCATGAGAATGTGCCTTTGGTTGTGACTCCTTTCATTCTGGAGCAATTTAGTGCTCCATTCCAGCCTGTTCAAGTCTCTGAACCTCTACAACAGCATCAATATCAACAACAACAACATCATCAATATCAACAACAACAGCAACAGGCTCAACCACAAATGCAAGAACAACAACAACAACCGCCTCAACACAACCTCCAACCACTACAACTCATCCCAGACTACCAATCTTCCAGCCAATCCTCACACCACTCTCCCTACAACCCTCCTTACAACTCACCCTACCAATCACCTCACCAATCTCCATACAACTCACCTCACCAATCTCCATACAACTCTCCTCACCAATCTCAAAACCAATCCCCTCCACATTACAACTTCTTCCCTGAACAACAATCATCCATCTTTTCCTCACAATCTGAACCTATACCTTCACCTACCCATACACATCACATTCCCCAAACCCAATCTACCTCTCAACCCCTGCCATCTGATTCTACTATCAATCCAGAGCTACAGGACTTCAGGACTGACTTACAGGTAGCTCAGGTACTTTCTAATCTCACTGATACTTTTAATATTGATATTGCAGATTTTGATTGTGACATTGGATTTGATTTCTAGACTCCCAGCAATGAACTTGAAAACACCCAGGTTCATAAC
Organism: Daucus carota subsp. sativus; assembly: GCF_001625215.2. NCBI lineage: Eukaryota > Viridiplantae > Streptophyta > Magnoliopsida > Apiales > Apiaceae > Daucus > Daucus carota. Next base: position 18,740,581 of record NC_030384.2, read on the forward strand.
CAAGCTGACGTTTCCATTTCAACAACTGATTCTTCATCAAACACATCAACCAACACTACTACTACACCAATTGTTCGAAAGGTAGCCCGGAAACGGAGTGGGAGTGCAATATTGAGAGAACCCGCAGCTCTGTCTCACAAGAAGCAAAGGGTGGCAGAACCGGAGACAACTGCAGCTGCATCCATTTCCTCCCAGAAGGATTTGGACACTGAAATGGTAAATATACAGTCTCTAGATTCATTCTCTCCATAGAATGCATTTATTGAAATTGGTCGTCCGACCGCGGTATCTTGTAAAGAGTCAAGCACACAACTAGCACTCGCGCTAGTAAACACTGAACCTTTGTCTTATGACTCTTCACTTAGAGAGAGCACAGATTTTCAAAATATGTCATATGAAAACTTTTCTGATCACTCTTTCTTTTTGGATCAGGATCTACTTGGCAACCTGCAAGTACATCTGCCTTCATAGGCATCGGAAGGACAATTTGTTCCTTCACATCCTACAGTACCATCTCATGGAACTATGGTTGTATATACAGGTTCTGGTGACGGTGTGAAAAATATGAGTGAAATCAGGCAAACACCGAGCGAAACACATGCACGAGAGGATAGTGAAAAATCTTTGAGTGTTCGTGAGGTGAGTGCACACACCAACACAGATCTGTTACAGTAACAAATGGCTGCTCTGAAAGCTGAAATAGAAAGGTTGAATGCTGAGAATGCAAAGTTCAGAAGTGGAGAGCTGGTAACTCTACAGGAGAAGGTTGCTGATACTTCCTTTACTTCTCTGAAAAAGGAAATAGACGATCATGTCAAGGGTATCCACTCTAGGATGGACAAGTTTGACAAGAATTGGAGCTCTGTATGACAAAGTTTGATAGCTTGGAGCAGACTTTGGCTCAAGTTGTTCAACACTTGAAGATTAATCAGTCTACAACTCCGTCAACTCCATAGGATCCCTCAATTAAGGGGGAGAAGGATAAGGAAGGCAAAGATGACAAAGATGATAATAGCAATGCTGAAGCTGACAGGAGTAAAAAGGATGGAGAAGGAAATGCTGATAGGAGTGATAAGGGTGGAGAAGGTACAAGTGGAAAAGACTCTTCTGAAGCTGATACAAGTTATGAAAGGTCTAAAGGCAAAGAGCTGTTACATCAATCTGATAATGTCTTCAACACTGACAATTATGATGATTATCCGAAAGACATGGATGATGATGACGTCTTCGATGCTACCTATCGTCAGGCTGAAAAAGAAGGTAAATTTGATGAAAGTTATTTGTTTCAGGAAGAACCTGTTGATCTTGAACACGAGGAGAATGTCCGGAAGTTCAAAGCAGAAAATGAAGCTAGGAAGCGTAAGCTTCGTGATTATCAGAAACTTCTAGAGGACAAGTTGATCACAGAGGAACAAATCAAGATTGAAAAACAGAAAATCTATGATGCTGCGATCAAGCAGAAGAATCTTGAGATTAAAAGAAAGGAAGGAAAAAGCTGGGACATTGCAAGAAGGATCTTTAATGGACCTCAAAGGGAATCTTTCGATGACAGAAAGTTCTTATCTCTGATTTATGATCTCCGAGAGGTAAACCTTGATGAGGAATGTCTTTATGCATGCCTTTGCTTTAGAGTTGGAATATTTAACTGTTGCAGCTAAGGGTTTGCTAGAAGAATGGGAGTTGATCGTCTATACATAGAGGAATGGTTCATTCAGACTATCTGTTGAATTTCTCAAATCATTCTTTGTATCTGAGCTCTGGGTACTTCGCAACAAAGTCAAGCGTTGCTCCAACTTGAATGAACTTCTTCGCGACAAACTGTTGGATTGTGTTGTCTTCAACAGTCCTCAGGTTGTCAAGAACCCATACTGTGTCAAGTTCATTCACAAGGAAGTCTTCTACACTGTCTATCTCAATGAAGAGGCTTTGCCAAAGTACCCTGCCAAACGTCTGGCTCTACCATCCACTTTACTGAGAACCAAGGGCTTCGTGTCTAAAGCCAAGTCTAATGCTGATGATATAATCTCATCTTACTGCACCCGAAAAAATATTTCTCAATACTTTCGGAGGATGAAGGGCGTAACAAAATCTCAGCCATCAGACTTCCGTGAAGACCTTGTGGAATTGGAAGTACTTCACCAGCTGGCTCTGGCTCGTGAAAGAAAGAAGCATGGAGATCCACTCCAGCTGAAGAGCCTACTCAGAATGAGCCTTCTACTCCAATCGTTCATTTCTCAGATATCGAAGAAGGAGAAGTCACTCGTTCTGAGTGAAATAGATTGATTAGGATATTTGTTAGATATGTTCAATGAACATCCTTTCGTAATCTATTAATGATCATGGTTTAATGTTTAATGCAAAGCCATAAACTTTTGATATTTACATTCCAATGTTTAATTCTTTGTCTTATCTGTTAGTTGAGTTATCCTCTAGGAAATTTGCATGTTATGGTAACAAACAAATAGGGGGAGATTGAAAGGCATATGTTCAGCCTATTTGTATTTAAAAAGGTACAACTCAACTCAGATAAGAAAGCTCAGTAAATAGCAAGTTATCGGAATCCGTACGAAGAACGTCAAATGACTTATGGGAATTATATGTCAGAAGAATTCCAGGATGCTGCTGCACACCACTGAAAGAAGTTCATTAATATGTTCAAGCCTCAGTGCACAAATAATCTTTTGTGGCACGTCCAGGAATTCAGAAGGGATAAAGTTTCTATACTTTATTTATTCAGAAGATTCCAGTTAATGAAGAAGGACTTACAAGACGAAGACTCGATGAACAAATCAAATTCTTATTGTTTATTTGACGAAGAATATTTGATTTAACTAGATACAGATGAACTAGACAGTACATCTGTGTATCAGTTAGTCAAATTAAATATTTGAAGTCAAGCAGAAGTGGTAGTTCGTTCGTTCGACAAATCAAGACGAAGTTATTAAAGTTTAAAGAAGACAAGAAGCAGTTCTACTAAAGATTGGGTGATTAAATATTCAATGGACTATTAAATTAAGTGGATAATTTTCTATTAAATATAAACTTCAAATTACATTTAAATCACCTACACAATGGCAACAAGACAATTGTCCTACCGAAATATGTATGGCTTGCAAGACAATTGTTCCAAATTGTCTTACTGTGTTCATGAATCAATTGCCAAGACAATCTTTTGTGATTGTCTGACCGAATGACAATTTCCAAGACAATTACGTTTGTCTTACCGAAGTTAAGTGGATGCTTGCAAGACAATCAAATTGTCTGGCCGAAGGTTGCGTCCTGCCAAGACAATTCAATTGTCCTACCGAATATATGCATTGTCTTATCCATCCAGAATTGTCTTGCCCCTTATATAAATTGTCTTACTGCTGTGTTTTAGCTTGTTAGGCAATTGTAATTGTCTTCCCTTGCTTATAGTTTGTCTTGCCCAAGGTAGAATGTCTTTTCTACTTGTATTTGTCTTGTCTTTCATTTGTCTTACAAGTACAATGCTTTGCCTATATATATGGCATTCATTCTTCATTTCTAAGTGTTCATCACTTTGTAAATCAAAGCATTTGTAAAGCTTTCAAGTTGTTCGTAACTTGCTTGATCGTTATATCCACAGTCTTCTGTGCTTTGATAACCCGGTTGTTTTAATCACTAAATCTAGAATATACCCTGTTGAATTTATTCTACGAACTTTAGTGGACATTAAAACTGAACCATATTAATTATACAACGACTTCAAAAATTGTTATATTAATTAATTATAATCTGATTAACAAGTCATATTCCAATCAGATTCACTTCCGCGATTATTTGGTATCGATTGTATTCAACCCCCCCCCCCCCCTTCTACAATCGTATCTGGACCTAACATAAAGCAAGAACCTAGAGCATGGTATGACACTCTGTCAACTTTTCTGTTAGAAAACAAATTTACCTGAGTGTGGATAAGACGTTAGTCTACAAACATCATGGTGAAAACATCATCTTGGTTCAAATCTATGTTGATGACATCATTATTGGATCAACAAATGAAGAGCTCTGTGAAAAGTTATCATCCTTAATGAGGAACAAGTATGAGATGAACATGATGGGAGAATTATCATTCTTTCTGGGACTGCAAGTTTATCATAAAAAAGATGGAATCTTCATAAGACAAGCTAAATATGTGAAAGAGCTTCAAAAGAAGTTTAAGTTAGAAGATTCATCCCCTGCAAAGACTCATATAACTACTGCATTATGCTAGATCAAGACCCTAAAGGAAAGAACATAGACTCAAGCTTGTTCAGAGAAATGATTGGCTCACTGCTCTACTTAACTACAAGTAGACCAGATATCATGTTGCAACATGCCTCTGTGCAATATTTTAGGTAGACCCCAGTGAATCACACCTGATGGATGTTAAAAGAATTTTCAGATATTTAAAGGGGAACTTGGGTTTATGGTATCCCAAGGGCACTGGATTTGAGTTAGTTGGATATTCAGAATTAGACTATGTTGGCTGCAGAATTCACAAAAAGAGCACAACTGGGAGTTGTTAATTTCTTGGTGGAATATAGGTTTCATAATTTAGTAAGAAGCAACATTCAGTTTCTCAATCAACTGCAGAAGCTGAATACCTTACTGCTGGAAGTTGTTGTGCACATATTCAATGGATGAGGAATCAGCTAATGGATTATGGTCTAGTGTTAAATGGAATTCCTATCTTTTGTGACAACACAAGTGCCATAGATATCTCTGACAATCTAGTTCAACACTCTAGGACAAAGCATATTGATATAAGACATCATTTTATCAGGGAGCATGTTAAAAGGGAGACTATCAAGCTGATCTATGTTCCTACAGAAAAGCAACTTGGAGACATCTTCACAAAGCCATTAGATGAAACAAATTTCAACAGATTGGTGAGTGAGCTCGGAATGTTGAACATGGTATTTTAACCCACTAGTCTGTAATTTTTTTTGTATCTTATAACAGCAACTTGAAAACTTGCTATCACGGGATATTTTATTATGTCTTACATGACTACTTGATAACTTGACGGTTTGTGATATGCATGAATATTTATTTGCATTTATCTGTCTCGTTTTAAAGTTATCTGTATTAACAGTAGCAATGATGTACATTTCTTATATGGTCTAATCTGATTAGACATATACTGCATGCCTATTGGTTTTGTAGAGATTGACTATTGAGTTCCGAGGCATTTCATTAATTAGTATTTGATGGGTAGTTGTATGGGTAATACGCTTAATTGACCTTTGGTTAAGAACCCCTACCAATTATGCCTATAAATAGAACCATCATCTTAGTAGTCACTCACACCTTTCAAACCCTATGTTTTATAAGAAACTGTCTAAGCCTTCCTCCTCAAGCCAGAAGTTCTCTCTCAGCAATGAGTTGGAAATGGAGAAGTCTGAGTTTGAGAAAGAAGTAGATCTTTTGTTTGAGGATATGAACAAGCACTTGAGAAGGAGACAGAGCGGATTAAAAAGGAAAAACTGGTAAAGTAAAAGGCCGAGATTCTGGCCTACAAGAAACAGCTTGAAGCCCTCTATGAGGGAGCCAAACTACCACGGAAGGAAGCTTGGGAAAAGTTTCTTCAGATAGTCCAGGACCTCTTTGGGGATAAAGATGTTTCTGATGAGGACTAGAGATGGTTGTTGGGATGATTTGTGATGTTCGTAATAGTTCTTACCGTGTTATTATTATTATAGGTTAAATAGCTAAATCATCACTGTAATATACTAAAGTTTTCACTTGAATCACCATCCCAAAAAAGTTTTCAGACGAATTACTTTACTCAACATAATTTTCAATTGGGTCATTGTGCATTAAAAATATTTTCACCGCCGTTAATTTTTTGTTGACTTAACGGAAGTCTGTTAACTTTTTACACATCAACTGCCAACTAGTTACACCTCAGCGCCATATCATCATCCATATCATCTATCTATCTAAAATCTAATATATTATTTATTTAACAAAGATAAAAGAATAAAACACACCCACCTGCCCCTCTCTTCTTCCCCCTTCACCGCTGAACATCTCCATCCACCTACCTCCTTCCTTGCCTACTGTTTCCATTTCCTTCCATCTCACCAGCCTTTCTCCGTTCAACTCTTCCCCTCCCCCTTCCCGTTCACTTCAGCCCACCCATCTCCCCTTCAACATAAACTCTTTCACTTTCTCTCTCTCCACGAAATCTCCTCCTCTCTCTATGATCTCCACACAATAAAATATACAAACCTATCAGATATCGTATTACTAAATTCAACGAACACAAGAAACTCGCCCGTGGCCCCTTTTTTAGTAACAATGCTGTTGAACTGCTGGAATCGGCCGCCGAATAACTCGACGCCGCCACCACTACGAAACTCCGGCGGAGCTATGCGCTGCTCCTCCACAAAAACTAATCCTATTAACAGATTCCCCTCATCCTCCTGAGCTTGCTAGTATCAACCAATCGAACCCAGATTAAACCAATCAAAAACGCCTAATTTCAATTAAAAACATTCAAAGTCTATTAAGAACCCTATAAAAACTACTGGGAAGGGATTGACGGAAGAGGAAATTTTGAATATTTTAGAATATGAAATTATGGATATAGTATGTGTTGCTGGGTAGGTTTAATTGAAGGGTATAGTTCATGGGTCGACCCGCCAGATCAGCAACCGCATCCAACTTCCGTTAAATTATAAAACAGAACTAACGGCAGAAACCCATTTGAAATTTTTTACTCGTTCAAGTGTTTGATTGAAAACTTTTTTGGGACGGTGATTCAAGTGAAAACTTTGGTATATTACAGTGATGAATTAGCTATTTAACCCTTATTATTATTATTATTATTATTATTATTATTATTATTATTATTAAAAATCGTTTTAATGTTTTTGCTGATTAAATCTTGTGTTGTTATCTTTGCTTAGTGTTTGAATCTTTACGACTGTTCATATTCTCACATAATTTCTAAACTGTTCAAGCATGCATGATAGTAACTATTTTTAAATCTGATTTAGAATGAATTAAATATATGAATGAATTTAGTCCATTAATTAATCTCGACCGTCGGATCATCTGCATAGAAATTACTATCAGCCATATTGTGATTGTTCGTTTCATGCATGTCAGTCGTATGCCTGACAACAACTTTCAAAGGTACCGTCAAGAAATTTTAAAGGAATTATCATTTAAATAATTAAGTCATGACAGCAACTTTCCATGACTCTTCCATTGTCATGAAAACATGTTGTCAAAACTCTTGTGTTACTAATGCTTTAACTAAGTGTACAGGAAATTGTGTTGAATAAATGGGAAACCGTCAAAACCAAAAAGAAATTACTTTCTACGAGGTCTGCAAAAGTTACCATTCCCATGCGTCAGCCGTATTTTTCTCTCTCCAACAAAACGTAACCAATCACACTTTCACATCCAACGGCTACGAAAAATACTACACATAGCAAAAACGTCTCTCAAAACTTCCCTCCTAATTTCAATCGACGTTCTTGCTTATTCTCTTTCAACTTTAATCTATCTCTCTCCCCTGCGCAACCTTAAACTTTTCGAAGCTTGAAATCACCATAATGGCACCTAAAGTCGCCCTCGTTCTAACCAACGTAAGTATGCCGGTATTCAAAGTGTTAAAGAAGCGATTGGATGTTTTGAACAGATAGTTTTGTTCATGAACAACTCTAACCTAAAGATCCCAATCACTGTAAAGCCCTTGATGCACTTGGATAGACTGGATTAGTTCTGGAAAAATTCTAAGAACAAAGGCACTGATGAGGATCCTAATGTTGAATTTAAATTGACGACAAAGCACACATCCTAACCGTCAAGAAAATAAATGAAGCTTTTAGAACTACCATTGAAGAGAATGATTCCTGCAGGGATTTGGCTGATGATTGATGTGTAAAATTAAATCTACTGCAAGTGCACGGACCCTGTTGTAAACAGAAACTAGCAAGTACGGGTCGAATCCACAGGGAGACAAGTTTGAAGAATCTTAGTCTGACTATTGCAAATTTTTTCACAAGACAAACGAATATTGAAGATATTTTACTAACTAAATAATGCAATGTAAAATTGATTTATTTAAATTAACTAAAGTCTAGGACAATTCGTGTTCACCACGCTTACACCAAAACTAGCTATCCATATAATAATTCAACAAGTCATGTAATTAGAGTAGGTTAATCTCTCTCAAGCATTAACGCTCATCAGGAATCCATTGATACTCTCGCACTCAATTTCAGTCCCGAACCTTATGTGTGCCTCTAGTAAGTACATCTCTCAAACTTGTACTCCTATTTGCATACAATTAATCTATGATATTGGACAATGACACAGATCAAATATCAAGACATATAGATTAGAATTACACATTACCCATTAAATCACTAATGAAATCAACCCATTATAATGGTGCAAACATGGCTCCCCTTCTGCCCTAGAATGAAACTACTCTCACATAGTAGTAGAAGTAAAAGCAAAAATAATGAAGAGAGCCATATAAAACATTGACAAATAAAAAAGAGATTATCAAGGAATACCTCAAATTTATATTAATGGAGAAAACAATTCAAGCTAAGAGCAAAGTATGGAAAGATGATGAAGAAAACCTAACCCTCTGTAAATAGCGTATGTAACTCACGTAAGCTTCTAATGGTAATCCCTCTATACTAATAATAATCCTCTAATAATAAAATCTGATCTATTCCTATAATAATAATAACAATTTTAATGTCTTAAAATCAATATACCAATAGAACTTCCAAGCAAGGTAGGATTCTTTTCCAAAAATCGTAACTTTCTTAGATTCTCTATTTTTGGGCTTTTCCAGTTGGACTTTGACCTATGGGACCAATTCTGAATTAAAGAAAATTCCATAAGCTTCGAGCGGGCTGTAAGATCGTCCAAATCTAACATCTAGAACTCGAGATATGGCCCAAACAGTGCAGAAATCGGGTGGAAACCAACAAATCCAAATTTTAATAGAATTTAGCTCCAAAATAGCAAATTTTCTTCAAATACTTCTCAACTTGAAATTCTTTATTTCCTACAATAAAACAATAAAATCTATTAAAAAATATCCAAATCAATGCAAAATACAATTAAATATAAGAATAAAATCATATATAATATATAAAATCATATAGAATATATATAAAAATATATTCTATCAAACATCCCCACACTAAGCTTTTGCACGTCCTCGGGAAAATAAACGAAATAAAATCTAAGTCCTAACTAACTAACACCAATTTCATATATGAGACGATTGCATTGAGCGTATGCAACAAGCCTTTAAACCCCTAGGCAGCCCTAGTCGGACGAGTTTTGTCTCATGAGGGATTATAGTGAATATACCAAAAAAATTCATTATTTTCTGCCAAGTCTCAAACATGCAACTACTATGGATGTAAACTAAATGAATATGCATAAAATACAAATCATGAAAGCATCAACCTCTTCAACAAATAAATTAATCCTCAGAATATGCAACAATCAAGGCATTCATCTATCTTACATATTAGCCATGCAACTCTTTTACTACAAGTACGGAGTGCATCGTGTGTGCTCAGCTCTTTAATGAAATAAAACACAGACCAACAAACTTCAACAGAGTCTTAACCATGAGTCATTTATCAGAATAATGCTTAAACGCTTCGTTACATTAGAGTCAACTACATCTCAGGGTTGCAAGGGAATTTTTATGCCTCTCTTTTATTTTTATTTTTTTAATTTTTTTTTTCGCATGCCGAGTCTAAGATCTGGACGCTTCTCAGGGTAAGTGAGTTACGACCACCATAAGACTTCGCTAGCTCATTATTTTTTCTATTTTTATTTTTTTTAAGTCAAGTAATTCTCAGTTGGGAGAGATTGTTAGGAATCAATAAGTTTGATGATAACATAAACACTTTGTAACATGTTCAAGTTAAAATCTTTATCTTTTTATCAGTTGTAATTGTTATCTTACTTATCTTGAGAATTATCAATGGATGGATAGAATAGGATGACCAAGTGCAAATATCCAATGCCATGTAATTTTGTCCAAGTGAAGGATATTCAACTGATGAGTTATAGTAATTCAACTGATGAAGACTATACTATGTTCGATGGATGAAGATCGAGCTTTCAACTGCAAAAGCCGGTACAGTGTTCGATCGATAAACTCTGTTATTAATTCGATGGATGAAGGAACTTTCAACGGATGAAGCTAACAGCCATTGAAAGTGACTGGACCTCAATTCTGACAAGTCACATGGATCAATTACACTAAAATGGACATGGAAGCCTATTTGGGACAATAAAGAAGAACCAGAAACATACTTATCTTATGCAATACAATCTAGATCAAATCAAGAAGATGGTCAAAGATGAAGACATCGCAGAAGACATGCATAAGACAAAGTTTTGCAGCGTAGTTTAGTCTAGAGTACAATTTTTGTATTCTAGTTAAACTTGTAACTTGGAGTATATAACCAAGTTAGTAGCATCAGTTGAACTTGTTCAAGTATTCTAGTAGAAAACCTGAGTGTTTGAAACAGTTTAAGTGTTGAACCTGCAGCTATGAGAATTATAACCAATCCATAGATTCTTCAATATAAAATCTCACGGGTGGATCATTCAATCCACCCATATTTTTAATACTTGGTGTTTTTACTGTTCTTTCTATATTTGTTGTGTCGTGTTCTTGAAATCTTTTAATTTGTAAAAGATTGTATTCAACCCTCGCCCCCCTTCTACAATCTTTCTCATAGTCAGTGTAAAATAACAATAGATATATAGATAAAACATCACCATTTGTAGAGCAAGTAAGTTAGCAAGCGCAAGAATACTCATCTGTATCTATTGAGAAGAACTGAAGCTCAAGAAACTTTTTCTTGAGGTTGTAACAAAACAACAAAATAAATAAACAATTTATTTTGTCAAGTTAAACTACTGTGTTCTTTATCACTTGCATCAAACTTTAAATCTTGTATTAGTTGTTGAATAAAGATTTAAAAATGGGTTAATTATAAACAAGGTCACTTTTTGCACTAGAAAATATCAAGTGGATCACTCAGAAATTTATGGTCTCATTTGAATCATTAAAGTCTTAAAAATTATCAAATAGATACTTCTAATATCCTTTCAAAAAGTAAACTTTATTCTCCATTGAGTTCCACACATTTTTCTTGGCTGCTAGTATAATCAAATGAAAGACTATGAATTCTAGTGTTTATGATAATATATTTATATTTTAAAAAATTTATTTATTATTTATTTGATATAAATGAAACAAAATAGTTGTAAAATTAAAAATAAATAGTAAATAAATTAAAAATAGTTGTAAAATTAAAAATAAATAGTAAATAGTTGTAAAATATTTTTTATGACTTTAGTGTTTCAAATGAGACCAAAAATTTCCGAGTGATCCACTTGATATTTTCTAGTGTAAAAAGTGACCTAATTGATAATTAACCCGATTTAAAATTATTAGTATTGCATTACCGCCCCTGCAATACATCCGAGGACTAATAATTGGCTGCACAGGTTTGTTATAACTTTAGTTCATTAGTTCGTTTAAAAAAAAACTGGAATGTTTTACTGTTGTCCTTCCCTAAACCAAATATGGAGTTTTTTTTTCAATTACATAAAATTTTGAGTACTCATGCACACCTACCTCCACTGAAGCTTTAAGTTTTGACCTGTTGTAGGCAAGAGATGAGGACTATTCACTTGGCAAAATGCCAGGAATGGTGAGTTGGAGGCTACTTATTTTCATGGACTTGCAGAGAAGTTAATTTTTTGTTCCTATTTTTGTTTTATGAGCAATGTTACTTAAATAATTTCTGCCGATTTCTACATATGTACTCAAATCATTTAGCTTGATATGATCTCACATTGTTATGATGTCTTGGATTCTCATATGTTTTCAAGTAGTATTGGCAACCTGTCCTTTTATTGTAAGCTAGAGTGGTGAAGAATTGTACAAATTTTTTGATATTAGCAGGAAGAGAACTACAAAAGTTAATTGATAAGTTATTTTTAAGCCAAAGATAGTATAGGCATGAAGTCATAATCATTATTTTATACAATCTTTTACCACAAAAACGTTTTTAATGAGCTAATAATATTGATTTAGTTCCCAACGGCTTTTGATTTTAATTTAATTACTTTGATTTGGTGTTTTTTGGTTATCTAATATCGTACCTCTATTATATTTAAAGAATTTTCATGTTTTGTGTTAGGCTGTAATAGGAGCCATCTGCTTGAGGAAGACAAAAGACAAGAGCATACCTGAATTGCCTCAAAAAATTATAAAAATATGTTATGTAGATCTTTCTGCTAAGGAAAGAGAGCTTTATGATGAGATTAAAGTGGAGGCTAAGACTGTCCTTCGGGTTTACATCTCCGCAAACACAATCACAAACAACATACAATCGTTCTTAGTATAGTTTTACGACTTTGCCAGATATGTTGTATGTGATCGTTCATTTTTAGATGGTTATGATGTAGTATTTTGAATATTGGAGTTGTGTTTGCTGAATTGAGGTGGTTTTTGTCGTAATTGGCTATGTAACTGGAGTGGTGGTTGTATGGCTAGTGTTGTGGTTTTAGATTTTGTTTTGATAATTTTGTGTATGGGAATGTTGTTTGAACATGGTTGCACTACGCCATATATGGTCTACGGCAACATCCAAAAAAAATGTTAAAAATGCTTTAAAATGTTGCTATAAGGTTTAAGGCAACATTTTTGTCAAAATAGTGGGTGTTGGATATCGGCTTGTAGCCTTAGAGCGCAAGCCAACATATTTTAACAAGCTACGGCAACACCCAAAAAATGTAGTGTTAGGTCCGTATGGCTACATTTTGTTTATAATAGCAACACCAAAGTGGGTGTTGCCATAAGATCTATGGCAACACAGTTCATTTTTCAGCAACAAAAGGTTGATGTTGCCATTAATTAAATAGCAACATCTTACTCACTCTATGGTAACATCCATTTTCTAACACTGATCAGGTTTTAGCAACATTTTTTATTAAATATGGCAACACCTTTATTGAAGAAATTTTGACATGTTATTATCTAAAATGTAACATCCCAAAACAAATCAAGCCAACTAATCACAAATTCAGATTCAACCATAAACCAAACATCCAAATTTTGCAACAACTATAATTCAACCATCCAAGTAAAATAGCAGTTCAAAGTCTTAAAATTCCTACGTCATCATGCATTACATTACAAGTTAAACTTTGAAAAATATGATTAGAGTATCTAAGTGCATCACACATCAAGTCAAGTAGTCTCCGTGGTGGCTGTGTTCGCTCCACTTGCAGAGGCATCATACGTCGGCTCGACACTGAGGTCTTGAATATCAATTTTGAGGTCTGGATTCTTTTCTGCCAACTTGGACACCATTGCATTGACATTCTCCCGAACCTTCTGATCCATTTTTTCTTCCATCTCTTGAGCAAGTTGTTCTCGGATCTTTTCTGTCAAACTGGCCAACACCTGATCAGAGATAGTTGCCTCAATGTGTGTCACAGATTTCCCCTTTGCTTCCCTTCTCTAAATAAGTCTACCTAGTAGGTACGAGCGGCTGTGTTTCTTGTCACCATATACAAGTTTGTTAGCATCCTCAACGGTTCCCGTTTTAAGAAGTTTTTCAACATCTTCCTACAATAAGGATGTTAAACAATATCACAATCTTACTAAAGTACATCAGGATATAAAAATAGAAACTATAGGCACATGTTACATTTTACATATATATACTAATATAAAACTCACAATCTTTTTTTCAACCGCATCAGTAGGTAGCTTATACTCTCGTGCAGAGTCTCTTTTGCGTGTTTTCACATGAATGTCAGCATCTGATATTGGTGGTGCTGGTTCATCCGGTTTAGCCGCCTGTTCCCTAGCAATTGCCTTGCATATAAAACACCAATACCACAATCAGTAAAAAAAAAAAAGAAGGCATAAACATAACCTTACAACACCACAGTGAGTATTTAAAACTGGTACTTCTCACCCACAACAAAATTTGGGCATATTAGCTACCAATAAATTACCTAAATCTATATCACTATTTATTTTACATTTTACCAATAAATTGCCAAATTATACCAACTTTCATTTTTAGACAAATTAATTTCTAAAACTTACAAAGCGAGGCTAATTGCTGACATACCATTTTGTGGCAGACTTGGGCGAAACTCCTCGGCCCGACGGTATGTGTTTCACTTACAAAGCTGTGAGCCCTTATATTTTTTATCGCCTTGTCCTACGGAGGGCAAAAAAGAACAAATCAAAGCACATAATTAACATAAGTGATGCATTGGCAAATAAGAAGAATTCTTACCTTTATTTTTTCATCAGCCCAATAAATTAAAAGCATTTTAAAATCTTTCAAAGGGACATCCCTCGGCCTGTTCTCGAGCCTCTCCTCATCAGTACCATACTTACTATAATGTTCCCTCTTGATACGAGCCTTGTATGCCCTAAACTGATCACGCATCGTTGTCATTACCCATTTATAACCCTCCTCAGGAATGATGTCTCTTGTAGGGACATCTGCTCTAGACCAGCTACCTTCATCTTCACCATCTTCATTTTCTATTAATGAATGATAACCTGCAGTCTCATGTGTAAACTGCCCATTAATGTCATCATCACTTGCATTTATATCGTGTTTATCATCGTATGGGTCATAAAACTCTGCTGACAGCCTCTTGACAGGATAGTAAAATTGTTTTTCAACAGGATCTTGAATGTAAAACAATTGATGGGCTTGTGTTGACATAACAAAAGGGTCATTTTTATGACAAATCTTGTTAAAGTTGACTCGAGTGAACCCTAAGGAATCCTTGTCAGCAACATACCATGTACACCTAAATAAAACAAAACAAAACTAGAAGCCCCCCAATAATCAACTTCAATTATCTCTTCAATGGAACCATAATAATGAACATCACCAACTGTTGGGTTTTGGTCCTTGGAACTAGCAAAGCTTGTGGTTAAGGCAGTTAAGTAAACACCGCTGTTTTGTGTCGTGCATATATATATTATCCCTTTTCTTCGTATGGAACCTATATCCATTCACAACATAACCACTATATCGCTTCGCTGCTCGATTAGGACCTCTGGCTAAGGATGACAATTCCCTTGAAACATTCTCTTTTTTCGCAATTTCATTCCTAAACCAATCAACTAATTCATCAGTGTGTGTTCTTGCTCTCTTGAATCTGTTGGACTTCACATTTTGGTCAAATAATGCCTGATGTTTCCTACAATTTTAGACGATAACAGTATGTCAATAGATGTAAGATAATAAAATATTTAATTTACTAATTAAATAGGTTACAGACTTACTTAATCAACTCTTCTACATCCTTGTCATCATAGTTAAATAAAACATAACGATGAGCTTTGATCCATACATCTTCAGGCAGATGAATAGATTTCCCCATTTTATTCCTCCCTGAACCAATAGCATATCCACCAGTTTTTGGATTTAAGCTTCTGTATTCATTTAATGACTTTGTTTGGCTGTCACATAGGAATCTTGCACAGAATGTAAGACATTCATCAGCGAGGTATCCTTCCGCCATCGACCCTTCTGGCTTACTCCTATTGCGAACGTATCACTTCAATTTACCTAGGTATCTCTCAACTGAGTACATCCATCTTTGATGAACTGGGCCGCCAAGCTCAATTTCATTGCAGAGATGTATTGGTAAGTGCACCATAATGTCAAAGAATGCAGGAGGGAAAATCATTTCTAGTTGACAAATTATTTCAATAATATCCTGCTGAAGTTTCTTTATATCCTCCATTTCAATTACCTTAGAACAGATATTTCGAAGAAATTCACCGAGTCTAATTAACGGAACTGCAACCTCGGGCTTCAGTGCCTTTTTAACAGCAATTTCTAATAAGTATTGCATAATAATATGTGCATCGTGACTCTTGTACCCGACAATCTTTCTATCTTGGACACATTTGCTAATATTAGAAGCAAACCCGTATGGAAACTTTGCATTTTCAAATACTGAACAAAATATATCCTTCTCTTTATTTGTCATGTCAAAATTTGCTGCCCTGATCTCGAGATGCTTTCCATCAGTAGAGGTGATAGAATGAAGGACCTTTCGAATTCCGAGTTCTTGCAAATCTAATCGTGCATTTAAATGATCTTTAGTTTTACCAGGAATATTTAACAATGTACCTAAAATACTATCCTATAGATTCTTTTCAATATGCATAACATCAAGGTTATGCCTTATTGAATTTTCACTCCAATATGGTAAGTCAAAAAAGATTGACTTCTTGTTCCAAGGATTGACATCGCGGCTGACTTTCTGTTTCCCGTGCACTTTACCGAATTTATTCTGATAACTGCCAACAACTTCTTGATCATGCTTCCTGATATAACTGGTGGGGCTTGGCCAACCTCAACTTGACCATTAAACCGCCTTTTGTCTGACCTCCATTTATGATTTGAATCCAAGAATCGTCGATGATTCATATAGCACATTTTTCTGCTATTCTTCAAATACACCGATGATGTCTCGTAACTACAGATAGGACATGCAAGGTACCCCTTAGTATTCATCATCTCAAGCCACTGGTTTGTGGTGATCTTTTCTGATTTATTTTGATAGTTATTTTTTGACTATTATTGCATTATATTTCTAAGACAAATAGAAAATCAGAAACAACTCAAATTTAGACATGTTTAGAGGATGTTCGTGCCTCGCACGGGTTATAAAGCTAGTTAATATTAAGTACGACACAACCGACTCAATGAGTCATAATATAAATCACTTAAGTGAATTAAGTACATGAGCGGACTAACATACTGAGTATTGGGGGAAGTGGCCGTACTTGACATTTATTCAACCTTTAAATTGGTTTAATAATGATTAGAATTGTAACATATCAGTGAATTCCAACTTATTTTAGTAATTTTATTAAACTTTTACAAATAATCCAATCAAAAAAGTTATTAGTCAAATTATTATAAAACGTGAAAATAATAATAATTGTCTGAACAAAGAAATTTTTTAGTCTCATTTAGCTTATTAAAGGAATTACAAATTATGTGTATATTTTAATATGATAAAAAAATTTAGATATTTTTCATACAATGTCCACACTGAAAATAACTTTTGGGTCCACCACTTCTTAAGTATATAATGCTCCTAGGAAAAAATCAAAGATCCGCCATTGAATGGTATCTGAATTAATTAATATTATGTCCCGCATTCTTAATTAAGACTACAAATTATATAAATTGATTAGAGTCTTAGCAGCCTAATTTTTAATTTATTTGTTTAGAGGACTAAGACAATCATATATAATTTGCAACTATGGTCAAGTACTATTTCTTCACAATCTTTCTCTTCATCCTCGTCACAAATGGTAATTCACGCTTACTATATCTTACTTACACCAAAAATCACTTTATATACATGCACATTATTTAAAATTTGGTAAAAATGTATGTGATTTGCAGAGTGTTGGGGTTGCTCAAATGAGGATGTTAAGGTGATCATAGGTCCTTCAGGAAGACAAGTACAATGGAAGCCGGAATGGACAGTGATTGTTTTCAACAGTTGCACTTGTCCAGTGGGTCGTATTTATTTATCGTGTCCTGAATTCGATACAGTTGAGCCCATCAATCCATCGATGTTCTTGAGAATCCGTGATGGTCGGTGCCTCATCAATCAAGGAAATGTCTTGCTACCCAAAACTTTTATCAGATTTTCTTATCCATGGGATACAAAGTTTAATCTTCCTGTTAAGTACAGTACTCCTCAATGTTAACGTATTATTGGTCTTTTTTAAAGATATTGTTAAACATTCGGATTGTTTGATCTTTAATTTGATTGAATTTATAAATATTCTATATGAATTATTGAAATGATCAGGAAAATATTTAACAGACACTCATTTGTTCAACAACAAAAAATTAATGTAGGGGGACTAGGGAAAACGATTAAATCGAAAATAACAATAAGAAATAAATTGAGCATGATTGAAACTAAAAAATACTATCTAAAATATTTTTTATCTAATGGTCAAAATTGATACTCGTATACTAATGATGTCAAAGAATTTTAAGTCATACACTGATTAGCTACTAAGTTGAGAAAATAAATATAGTTTGCAAATTTCAAATTGTTAGATTATTGTAGTTTTTTATCGTGTTGTATTTATTTAAATTTACATGTGATCAAAATTACAATGAATTCTTGTTCATAATAAATTTATGGTAACTAACGGTTGAATCAACATTATTACTGTTTTATTATTATTAGAACTTTAATGTTATGTAATCGAGGACAAAAACTCCAACAACAAACAATATTAATTTTTAGTGACATTAGTCAAGAACAATTAGTCGGTGACAAATAAAGTTCAAAATCTGTCTCGGAATGCCAAAGAATTCACTTAAAGTGTTGATTATATTCAATTGAATTATAAATTTTAATTAATACATATATACAACTAAATATGAGTTATTAGCATGTAACTAAGAGACTCATTAAATAAGATGAGAGTAGGGTTGACATTAATGTAAAGTAAAAAGTATGAAATATAAATACATACTAAAATAAGATAATTTGCAGTTTGGTTATATATTCTTAGTCATATATGAATTACTCTTATAGCTGTCTTATTTTATAGAGTTAATTATCTAATTGGGCACACGCTTCACACCAATATATCATCCGGGACACTCTTGAATTTTCAGTCTCATTTGAAACACCATTTACAGAAATTATATCAGTATTAAAAGTTAAACGTTAAATTCGAAATCTGATCGACAGTTTGAGAAGTATTACTCATGGGGCTTTAATATAGTAGGCTGTAGAGATTATGTAGGTACAGTTAATCGAATTTTCGCGTCCGAAATATGGGTAAAATTGATGGTTAAAGAGATGAGTGATGAAATAAGGAGGACATACTTGGTTAGAGGACCTTGTCAATCACGTGGTCATGAATTTCCTACATGGTTTGATCAACATGGTGGTTGGTTGGAGTATAATGTGAAAGCCGATAAAGTCTTTTGTTTGTGTTGTTACTTATTTAGTGGTCATGTTGGGAGACAAGGAGGGGGTGATGCATTTGTGGTGGAAAGTTTTTGTTGGAATAAAATGGATAGACTTAAAGTTCATGTTGGTGATGTTAGTAGTTCACATAATAAAGCAGTTAAAAATGTGATAATCTACTGAGGCAAGACCAATCAATCACCGCTACAATACATAAGCAAAGTGATATTGCAAAGAATGAGTTAGAATTAGATTAAATGCTTCAATTGATGTTTCTAGATAT
Organism: Daucus carota subsp. sativus; assembly: GCF_001625215.2. Taxonomy (NCBI): domain Eukaryota; kingdom Viridiplantae; phylum Streptophyta; class Magnoliopsida; order Apiales; family Apiaceae; genus Daucus; species Daucus carota. Next base: position 18,759,902 of record NC_030384.2, read on the forward strand.
TTACTGAATGGTGCATTACCTTTCCGTGGTCATGATGAGTAAGAAAACTCTCTACATAGGGGACATTTTTTGGAAATGATAAAGTACACACAAACTCAAAATGAAAGTGTTCGTAAAGTGACTTTAAAAAATGCTCCTCGAAACAATCAAATGGTGTCTCCTAGCATCCAGAAAGATATTTGTCATTGTTTTGCACAAGATATACTCACATCTATTCTTGCTGAAATCAGTGATAATGTGGTTGCTTTGTTAGTTAATGAGTCTAGTGATGTATCTAAAAGGGAACAAATGGTTGTTGTTTTGAGATATGTTGATGATACTTTTGGAATGGTTAAGGAGAGATTTGTTGGTCTTGTTCATGTAAAGGAGACATCTTCTTTAACTCTTAAAATCCGCTATTGATTACTTATTTACTGAATTTAGTTTGAGTTTGAAACAAATTAGAGGACAATGTTATGACGGTGCAAGCAATATGCGTGGTGAATTTAATGGGTTAAAAGCTCTAATCATGAAACAATGCAGTTCAGCATATTATGTACATTGTTTTGCTCACCAACTTCAATTAGTTGTGGTGGCAATTGCAATAAAACACTTTGATGTTGGAGTTTTCTTTGACATGATAGCGGTCTTGATAAATGTGGTAGGTGGTTCTTGTAAACGAACAGATATGATTCGAGATAGTCAAAAAGAGAAGCTACTAAAGGAGATAGGTTGTGGTGAAATAGAAACTGAAAGTGGGTTGAATCAAGAGCTTTCTCTAATAAGAGCAGGAGATACACGTTGGAGTTCCCATTAAAAAACGCTTTTGCGTTTAGTTGATTTGTATTCAACTATTATGGATGTGCTTAGCTTTGTTGAAAAAGAGGGTGAAAAGGATTTGCAATAACGTCAAGCAAATGGTCTTTAAATTTATTTTACATCTTCGGATTTTGTATTCTATTTGCACTTGATGTTGCACATATTTGGTCCCATTAAATCTCTGTCAAAATCTCTACAAAGAAAAGATCAAGATATCTTGAATGTCATGTCAATGCTGAAATCAACTAAGAGACAATTGCAGAAATTTAGACTTAATGGATGGGGGTCCTCTATTGCAGAAAATCTTTTCCTTTTGTGATAAGGATGGTATTGAAAAGTAGAACATGATGGAGCCATACGTAAATCCAAAAAATTGGCGAAAGAAAACATGAATTACATATGAGCATTATTATTCTTTTGACTATTTAATGTTGTTGTTGATATGCAAATTGTAGAGTTTAATGATCGTTTTAACGAGGTCAATTCTGAATTGCTCATTTGTATGGGTGCTTTGGATCTACGTGATTCATTTGGTTTATTTGACCCGTTACAGTTAATGAGGCTAGCTGAATTATATCCTGAAGATTTTGATTCTATGGAGAGAAATGGCTCTCGAGCATGAAATTATCATCTATATTGACAATGTGAAAGAAGATAAAATATTTGAACATTTGAATGGCATCGGGGATCTTGTTAAAGTACATGCAAACCAAAAAGAATCTCTCTTATCCTTTGGTGTATCGATTACTAAAGATTGCATTGGTTTTGCTGGTTGCAACTGCAACAACGGAGAGGTGCTTTTCTACCATGAAACTTGTGAATTCAGATTTGCGCAACCGAATTGGTGATGGCTTCTTAAGTGCTTGTCTTATTTCAGCTATAGAAAAAAAGGCCCTTGCAAATGTTACTAATGAAGATGTAATAAATCGTTTTCAAAAGATGAAAACTGGTGGGGAGCAAATTTAGAATGTAAAACTTTATTATTTTATATTAGTAGCGAACTTGTTAATTATTATTCCATTTTTTATAAGGAACCCACTGAAAAAAAATCTGGATCCGCCACTGATGTATATGACCATCATCTTTACCCGAACAGTAATAATGAACGTCCTACCACCATTACCAACAATTTTCATGACTTGCCGCCATCACCTACCATTATCAATAGTCACAGATACTTGTCATCATAACTTATCAAAGCTAGCGATTATTTAAGACTATCATACACAATCTCTTACGACTTGTTACCGTTTAGAACCTTCCTGAGATTGAAATTGATCATATATAATCAATCATCAATAGTTTACGTAAGTAGAATTTTCCAATTTAATAAAAATCGCTGTTTATATAATGTATAAAACAGTGATTAGTGAAGTATATATCAGTGATACCCGTAGTTATATATAGTAGTAGGAAAACTGGTTTTTAGTTGGTATTCAAGAGTTGGTTTGTATTTGATCACTTGACTATATATATAGATCATCACGTGTTTTACTGTGATAAAGGAAAGATAAACAAAAAGTCAAATAAATAATATCATTTTTTTAAAAAAGAAAAAGAAATAAGAGATTTAAAAATATGATTTTAATTTATTTAAAAATAAATAAGTAATGAAATCATTAACATATGTTAACATTAAGAAAACTATTATAAATAGATAATAAATATATTGTTTACACCCCATTCATATTATTAAAAGTTATTACAAAAAATTAAATCTCTAAGAGAAAATATAATCAATCGATTAATTATATTGAATTAAATTTCAATACATTATCATAGAATTCTCATCCAACAATAATAAATTATTAATAACACGTTGTCAAAAATAAAATTATAAATAACAAATTTGAATTATATAGTGGTGTGTGCTTCATACTTAAATAATAATAAGATTGTAACTTTGGGTGAATAAATTTGTTAACTGTTGTTGTATTATATACCATATTATAATTTATATGTAACAAAAAATTTGTAGTTTAATTTTAATATAGTTAAAATTAAAAATTAACGTATCATTCTGTCATTTTATAAAAAACAAGGCAACATGAAATCGGACTAGTGTAACTTTTGGGTATTTTATGTCTCTCCTTTTGGAGTTGTTTGTGTTTCTGCTTTTGGAGTGGTTGGTCTGTTTTAGTATATTTTGGTGTATTCTATTTTGTTATTCTGATCGGTTGATGATGATTCAATTGGTGGATTGGGAGATCTGGAAAGCCGGCTTTGAATCTGAAATGATGATGATTATCGCAAGAGCTCACCTTGCACAATGAAAGATTGTTCAATATATGAGGACATTTGTACCCCCAGCCACAGTTGGCATAATAGACGGGTTTAAATATTTATATTTGAAATCATTTTAATTGTCAAGAATATTTATTATCTATTTGTTAAGCAATCTGAATATAAAATTACTAATTATTTAGCTTATTTTTATTTTTCAATCAGGTTCTATTGTTAGTTCGGGGATTTGTCCTGACTGTGTTTCAACATTCTAATGAATGCATTTTGTCAAAAAAAATAATTTTCTTAATTAAATTTGAGGCATCGATATAAATTGTTAAAATTGAAACATAATTTTTATTTTATAAAATTAATAAATATATTTTTTTATTGAATTAGGTGTTATTATTTTAAATATGATGTATTTAACATATTAGTTTTACTGATATTTAGAATTATTATGAAATTGGTAAAAAAATTATTATATAACGTGAATAATAATTGTCTAAACAAAGTTTTTTTTTAGTACCATGTAGCATATTACGAAATTACAAATTATTAATATATGTTTAAATATGTTAAAAAATTATCTTAGAAGTTTGTAATACAATGTCCCCACTGAAAATAACCTTTGGGTCCACCACTTGTTAAATATATAATGCTTCTACAGGAAAAAATCAAAGATTCGTCATTGAATGGTATCTGAATTAATTATCAATATGTCCATTCTTAATTAAGACTATAAAATATATAAATTGATTACAGCTTCTTAACAACCTAATTGTTGAATATTTTTTTTAAAGCACGAAGAACATCAAATTAATTTTGCAGCTATGATTAAGTACGATTTCTTCACAATCTTTCTCTTCATCCTTGTCACAAGTGGTAATTCACACATACTATATCTTTGTTACGCCAAAAATCACTTTATACACGTGCAAATTATTTAAAATTTGATAAAAATGGTTGTGATTTGCAGGGTGTTGGGGTTGCTCAAATGTGGATGTTAAGGTGATTATAGGTCCCTCAGGAAGACAAGTACAAGGCAAGCCAGAATGGACAGTGATTGTTTTCAACAGCTGCACTTGTCCGGTGGGTGGTATTGTTTTATCATGTCCTGAATTCGAAACAGTTGAACCCATCGATCCATCGATGTTCTTGAGATCCGGTGATGGTCGTTGCCTCATCAACCAAGGAAATGACTTGCTGCCTAAAACTTTTATTAGATTTGCTTATGCATGGGATACAAAGTTTAATCTTCCTGTTAGGGACATTAATCCTGAATGCTAACGTATCATTTGTCTTTGTTAAAGATATTTTTAAATATTGATAATTTTTTATCTTTGATTTGATTAAATTTATAAATGTTATATATAAATTAAAATGATCATGAAAAGATTCAACAGTCATTCATTTGTTCAATGATGTGAATCAATTTAAACCCTTTTATGTCGTATATAATGCAGTGAAAGTAAGAGTATCGTTCTACGCCATGAATCAAGGGCTCACTTAACTTAAATTTTGCAAAGAGATAACGATTGGATTTGTTTTATCTATTAATTAAACTATTTATTAAACTAAAGCAAGTGTATTTTTAACAATTAAAGAAGCATGTTGGAAAGCATGAAGATCCACCACTAAACCCATGACATACTCTGAAACTCTTATGATATGTTCTGAAATATAGAGAACTTGTCATGGCCACATAGAAACAAGTTCTGCTATCCGCATAACCCCATGGACAACATAGAAAGGCTAAAACAGATTACACACTGATACAATTAATCCCATGGAGCACATAGAAAGATTAATTGACTTTACAGATATATCAATCACATAACTGAATCGGATGTCCACATACCACAGCTAATTCAAGAATATCTATAAGCATTGATGTATATATAAGCGCAATCAAGAACATATCTCAGAAAATCATAAAATATCATTGTCATAAAGTTTAGGGCTTCAAAACAGATCTCCAATAATAGAGAATTAGCCAATCATAGTCATAGTAAAACACGTAAGAATCATAAAAAGAATAGAATACGATACAAAGTGTCGATCCTTTCTCTTCTTCTCCGTGGCTCTCCTAATAGCACGTATGTAATTCTCTATCTCATAATACCTAATACAAAAGTGTTTTTATTCTAATAGGAATATACAAGGCAATTCCGAAACTGAATGGGTTTCCAAAAGGTCAAAATTCACAGTTGACTTTCTCCCCTGTTTCTGGGCTGTTTCAGCGGGCTTTTGATATCTGGACCCATCTAGAATGATAGAAAATTAAATTATCTTCGCGTGAGCTGTTTACTCGCCCAAATCCGACTTCTAGAACTCAAGATATAGCCCAAACAATATTCCGAATGCGGGTAGCCCAATAATTGCGAATTTTCTTCTAATTTGTCCAAATCCTTTCCAATTTAGAATTCCTTGCTCCCTACAATAAGATATTAAAATATAATTAATATATGTCCAATTAAATGCAAAATATAACTAATATGAGAATAATTATCATCTAAAATATATATAACTATATACTCTATCATTCAACAACACAAAATTAATATAATAATGCCAAAGAATTCTAAGTTATATACGATTATTTGTTATGTACTAATTATCTACAAAGTCGAGAAAATAAAAATAGTTTTTGAATTTTGAATTGTTAGATTATTATAATTTTTTATCATGTTGTATTTATTTTAAATTTACATTTGTTCACAATCATTGTTGAGAACGTTTTTTCATAATAAATTTATGGTAACTAGGAATTGAATCAGTTTTATTGGTGTTTTATTATTATTAGAATTTTAAATAAAAATTATAATGTAACGTAATGTTTTGTAATGGAGAACAAATATTTCTAACAAAACAACAAACAATATTAATTTTCAAAAGAATCCATAAGTGAAGGAATTCGTAAGTCAAAAAAATTAGTCAACGACAAACGAAAATAATATGCTAAGATTAATTTTCAGAGGAATCCATAATTTTCAGATATCTAAAAATATGATTTGAAATTATTTAAGAATAAAAAATTAATCAAATCATTAACATTTTTTTTGTCACAAGATATTTTCTCATATAATAAATTTTATCAAAATATCCGCTGACATGATTTCTTTTAATTCAAGAAAGTTTACCTTCTAACCTTTGGACATGCAGTGAATGTTGGATCTATACAAAAATATATATTTGAAAGATTTAGAAATATTTTTGGGTTTCCGAGAATATATTGAACAAACTACCCTTTTTGTGAGGAGTCTTTTCTATTGAAGATCCTCCACCATATTCAAAGCTGTTGATTTTTTATAGGTATGTTCGGAAGTTATACTTCCTCGGAGTCTTGGCTGAGTCTCTGCATCTAGTACACGAGATTGGTGTGTCTTTTTCAGTGCTTTTCTAGTAGGATATTATCCTCTATTTATAGGCAATTCCTCCACATCCTCCACCCCATAAAGTGTAACTGCCTTATTACAATTAATTATATATTAAATATAGTTAATACACATAAATATATATATTCGTAACTTACAAATACAAATTAAAAGTATTTAATTCTTTTAAGGGTTGTTTGGCAAAGAGCCAATACCCACAGAGATGACCGCGGACATTTAGACAATAAAATTTTAATGTTCGATAAGAAAACACCCCTAAGAGATCCCGCTATCATTCTTTTTTCCACTCGCGTATCCTGAAAAACTACAACACAAATAAGAGTATAATATGTTCATACATATAATAAAATAATAAAACTATCTAAAATGATAGAGGAAAAAAGTCAACAAACTCATAATTAAAAAAAAGATATGAATATAATATAATTTTTTAAAGAATAAAGAAAGTAAAATCAAAAACTTTTAAAACAAGTCATCAAAAAAAATCCCAAATAGATAATGAGATCTCTTTGGTTAGATACCTAATAAAATATAAATCTAATCAGAAAATAACTGACTGTTATATCAATAAATATTTAAAATATAAATAAGAAAATATAATTGAGAACATAGTTAAGATATTACTCAAATATAAGACAAAATCCAGACAAACAAATGTATAACGATTTTAGCTATTTATCATAATCAGCACAATATAAATTTGGTATACACCAATCAACCAATCAATCATTAATGACGCAATAATACCTCATTAAGGCACAATAAAATCATCTTAGGTCCTAAGAATAATGAAATTCAGGTACGATAAACATCAATAAATATGAATTATGTACAAGCATAAATTTGAATTATGTACCAGCATTTACGGGTTTAGAATTAGCATTTAATGATACTTAAATAATAATAAAATTGTAACTTTGTGCGAATAAATTTGCTTATTATTGCTGTAGCATATATAATATTATATAATATACATGTTGGAAAAAATTTGTAATTTAATTTTAATATAGTAAAAATTAACACATCATTCTGTCGTTCTACTAAAGAATAAGGTAAGAGGTTATATATAATAAAAAAAACTTTATAATTATACTACATTTTTTCTAATTTTTTTAAATATTTTAAATGATAGGTCCAACTATTGTCTAATTAATAACAAATTAACTTTAATATAAAATTTAAATGAATTATTATTTTTAATTAAATTTGAGGCAGCGTTATAAATTGTTAGTATTGAAACATAATTTTTCTATGTTACAAATTAAAAAAAATATGTTTTTTATGAAATTAGTTATTATTATTTTAATTTAATGTATTTTAACCTATTAGTTTTGTTGATATTTAAAATCATGATGAAATTTATAATAAATTAATTTATATATATTTTAAATTGATAGGTCATGATTATTAAAATTTAACTAATCATAAAAATATAATGGAAACTATATTACCATATCATACGATACATACTCAATATATCCCGCTTAGGGTAGGGTTTGAGAAGGCTAAAATATACGCAACTATGTCCCTATTCTTAAAGTAGATAGGCTGTTTCCGTGAAGACCTCGGGCTTTGCATACGATAAATAAAAAAGTGTGGGATAGAATATGAATATAAGAGCATCTCCAACCATCAGAAACTCTTAGCTAAAAGTCTAGTTGGCTTAACCAAATTAAAAATTATAGCCAATGTCCACAAAAAACAGCACTCCAACCATAGCAAGCCTTTGTCTGTAATTATAGCCATCCCCCAATGGATGACTATATTTGTCGAACCACTACAGATCTGTAGTGAATTCTACATCATCTCCCGCAGTTTATTTTCCTCCTTCCTAATTACAAATTATTTATTACCATATTAAATTAATATATTCTATTTATAACAATATAAATATTAATAACATACTATTTTTAAATTATAACCAACTAATATAGCCAATACCATTGAAGCACAATGTCTTACAGGTTCAGCAAATTTTACATAATATTTTACAGGTCTAATTTAGCCAACCATTATAGCCAACACCATTGTAGATGCTATAATACTTTAACCTATGACCTTCTTCACATGGGACTTACCCATCTGTTGTTGTACTAACGGGGTGTATTAGATTGAGATTTTAAAACATTTTTTTTATTCATGAAATTCGAGGATATTCGATTGGAATTGTTTGAAATCCATTAAAATTTTAGGGTATTTGATTGAGATATTTAAATTATGATACAAAATCTGGTGGTATTCAATTAGGATTCTAAATTATGCTTTAAAATCCAGTGGTATTCTTGGGATTGTTTAAAATTAATTAAAATCTTATGGTATTCAAATGCTGATGGATTATTTTGGATTTCATAAAATGATGGATTTTGTGCTATTCTTGAGTATATTATAAGTTTTTTGAAATCCCAGCAAAATTCATGAGATTTTGAAACATTATGCTTAAATTTTTTACGACATTTTATCAAGAATTCATCAAAATCACATACAATACATTAAAATTTATAGACTAAAAACAATCCATCAAAATCAAAATTGAAAAGGAAACCAAATTGCCGACGATTTATTGCATCATGAATCAGAATTGTCCAATCATGTGATACTCCCTCAAAGAACATATGAGAACACCGATATATGTAAAACATTTATCAAATATATTTTTATGCCGTAATATTGTGATGAAGACTTGGGTAGGTAAAAATCATTATTAACTTGATATTTGTATTGAAAATTATAATTAATGTAATATATATATATATATATATATATATATATCTCAAAATTATAAATTAATGTAGCATTTTGATAAAGTGTAAATTATTTTACAAAAGAGTCGTCAAAATTATTATGATAAACATCATAGTCATTATTTTCACCTATTTGTATATTTAGATTTAGATTATAATGAATTTTTTTATAATTAACTTTTTATATATTTTTGTATGGAGCATCTTTTTTAATACTCCATCCGTCCCATTTTAATTGACACTTATTCCTTTTTGGGACGTCCCAAAAAGAATGAACCTATTACACTTACTATTTTTGAACACTATTTTTCACTATTACACCCACTACTTCTTCCACTATGTCTATTCTATAATAATATAAACACTATTACGCCCACTAATTTCCTCCACTATCTCAAATCTATTATTAAAATTTTGATGGGTCCCATCATTTTATCAACTTTTCAACTAATTTAATGCCCTGTTTGGTAACCTTGATTTGATTTCAAATCCTGCATTTGTTCAAATCTACTGTTTGCCAAATTCTATAAATTCTAGATTTGGATTTGTTCAATTCCATCAAATTTAAACAAAAGCTATAACAAAATAATTTGAAATACTAGTCAGCAAAGTGTCATTTGAAATCAAAAAATAGAAGACAAACTCCATGCCTTCACTTCGGGCTGCTCGCTCATCTTCTCTCCCTCGCCCCTCTTCTCTCCTGCCATTATTCCGTCTCCGCCGAAAATTCAAAGGTGCAATTCTCTCTCTCTCTCTCTCTCCCTCCCTCCCTCTCTCCCTCCTTCTCCCTCTCCCTCTCCCTCTCTGCATCTATCCTTCTCCTTGTCTCTCTTGCTAGTATTGGATTATACGCATCTTTTCTCTCTGTATACATTGATTGTTGTCATTTTATTCCTTAATTTGATATCTATATGTATATATGTGCGTGTAATTGATTTCACTGCTCTCATTTTTGTAATTAGGGTTTAACATTGAAGTTGTTTGTTTTTCTTTATCCTTGTGTCGCATTATCTTCTAGATGTCACAGCCTTTAGAGTTAAGAATGTCTGTAGTTACCCTGTCTTAGTTTACTATTCTGGGGGGGCAACACTTGATTGACATTTAAGCCATATGTTTTGGAGTTCACCAGCTATATGCAAACTTGATATGTGTTTTTAAAAGAGGAAAAGAAGGTAAGGAAATGATAGAATCTGAATATTTTAACAATTTGGTTGCTCCTTTACTTGGTTCCTAAATCATGATATCGCTGCTTTCAATTTCCTAAAACTCTGGCTGTCATATCCAGAACTATAATGCGGTCTAGAAATTTGGTGGAATGTTTTTCTAGCTTTTTAGTGTGGTCTCGGTTTGTACACAGAGAAACATGCTTTTCTTATATAGGCCCGGTGCCCAAATTATAGTAGTCAAAGCTCTTCCTAATTCCAGCTAACTCCTAAATTTTCATGTCAGCTTCTTCCTTATCCAACTATACTGCATCGAATAATAGAATAATAGAATAAGATTTTGTCTTTCATCAAGATTTCAATTTCTTATCCTTTCATATTCAGTTTCTTGGATTCCTGATTAAACTTCTTCGACGCAATAGAGTCCAAGGTGTGGAAAAAACTTGTTAACATAAGAGATTCGTGTAAACGTTTGAGGGATGATGAAGATATGGAGTTAGTTACGATAGTTGCGGGTTTTATTGTGGTTGTAGCAGCGGTCTCATATGGTCAAATGTATGGTCAAATGATGAAGATATCAAAGTTCTGCAGGAGAAGCAGTAATCTGCTCTGCTCTGTTCTTTTTAAAGCTGTAATCAAAGTTCTGCAGGAGAAGGATTTGATAGAAAGTTCCATTTAAATGCATTTACGTTGTTGTGCTTCTTAAATTAAGCAGTGATAAATTATGTAATGCTAGAATTACTCTGTCTTAAGCAAAAAAACAAAATATCAAACATAGGAATTGTGCTAGAATTATGTGCTATCAACTAAATAATTATGAGCAGATTTCTTTATCAACTAAATATCTATGGCCTTAGAACAGTATATAGCTGTGGCCTGTGTGCTTGTAAAGTATTCTGTATCAATTACCAAATAAGCATTCTTTAGATAATATATTTGCAATGCTACATTGACAATAATTAGCTCACTTGTATGTTTTGGTCTGACCAATCAATGTTTCTTATTATATTCTTGTGATGCAATGCTTTGGTCTGATAATATATTGAAATGTTTCTTACTTGTGATGCTTTGGTCTGTGCAATATAAACTTGTACCAGACATGTATTTCAGATTACTAAGTTCACATTTTTCTAAGATAATTAATAATTAATACTAATCATCATTTTGCTCTTCACATTTCAGATTACTAAGCATTTCAAAGTGTATGTTAAGTAGTGTGTATGGTGCGTGGTCAGTGTCTTACTTGTGTGTCTGACTAGATTCTGTATTTGTTGAATATATTGATGAGAAGTGGAGTGGTGATAGCTCCTCGATTCTCCCCTCTGATCCTTATGATCGTGTTGTTGCGCGATTCTGGGCTGCGTATTTTGATGACAAGGTACATTTTTAAATTTTGATTTCGTAAGTCACGTTATTTTAACAATGCGTAGAAGTTTTCTCATTTTTCTTAAGATTTTTCTTAATATTGTCGCATATTGCAGGTGGTTCCAGTCCAGAGAGCGAAAGGGTGGCGTTGATAGAGCAGCTAGCGGAAGGATTGGTGCCGCTGGAGGAGGCTTTCAAGACATGTAGCAAAGGGAAGAGCTACTTCGGGGGAGATAACATTGGTTACACTGATATTGCTGTTGGAAGCTTCATTGGATGGATCAAGGCAATCGAGAAAATGAGTGGCATCAAGGTTCTGGCTGAGGCAAAAACACCGGGCCTCGTCGGATGGGTGACCAAGTTTCTGTCGACTGATGCTGCTAAGAAATTTGTTCCGGAGCCTGAAGTGTATGTTGAGCTTCTTAAGAAGATGCATGCTTGAGCCTGAGCTGCATAAAGGAACTGGGGGTGTGTCTGTTTGATCCAATAAGTGACTTGTGTTTTCTAGCAAGTTTATGTAGTATTAAAATCATAAGATAAGTACAGATTGCTTGTAATATTTGAATTATAAGTGTGAAGTACATGTTATAATAAAGTATTTACTCATTTTATCTTGGATTTTATTTGTAATTTTGAATGAGATTAAATATTTATCTCATGTATCGCCTACTTCAAAATATTATTTAGATAAATATTGAAGAACGCATTTGTGATTAAATTTGGAGTTATGATTAAGTTTTTAAGTAAAAATTTGTTTAAATTCCAAATTCAGCTTTTGAAATACTTAAATAACCCAAACAGTGGATTTGGATTTCAAATCCAGGATTTGAAATTCTAATATTCCCAAACAATGGATTTGGATTTCAAATTCTGGATTTAAAATTTTGAATTTGAAATCCCACGTTTCAAATGAAATCTGTGTTTCCAAACGGCACCTAATTTCTTTTACTACTTTTTTCTTAATCTCCGTGAAAGTCAAAGCATATCAATCTTTTTGGGACGGAGGGAGTATATTTTTTAGTAATGAAAACAAAAGACAAAGCCATGTATGAATGAAGTTTGAAAGAGGTATATGATCAGTTCAGTCTTTGGAATTTTAATCGCCATAATTTCCTCAGTTCCAAGAAGCCTATTTGAATACACACACAGTCACACACAGTCAAACCCAAATCGTGAGATCTCTTTACCATGTTTGAATCAAGAAGCAGGGGCAAAGCTAGGTCTTCAAATGAACAAGGAAGCAAGAAGAAGAATGCATGCGTGAGTGTATGGAGTGAAGAAGATGATGTGTCACTTTTGAAGGGCATGATTGATTATGAGGTGCAGAATCAAGCCAGCCCTTATGATGATTTGGGTAAGTTTCTTGATTTTGTTAAGCCCTGTCTTCATTTGGATGTTCAGAGAAAGCAACTTACTGATAAGCTTTGGAAATTGAGGAAGAAGTTTGTTAATTCTAGTTATGATCTCTCCAAAGCCCACCATGCAAAGTTGTTTGAGCTTGCCAAATTGATCAAGTCATGGGGGCATGGTGAGAATGTTAGTGTTGATTGTGGTAAGGGGGAGAATGTTGTTAGTGGTGATGATGGGAATGGTAGAAAGGATAAGAATTCGAAAGTAGGTAGAAATAAGCAAAGGGGGGAGCTTGTTGCTGATGGTGGTCTGAATGGTGAAAAGGGTAATGTCGGTGTAGATGGGGATGCTGGTGTTAATATGGGTACGGAAGTAGTTATGAAAAAGAAGAAGTTTGTGAATGAGGATGGTCAAATTGTTAAGGAAAATGAAGGGGTTTCAGGTGTTGTTAAGAGCGGGAAGAAGTCGAAAGTAGGTAGAAAGAAACAAAATGAGGAACTTGTCGCCGATGATGGTCAGATTGGGGAGAAGGATGACGCGGGTATGGATGATGATGGTCACGTTAATATGGGTATGGAAGTAGTTAAGCAAAAGAGGAAATTTGCGAATGAGGATGGTCAAATTGTTAAGGAAAATGAAGGGATTTCAGGTGTTGTTAAGAGCGGGAAGAAGTCGAAAGTAGATAGAAAGAAACAAAAGGAGGAACTTGTCGCCAATGATGGTCAAATTGGTGAGAAGGATAACGTGGGTATGGATGATGATGTTCACGTTAATACGGGAATGAAAGTATTTAAGCAAAAGAGGAAATTTGTGAATGGGGACGGCCAGGAGATTGATGAGATTTCAGGTGTTGTTAAGGGCAGAAAGAGTTCAAAAGATTTGGAAGAGTTGACATGCATGTATCCGCAATTAATTAAAGGGCTCAAGTTGGAAACACTATCTAGGATGCCACAAAATTTGAAGGATAACTGTGTGGTAGACACAATCAATTTCATGGGAAAGGAAAAGGCAAATGAGTTGGAAGAAAAATGGACTGATTTGCGCGTAATGGAGCTTGGATTGCAAGCTAAGAAGTTGGATTTGGCAAAAACGCATATCAATCTGATTTTTGAGGCAGCGCGCAGATAAATTCATGCCTTACTGATGGTACTTGGTTAGCAGTTTTATGTTTTCATATATGTTCAGCTCAAGTAGACAGTTTAATTGTGATGGGCCTTGTTTCCTTCAAACTCTAATGTTATGTTTCTTAGTTTCTTGGATTTATAATCTGCAGGAACTTGCTATTAGTAGAAGACAAGAAGGTAAACTTTTCAAAGCCTGTGTTAATGTATCTAAAAATCTTAAATAAATATATTCTGGTGTCTACCTATAACTGGACACTGGTATCTGTATGCATGTATTGACCCTTTTTCCTTGATATACATTGTGTTTTCGTCTTTCCCTCGTCTAATGGCATGAATCAGTGACAACTGTACCTAAAGTATCTGTTTAAATTCTAGTTACATTCAGAAGTGAAACCTCATTGGATGAGGATGGTTTGTCAACCTCGTCCAATGAGGGTTATGGTCAGAGTAAGGTAAACTCTTTTTTGTCCAAGGTTATGTGAGCACTGCTATATGCTTGAATTTAATCCACCATGCCTTGCTCCTTAGTCTTCATCGGACATTTTATCTAGCCACTTACATATTAAATGGAATGTGTATGTCCTGCGAGTTGCGACTTACATATTAACATGGATTCGAATTATGAGTATCCTACCAAGTATCTTCGATAATTTGTTATGATAGTGTCCATTCACTAGAAAAACAGCTCCACACTTCTTTCCATCTAAAGTTGAATTTATCTTGGTACTTGGATATTTCTGTTCTAATCGTTAGAAGTACCATGTTATTGGTCTTGAAATTTTTAATCTTAAAATGGTAGTTTGATTTAACAGTACTATTCTGTTTCTCTATTTGTTGGATTTATAATCTGGAAGAACTTGCTATAATTAGAAGGTAAACTTTTCCAAGTCAGTGGTAATGTATCTAAATATGTTCTGGCGTTTACCTATAACTGGTTACCGCTATCTGTGTGCTTGCTTTGACCCTTTTTCTTGAATGTACAATGTCAACTGACATGAATCAAAATTTGAGAACTGTTCTTAAAAAATCTGTTCTAAAATTTTAGTTACAATCAGAAGTAGAACCACATTGAATCAGGGTGGGTTGCCACCCAGTAAGTTATATGAATCTCTCTGCCAATCGCTCTTTTAAAGCCCTATTTCTTTTTTGGGAAAAACTCTTTTTTGTTCAAGGTTATGTGAACACTGCTATAAGTTTGAATTTAATCGACAAAGCCCTACTCTTTAGTTTTCATCAGACATTTTGTCCCGCCACTTACATTTTAACATGGAACATTATGAGCATCCTATTGTACAGTATCTTGGATGTAATTAGAAACTATCCCAATAAATAGTAATTTGGTATGGTAGTGTCTATTCACAAGCAAAACAGCTCCAAACTTCTTTTCATCTCAAGTTTAATTTATCTTAGCGCAAGGATATTTCTGTTCTAACTGGTAGACCTTGTTATTGGTCTTGAAATTTATTAGTTGCAGGTTCTTCATTTTTCTGACATATTTCCTGACTATTGTGTTGCTGCTCTAATTTTGCAGAAGCCGAGCTTTCAAGCTGGAAATTAGCCTCTCCCTAAAGACGGTGATGGTGCTTTTGAGTAGAATAGAATGCTTTTAGTAGTTTATGTTTTGTTTAATGTAACTTTTGTCCTGAAGTTATCTCTATTCTATCGTCGAACAGGATTATCTTGTTCCGAATTGTCTTTTATGTTTGTCTTAAATGTTTGACTGGCATGTAGGAGTATATAAAAATTATTATGCCATCTTCAGAGCATTCATGATAAGCAGATTGAATTCGTAAATATTTGATATGAATATTTGTTGGGGTTTTTGTTATGAAAAAACTACTTTCACACGATGTTATGGGCTTATACAAGTGGTGTGTTGGTTAAGGATTTGTTGCATCAAGCTTTTACATACACTTGAAGAGTCACTGCATTGTTAAAATGCATTTTCTCTGGCCACAATCCAAAATCCAGTATCATTGTTGGAATGCATTTACATGCTGTGCTAAATTACTAGGTTGGTTTTATTGAACAACTTCGTCGGCTTAATGAACTATGTTATTTAGCTTGACAACTTCATCGATGCTTCAGCTGTTTCTCTGTAAATAATGGTAAATTTTGATATGGTTGTAGTGCGCAGGAAGCTTCCGTTATTAACAAAGAATTTAAATTTGATTCTTAGTTGCCAATTGCTCTGTATCTTGGTTAAGCTCATTAGTTGTAAATTTGATATGGTCTGCACATTTATTTGCTTGAACTATGACAATTTTCATCGTACAAATCATTCTGTTCATCAATTTTTTTGATATTACACTTCAAATATCCTTTATTAACTTTTACAATTTTTTATTTATCTTTGTTTTAATCAAAGATCTGATCCAAGTCTATACATCTGCAATTTATGTACTGGGAACACAACCTAAATGAGCAAGTTGTTCCCAGTGAAATTGCATACTAATAATCTATTTTATTATAGCAAAAAAAAAAAAAATTACACAAATTTTGGTTAACAAATATATTGTACAACTACTCGTGCACTGAAGTTTGAGTTTTCACAGAAAAGCTTGCACAAACTCGTTATACTTATCTACTCCATTATCCGGACTCGGCTGAGAGTGTGCAAGGATATGTGGTGTGCAAGGATACGTGTACCAATGTTAGACTCGATAATATTCTGAAAATTTTACATGTTTTTGGTCTAAAATAAGTGTCGGAGGTTCCACATCCACGTCGAGTGTCGGAGTCCAACACAGGTAACACGGGTACTTTAGACAAAATGAATAATCAGAGAACATAGCTTATCTAGGCTCCATGAAATCGTTCTTCGTAGATTTATCTATGAACAATACATCTTCGACCCAAGCAACAATATTGAATGCTAAACCTTCCAAGACTCTTGAATAACTCTCCAGAATTGCTTGCCCTACGTCCTATACGAAGCGCAATGAAAAATTTAAGAATTTGTTATCCTTTAACAGATGATGAATCTTTAGCAGAAATCATGGCTTACCTTGTTGTATTCTATTTTGCTGGTGTCCAATGTTGTCTGTGACAGTTCAGGATATCTTTGCTTCAAGGTAAACAACACAATCTCAGCTCTTTCAGCCAGGACTGTGTTTTTATCATTTCGGTCAATGTCAGACATTAGATCTTTAACCATGTTCCATGATGATTTAGAAGGATTTAAGCATGCTTTGCGTCTCCATGTATACATGGATGCCTCCACCCTGTCCGCTAGCTCAAGTGCCTCATGCTCAGAACTGATGTTTAAGTGGTTGAGAAGATAATCTGGAGAGAACTTGTTTGTGGAACATTGGGACAGATATCGGTATATCGTATCTCCAACACTTTCTTTACCACTCTGCAAACATAAGTCCACCAAAACAAAGTGTGAGTAATATTACTTCTCTGTTCGCATATTTTAAGGTTTCAGGCAGCATATTAACAGTGAAAACGCTGCCTTGTTTTTCTTGTTTTGATATTTCTAATTAACAAAGAAAACAAAAACATGAGCAATTTGGAGGGGTTGTTTAATAACCTTGGGAAGAGATGACATGTAAGTATTTGGTATATCCATTTCAGCAAGAATGCTACTGTTGATCGCCATCGCTGCTTTGAGGATCTGATTGGCAGAATTGCGTTGGTGTCTTAAATGCTTTCTTGACTTTTCAGAAAGACCACGCGGGGGCACACAAGGAACTGGCAGCCACCACTTTCCCTCTTTACGCTGAGGCTGAGGAATGATCCTCCTGAATGATCCTGAGCGCACTGAATTCCCTGAAATACTACCTTGTTCTGCATACCAAAATTCTGTATCTGTAAAACTTTCAAGAACCTCCTGCAGAGAAGAACACAGGAACACTCAGTTAAAAGAAATAAAAATGTTTAGGTATCGAGCCCTAAGACCACGAGTGAGCTCAAAAATTGTTTCAGTAAGCTGTGGAAGATTTTCTTACAATTAACATTGCATCAAGTTTTCTCAATGCTGGAAGGTTGATGTTAATATCGGATCGTGGTGTATTGGTCATAATCTGAACAGAAATTGTAAAATTTGCATTAAAATAAGAAAAAGGTTATAAAATAGGCAATAGATGAGAATTTGTTACCTCAACAACTGTTCCATCTTTCAAATTTTGTGATGCTGGGATAAACTCTACAATGTAATCACATACAGATAAAAGGCAATTCATCTCTCTTTTCCACATCAATTTCTTCTCTGAATGAAGTGGCTCCAATTTTAGGTGCTGGCCATATACAGAAGCTAGAGTGTACACACATCAGACAATGAGATAAAATCCTCAAAAAGGAACTTTTTATAATGTTCTAACCATTGATGTGTTTTGCGAGTTTACCATAAAGATTTGTTATAGCATTAGACAATGTGACTGCTGTGCAAACTCCTTTACCACTTCCTGACATGTCCTCACCCAACAAGAGCTTTGAAAATCTTTCCTTCATCATTTCAACTTCTGTTAACATTTCGAAAATTATTAGCTGACCTATAGAGTATTTCAAACACAGGCAAATCTTATATTGCGGACAGATAATACAGGCAAATATAAAAGTAATAGTTTTTAGCTATGCAAGTTAATACTCCACAAAAGATAACTAATATCTTACTGCAAGAATTGGTTATTTTAATTTGAAAAATAAATGAATTGATCGCTAACCTCTTAAGTTAACAAGCTGGCAAAAAAATTATAATAACAATTACAATAACAATTTGTGTTGAAAGAATCTTTATACATATCTAATGATTTACCAGAAAAAAAATTAAACATTGTGAATTAGATAGATGAATGGAGGAAAGCCTAGTTACTAGATCGATGGTTTGAGCCTCAGTGGAGGGCTATATGGGTATTGATAACAAGGAACAGGGGTCTTAAAACAAAATATATAGCAATCATCAGACTGGAAGGACTTTTAAATAGAAGGAATGCATTCACAAGGTTTAAACCTTGGTCAAATTCTAAACCACCACTCCAAGAAATTTTGAAAAACATTAATTATAAGAAAGGTATTGATCAATGGTAATTGCCTCCTTATGCAATGTTTAATGCTTTCGGTTCATTGTCAATCGTGTTATTTCCTCTTCACTTCTGTTTTGCCGAAGACAAAACGATGCTAATATTAATGACAGGTACATGCTAATATATCTTCATCTGACTGACAAGTATAATAATCTCTCTTTTGATCCCCTCACTACATTATATGAAAAGATAGAAGCTCTATTTGTTCCATTTGCCAACTCGCGAACACACAAGTTAATTATTTGTTCAGCAATTCATTTTGTTCATATCCTTTTCAGTGTATTGTCTAACTAGTATGCAACAAGAAGCATGAACAAATATATGAAAGAGAACCAGATTCAAATTCTCAACCAGAGATTTTTCGCCATTAAGCTATCAACAAATCTACATGACATTCATTCAAATCATTTCCAAACACGACTAAATATTACAAAAGCACCCTACATTCCCACTAGTAGCCAACAGAAAAAACTAAAAATAACCTGAAACCGACAACCCTAAAACTCCTGAGAAGCAGAGACAGTGTCCCCTTATAAGAAACACTAAAAGGTTTTACTAGAAAAACCTCTGGCCATCGTTAGACAGAGGGGGACTTTAAAGAAGCCTCCATTATAAGAAATTTACTGTTAATAAGTTTCAGCCGTTGCTTATGTAGATTATAGATAAAACATATCTAGATTCCAGACAGTTGAAACAATTGATCCTTAGATATGCAGGTAAAGGAAATCCAAAAAGCAGGAACAAAAAGAACATTGTATAATATAGTTACCTTTATCTACTGGCTCCTGATTCTCAAGAGTATCATCCATGCCAAGTTTGTTTTGTCGCATTCCTAGTCTTCTGAGTACAGGCTGGTTAGGTGATTTCATAGCTGGCCAGCATAGTGGAGATGGCGAGTCCGAATAGCTGTTGTCATCTGTAAACTCCGAAAATGCAGAGATTTCAGAGTATGTTCTCCTGTACCAGAAAGAATCTGCTCTGATTGCTGAATAAACAGCAGTTTCTGTAGGTGAATCATCACTTTGATCAACTGAAGCTGGGGATTCCTGATAACCCAAATCGCGATTTTCATCACTGTCAGCTTTTGATTCCATCTTGAAGCTGGGGAAATAAACAAACATCATATATGCATGTGAACACTTATAAGATGAAAATGATCAAGAATCACCAAGCTTCCCATTAAATTCTATAATTTCTTTTCAAAAATGTGCAAATATATATCAATGAACGGCTTTTCTAGCGTGTGTCATGACACACACTAACAACTACTTTTTAATTAGATAGCGGATTCCTATCGGCTCTCATTTCATTAACAATGATGGCACTTGCATGGACAAAAATCTCAACAAATCAAAACCTCCTAAGTAAAAAGTAACACTAGAAAGACCCATCAATGAATTGTCATTATTTTCAGCCAACTTGAAGAATTTTCTAAAAATGCTGAAAAAACAAATTAGCACAGTCTTTACATATCCATCAAATATACAACATAACATATGGATATAAACACAACACACATATAGATGCATTTAAATTAGTGTCTACCTTAAAGCTGAGAACACTTTGATTTGAACTTGAACTATCTCAGGAACCAACCCCTTTTAAGTTTTAAGTCCTCTTGATCATCCAAAATAAAGAGAGAAGGCCAGTTGAGTAGTGAGATAGGCAAGAAGATGCAAACAAAAATGTGGATATGCATTCATTTGTTGTGTGCATATAAGTTGGACGTGGGGTGATGAAACTATGTGATTGCATTATGTTATTATGTACATGAAGAGTATAATAATGTATGACTCACCATCACAGATTGTACAATGATTTCTTTTTGTATGTATAGTATTAGTTGTAAAAGTGCATGAATGCTCTGTTGGTGTTACATGCTAGTCAACCATTATCAACACTTCTGTGCATAATAAACTTTTTATAAATATGGTGGAAAGAATTCAAATTTTTAGTTTTTTTAGTTAATTTTTTGTATTTTTTTCTTTATATTATAAATTAATTAGGATCTCTTTTAAGATGATGTTCAACACCACTATTCTATCAGAAAAGTGCCAGTGAAATGAATATTGACCTGGAAATTACATAATTCTTTGATAAATAATTTTGATTTTTGCGTGTTTTAAATATAATATAATATAAAAATCAAAATTTTGATGAGATTTAATATTTAAAATTGTAACAATGTTCTCAAAAAACTCTATGTATAATAGCTTGTTATCACTCCCAAATGAAAAGTTGTGGATTTAGTATTTTAAATAATTTTTTTAATCTAAAAATAAATTATTTGGATACTAAATTTATAGTTTTTCACTTGATTACGATGATAGTTAGAAAAATATGTGAAACTGAATATATTTTAACTATCCGGACACATATTTTGAAATACTTATAATGTATACTATAATTTTAAATATTTAGATGATATCTAGTTATTAGTTAATATTAGTGGAAAAAAAATGATATATCATAATTTCAACCACCCTTTGAAAATTTTGTACTATGAAATGGCTAAAACACAGAAAAAGTCGTCTTCTATTTAGTTCATCGTGGTGTATGTTATTGTGTGAGGTATATAAAGACGTGCATGCCACTCTAAAAGAGCCCTGACGTTGTCAGGAAATTTTATAAAAGAAATGCAGTGGTTTACAACTTCATATATATAACTTTTACATACATATTTGTGTTTTCATGAATTGAACAATAATAGAATATACAAGAACAAAGACAATGCAAGGGAAGTCGATCTTTAAAACATGATTAGTTGCACTATATCTTATACTCCCTCCGTTCCTCTAGGTTGTTTACGTTCATTGTTTGCACGCTCTCATAAAGTGTAGTTGCATAATATTTTTTTCAAAATTTTCTTTTCTTGAATAAAAATTTATATATCAAATTTTTATTCAGAGAAAAAAATTTTAAAAATATATGATGAAACTATACTTTAAAGGAGCGTTGAAAAGCGTGAACATAAAGAAATGAGGGGACAGAGGGAGTATACAAGAAGTTCTCTGATTTGGGGTTTTTAAATCTGCATTTCTTCAATTTATACTTAGTTGCATGGACTCTACTCAAATCCATTGCTCTTTTCAGAGGCTGCAATGCTAATTGTAAAGCATCTCCGTGCAGTATATAAAACATTCCAATCTCTTATAGTAAACTGGTGCTTATGTACTTAAATTTCCATTGTCTGATTTTACCGAGTCGATCCAAATATTCATTATATCCCGCTGGGACATTTAACCGGAGAGTCTGCCAGAGATGCAAGATGTTTCCGTAAATCCCAGGCCTGAACAAAAAATCCTGAAATTTTCTGAAAGGTTGCAATCACTTAGAGTTGGAATTTCTACGTACTCCAGCATGAAACTTTTTGTTCTCTCTGTTATAAAATTTAGCATCAATATGCAGCCTCGGGATCAAAAACTCCTCCTTGTTCTGCCAAAAGCAATACAGTAACATCATCTCTTGCTAACACTGAATCCCTCCCTTCTTTCTAAATCTGCAACTGATTCATCTCCTCTTGCAGTTAATCAAAATACTATCATCTAGAGAAGCTGAGATAATTAAGTCTTTTGCACAGCAACACTATATTTTGAAACCTTTAGTAAATCGCTAGCAACCTGAAACCTCAAATCAGCTAAAGAAAGGGGCTATTACGCTTTCTGAAAAGTTTCTATTACACTGCTCTATCCATTTGGAATCTCTATAAGACCCCTCAGTCTAGCATCATAATGAGCAATTTCTGTTTATCATCTCTTGATGTTATTGCAGCTTCTGATATCCTATATTCCTGTGTGCTCTTTCCTCTAAAAATGCTATAGTCCATGCTTGCAATCTCCATTCCCTTCGGAGTCTTTAGCAAAAATTAACTACTCCTGCAAATTCTCTAAACAAGGGAACTCTGATTTGTCTTTCACCCGCCCTGTGTTAATATATCTGAACTCCCATCTGACCGACTCTTAATTCTCCACTCACGAATGATGGAATGTACTTAACCATTGTCACCAAACATAAGGAACTAAACCATTTCCTTACTGTAAGAATACAGGATGTCAACACAAATGTATCATGCACTGTTACTATGAGCCTCAGTAAATTAATTCAAAGCACTGTGGGCTGCAAGGGGTGATTGAGTAAGAACAACAGGACCCACATAGGTAAATAACTTATGCATAGCCACATTAGACGGGACAAAAATTCTGAATGCATACCTTGGTCCAAAAGTATATGAGTGGCAATAGTCCATTGATTAAACAATTTAAACCAACTACATTCACGAGGATACAGGGGGTGTTTGGATCATGCATGGGAATGGGAAACGAGAATGAGAAAAGAGGGTATGAGAATGGGGAGAAACGAGATTGGGAATGAGGTTACTCATGTTGTTTGGATCATGCTGGTATTGGAATGAATACTCACATAAGCTGTTTGGTTTACACCGGAATGAGAATCGGAATAGTTTTTTTCTAAACAAATTTTTTATAAGATTTTATTAATAAAAAGCCAATTTTTATTATTTGAAAACATGAAATAATTCATTATATTTTTGGATTTTTAAAAGTCAAACAAAGGCACAAAATTATAAATTATAAAACAAAATTAAGTTAACTTTTCACTATCAATTTATTATTCATGCCTTTTATTGTTTATTTGATTTTCCAAAAACCTTAAAGTCTTATTAAAAATATGAAAAATAATAAAAATAACGAGCAAGGAAAAAACAAACAAAAAAATCCTACAAAAATCTGCTTTAATTATCCAATGTTACTACAATAAGCAAAATAAAATTTCTATTTATTTGCATAACTTTTACACAAATCATAAGAACCTCATGCACACTAAACAAGTAAACTTCTCAACCTTTTACACATAATAAAATTTGGTTCGGTTCCAAACAACAACCTTACATCAGTGTTTAACTTTCTTAAAATGAGAATCTTCTTTTCTCAAAAGTAGCAAAGTGATGTAATTGTAAGAGCGGCTCCGACAGAAATTGTCTTCCACCGTTATCTGTCAAGCAAGTCTTTACAACTCGATTGCTTAACACCTCCTTTTACAACTCGATTAACAAAACAAGAGACATACAGGCTAATGATTTCAGTCGGATAGAATGTTACTCAGCAAAATGTACCTCAGAAATCAATCACGAGACGACCATCAGAAAATCGTCCATTTGACCTGCCAAATGTAGTGGATACTGAGCCAGTGTAAACAGAATGACAGAAACATCTAATATCTATTTCTTGCGACAACATAAGACAAATTTAATATAGCACACTAAAATTTCAAACTTCGGCTAGTTAACTCTTGTAAAATCAAGCTATTGATCAGTATTGTGAAGTTAATGGTTTGATGCTCATGCCAAAGCTTTAAGTTAAAAGAATTATAAAAATTAAACATGTAATTTACTACTAATTTAGTCCTAGTTTTCATCAGTGGCAAATATGTACCAACCGTGTAAAAATACATATATCATAGACTTGTAATACAGAATTAGAAACCTAATTGAAATGGTACAAAAAAATTGGGATTTTCAAGCTACGTGAGTTTTATAATATATGATATAGCATGAGATCTATTTAAAGCCTGACTTTAATATTTTAAAATTTAAATTCTCGCTCTAACATCTTAAGAGTATAGATGTTAAGGTCCTCATCGGATACTAATATATTTGTCTAAGTATTTTTGTTCCAACCGCCAAAAAAACAGATGCATACAATTATACTCTCAAAGGAGGTGGTATGCTCTTTTTGAACAAGCATCATTAAACTCTTTGGTTTATAGTTATAGTTTCAAAAAATGTAAGCCACAGAGTGGCTAGGGAAGTGACTCAAGTGACAGAGGTCTGGGATTGTATTAACACTACTTCTGTTCTTTTTGATATAGAAGAAGCCAAAGATGCATATTTAAAAGCAACCAACTACTACTGTCTATTTTAACAATATAATCAACAATTGCATTCAATTATGACAGAAAATAACAATATCGGGACCTGTATAAAATTAAGCAGATATTTAAGGCACTTCATGCTTTTCGTCATCAAGATGGATTGCCATTACGCGGTTTGAAAACAATTATTGTATCCTATTTCATATCGAGAAGGTATTGAATGATAAATATTACCTTCCCTTCTTCTGTGCTTGTGACAATATCAATAGCATAAACCTCATTCTCTTCAAACTCAGTAGCATCAACGTATCAGGGTTTCAGACACTGAAGACAACTTTGTTCCCGTCAATCACAAACTGTTTGAGCTGATGACTAAGAACTCCTTTAACAATTTACAGTCATAGGCAGAGGCAACCTTCTGAACCGCTTCAGACACATCCTTGTTCTGCCATGGCAAAAAGAATGATTGAAAGAAATTGGAGAACAATAAAGGAAACTTTATTTCAAATAAAGTTTCAAATAAGCATAGAAGACAGAGGACCATTTCAAATAAGCCTCTTCCGGAATCCATTTCAAATTTTGTAGTGTTGTCTCTGATTGTTTTGCATTTGTTAGCTTACGTTGCAGAAGCCTTTTTCTAGATTTAATGATCTATCTAGCTTAAACTAACTACTGAAAGTTGTCAATTGTCATCTTAACCTTCTGTCAAAAGGTTGCAGAAGCCCCATTTTCACATCTTTAGCTTAAAATATTACTACATTGGTGAACAAGGCACAACAGACCAGACGACCAAATAAAAAATTTCATGATGAATCAGAAAAAGGGTACCATGTCAACACGGGGAAACCCTAAACTTATCAATCATCCCTGTACCTTTTCTTTCCCTGTATGTCCCTATGCTACAGTGCAAGAGCAGTATTAACAATTAAACTGAAACATACCCGACAAAGTATTTACTAGTGCAGACTGTTCAATTTTTTGAGCTAATCGATCTGCAATATTTACTTGTTATAAAACAGTGATAAGTGGTTTCTTAATAGAAAATGATGATCCCTGAGTGTGTGCTTCTGTGACAAGATAATATAACCAGTTTAGTCGTTACTCTCCGTTTGCTCATGTTAACTTGCTGAACACATATTCAAGAGTCATTCATGGTGTATGTCTGTATGACATATCTAATCAATGTAGAAAATGAGCTTAAGGTTCCATTACAACATACCTAGCAAAACAGTAATTGAGCAGCTCGCACAGGCATTATGTCAAACACTTTATCAACAAAAAAACTCAAGAACATGTACTGCAAGTCTAAGGACTCTAAGAAGCTCAACATTCAATTAACAGAACCACTACACAAGAATGAATATATTTGTATAGCATTTACCTTGAGAAATGGCCTTTGATGTTGGGCAGTGTGTTGAAGTAGGGCTAGCTCAATGGCGAGAAAAGAGAGAAGATGGAGAGAGGGGGGGGGGGGAGATATGTCGATTTGCCGGAGAAGATGGAAAAAAGAGAACGAGAGAGATGGCGATGGAGAAGAGAGATCGAGAAAGGAGAGACTGGTGAGGTGGAGAGAAAACGGGAAATAATGGAACACAAAGTAGAGGTCGGGAGAAACGAGCGTCTTTAAATCCCGGGGTACTGGTAAGGTTATCAATTTACCGGCTAAAAGTTTACAGATACCCATTCCCGGCAATCAAAAGCGTGATCCAAACAGCATGTTAGGGAATCAGATTCCCATTCCTGTTTACCAAGCTCGTTAACCTCCAACCAAACACCCCCATAGTTTGCAAAACCTTCTCAAGTGCCTGACTGAAACACAAAGCAGTCTATAAGTTTGTTGCGACGATGCTACATCCTGCATCTTTTCTTAATCCCTTCTCCTCCACCAAATTTCTCAGTCTATCCACATCTTCCCAACGGTTCTGTTCTGCATACATATTCGACAAAAACACGTGGTAACTAGTATTTTCTGGATCCAAACTTATGAGCCGATGAACTGCAACTTCAGCAACTTCAGTCGAGTTGCTGCTTTTCCTACAACCGGCCAGAAGAGCTCCCCATATTCTGATATCAGGCTCAATTGGCAATTTGCTCACGAATTCAAGAGCTTCTTTCACATATCCTCGACGACTTAGCATATCTACCATGCACGCATAGTGTGCAAGTTTTGGGGTAACACAAAATTTCTCTTCCATCGCATAAAACCAGTCCCAACCTTCGTCATCAAGTCCACAGTGACTACAAGCAGATAAAACTGATACGAAAACAACATCATTGGGCATAATCCCACTATCCAACATGTTTGAAAAAGTCTCAAGAGCCTCAGTGCCATATCCATTTATCCCATACCCATTAATCATGGAACTCCAGCATATAAGATCTTTGGCAGGCATTTCTTCAAAAATTGCCTTTGCTTGTCTTATACTACCATATTTGCAATATAAATCAATTAAAGAAGATGTAAGAAATGAATTTAATGAGTAACCAACTTTCTTTATGTGAGCATGTATGCTTTCTCCCGTACCTTTATCAGCCATCGTAGTAGAAGCATGTAAAAGACTAACAAATGTTATTTCGTTAGGCTTCTGATTTGCCAATTGCATAGCTTTATATATAATGAAAGCATCAGAAGGAGCCTCACTCTGAGCATATGCTGATATCATTGCGCTATAAATGATAAAATCCTTTTGCTGGATCTGATTAAATAAATGTCTAGCATAGCCCACATTTCCAAATTTAGCATACATATGAAGAAGCCCTGTGACAATGGAAACAAAAGCCATATATCCACTTTTCAGCACAAGAGAATGTAATCCAAAACCAAAATAACGCTCTCGAGCTTGTATAGCTGCCGTTAGTGCTTCCTGTACGATATTTTCATCTGGCTTATAACTACTAAATAGCATATATAAGAAAACATTCAGTGCTTTCCTTGGATTTTTATTTTCCATACATCCACTAATCATAGTCCTCCAAGAAATAAGATCCTTGTGTTGGATTCCACCAAAAACCTTTGCAGACGCCTCAAATTTCCTACATTTAGCATACATATGTACAAGTGAGTTCTGGACGTTTGTATGAGAATTCAACATTGCCTTAAGAGAATACCCGTGAATCTCTTTGCCAAACCATAACTCACCAAGCTCAGCACAAGCTGGTAAGATAGTGACAACAGTCACAAGATTCGGCTTTACACCATAATACTGCATGCCCCTAAAAGTATTAAACGCTTCAACATACATCCCACTCCTCACACACGCAGAAACCATCGCACTCCACAGAACAACATCCTTATTCCATGTTCCCTCAAACAGCTTCAACACAATATTCATATCCCATGCAGAATAAACACTAAGAAGCGCAGTCACAACCGAAACCTCCAACTCAAACCCAAACTTAATAACAAAACCATGCATCACCCTTGTAATATTCTCCGAATGTGTCGCCCCGGAAGCTCTTATCAAGCTCAACATTGTCACGTAATTCACCTTATGCTCATTCACCAACATTATTTTAAACAACTCAATGGCTTCTTGGGACTTATTTCTTTTAACCAAGCTCGATATTCTCGAAGTCCAAGATATAACATTATCATCATTTTCACCAAAAACACCAACTGGGTCATGAACATTTACATGATAATCCCACATACTGCTATAGTATAAGCCACAAAGTGATTTGTTTTTTGAAAAATGTCTTTGGGGCCTTCTGTCAAACATGTGTTGTGCATTCCGAAAAATAGAATACATTCGCTTAAATTGTAACTTCCGATAGGCCTCGGATATGCACTGAGGAGCTAAAGTTGATATAATCACCGGAATTTGCCGGTAAGAAAGGTCTAGCAGCCAGAAAAATCTGATGAAGGTGTTTTTTTCTATATAAATTACTACATTAAAAATATAACGTCTGTCAAGAAAAAATAAGTCTTTTTGTCAAGAAAAAATAATCAACATCTGCATGCTTGGAATTTATATTTTTGTGTAATTATTTCTAAAAATCCTAAAATTTTAATATTGTTTATAAACGTCCGGCAATTTATCAGTTGCTAAGTGCTATTTTTTAAATATCCAAGTTAATGAAATTATGTTAGATATCTTCAAATATTTTCTAAAATATTAAATCAATCAATAAGTTAATTTGTAACAACATCCGTGTAAGTTTAATTAACTGATAATTTTATTATAAATATGTAAAAACCCAAAAAATTTAAATTTTAATGAAATTTTTATAGTGACTATTTAAATGTGCAGTGAGATACATTTATGGATATTGGTATAAACATTTTTATAAATATTAAATTTATTTAAATAAATTAGTACAATAAAAATTATTATTCTCAAACAATTTACCAGATAGTAGTTCATATATTTTAATTTCACACTACGTAGGGGATAAGATAGAAAAGGAATAGGTTGAGCGGTGTCATCAGCTAGGTGTGTGTATCATCTATTAGCTAAGCCTTCTAGCTTGGGTGACTCTTGCCATCAATATATAAAAAATTGCATTGGATAAAGATTAATAAAAAAAGCTAATGAAAGCAGGACCACCACCACTCTATGCAGGATGGTGCTCGACAACATACTGCATTCTAGTACTAATATAGCTGTTGCTGCTTATTTTGTCTTATTAATACTTTTGTTCTATAGCCCAACTGTTAAGGGCATTTCTGGTTTTTACTATGTAATTGAGGCTAGACAATATTCTCTTGGGATCACCATAAAGCTGAATGAAGGTGAATGTAGAAGGGCAGAATGAAAACAACATGTTTAAGTAATAGACTGTGAAAAGAGTTTTTGGACTCCTTCAGCATTCATTTTTTCTCTTTATGGTATCAGAGCTGTGAGTGCGTCCCTTTCAAAACAGATCTGTTACAAACATATTCATTCTCAAATCAAAACCCAGCATAACACCTTCTTGAGAGTTTTTCTTTGCACACGAAGAAATGGCGAATGGTGGCAGATATAATTTTGCTGATATGCAAAACCCTCTATTTCTTCACCCTTCTGATGGCCCAACTTCGATAAGTGTGGCAAAGCTACAGGGTGCAGCTGACTATCGCAGCTGGAGACGTTCGTTGGAAATCCAGCTTTCCTCCAAACGAAAGCTTGGTTTCGTGACAGGAACAATCATTAAAAACACCACTGATGAATCTCAAGGTATGCAATGGGATACTTGTAATGACCTTGTTATTTCCTGGTTGCATAACAATGTCTCTGATAATATTAGAAAGTCAATCTTGTTCATTAACTCTGCTCATGAGATCTGGAAACAGTTAGAACGTCGTTTTCAATTAAGTAATGGGTCTCGCAAATACAAGCTCAACAAAGATTTGTTTGGTATGTCTCAAAACAGAAAAACTGTAAATGAATATTTTACAAATTTGAGTAGTCTTTGGGAAGAGATCGATTCTATGAACATATTGCCTACGGTGACCACTGTCTCCCCTGATGTCACTGCTTTGTTGAAAGCCATAGAAACACAGCGAGAAGAATCCAAGTTGTTTGTGTTCTTAAATGGCTTGGATGAGACCTACAGCTCTCTTCGAAGTCAAATCTTGATGCAAATACCTCTTCCAACTGTGGAGGCTGCTTGTGCTGTTATACAGCAAGAAGAATCTCAGATTGATGTTTTGTCTACTGGTGAAATGGAGTACTCAGCAATGCAGACTAAAGGCCCTGGCTCCAGTGACAATAAGTCTCCACTGTGTACTGCTTGTGGGGGGAAAGGTCATGCCTCTGATAAGTGCTGGTCAGTCACTGGTTACCCAAAATGACATTTCAAATACAGACCCCCAGGTACAAAAGGAAATGGATCTCAACCCTCCAATAGGCAGGGAAACAATAGATACAAGGGTCAAAGAATGGCAAACAATGTCGTTGTTCAAACTCAAGATCAATCAGATGTGGTGTTCACTTCACAGCAGCTGGAACATTTGCTGAAATTGATGCCTCAAAATTCTGCTCTACAATCTTTGAAGGGGACCGAATCAGATGAAGAGCTGGACCATTCATTTTCTGGAATGGTTACATGTAACATGGCAATATCAGACAAGCAGGCCTGGATAGTGGACTCAGGAGCAAGTGACCATATGACATCCAACGTGGAGCTGCTTATTAATGTTAAAGTAGCTCCAAAACATCTGAAGATCAATTTGCCAACAGGAGCAGAGTCAGTCATTACTCATATGGGAGATGTTAAATTAAAATGTGGACTGGTGTTGTTCAATGTTCTTGTAGTGCCTCAATTTAAACACAACCTACTGTCCATCCATAAGCTTGCAAAGGATAATGGTTGTGAAGTGAAATTTTCTCCTCTCACTTGTGAAATTCTTAAAACTGGCACTTCCAAGGTACAAGCTACAGGACACATCAAATCTGGCTTGTATTATCTGGTTGACAGCTTGGAGAATACTGGAGAGCCACAATGCAACTCTGCCGTTGTTGACTCAAATATCTGGCACATTCGATTGGGACATGCTGCTGTTTCAACAATCCAGCACATTCCTCAAATCAAATTGTCAGCTCTTACATCTGAACAGGTATGCATCACCTGCCCTATGGCAAAATTTACAAAATTGCCATATTCTCTCAGTACTTCACTTGCCAATGCTGTTTTTGACTTGATACATATTGATACTTGGGGGCCGTATCGAGTGAATACAAGAGGGAATTTCAGATACTTTCTGACTTTAGTCGATGATAAATCACGGATGACTTGGCTGTATTTAATGAAACTCAAATCTGATTATCTTGATTGTTTTCAGACATTTTACAATTATGTGCACACACACTTTGGGGCTAGAATTAAGTGCATTCGATCAGATAATGCACCTGAATTCACAGACTTCAAGTGTAAAAAGTTTTATGCTGAGTTTGGTATAATCCAACAAAAGTCCTGTGTCGATCGACCTCAGCAAAATGCTAGAGTCGAAAGAAAACACAGACATGTGCTCGAAGTTGCTCGCAGTTTGAGGTTTCAATCAGGCCTTCCTCTGTCATTTTGGGGTGATTTTGTAATGACTGCGGTATACTTGATCAACAGACTGCCTACTAGAGTTTTGCAGTTCAAAATCCCTTATGAGATACTCCATAACGAGCCAGCAGACTATGATAAGATTAGAGCTTTTGGATGCTTAGCTGTGGCGTCCAACCCATCTCACACATCTGACAAATTCCAAGCAAGAGGAGTACCGTGTGTTCTGATTGGGTTTCCATCAAATACTAAAGGCTATAAATTGCTGGACTTGTCCAATATGCAAACATTCTACTCTAGAGATGTTCAATTTCATGAGAGCATATTTCCTTTCAACAAGTCATCTCAAAAATCATATGCAGAGCCTTTGCCATGCCCAATGCCTACTCCAGTTCCAACTCCAGCCCCTGCAGATGACTTGTTCTTTGACGACATTGAACCCAATTCTGACATTAATCAGAATGCAACTGCTGCAAGTCCACCAACTACAAATACAAGCCCTGCAACTGCTCCACAAATTCTGAGGAAATCCACCAGACCAGTTAAACAACCTGCATGGTTGCAGAACTATGTACACTCTCTCCCCTCTACAGCTAATATTGCTCAGGTGGTTGATCACACTGTTCCAAGCCAGTTTCAGTGTTTTCAAGCTTCACTAACCAACACAGTGGATCCACTGTCCTTCAAACAAGCTGTAAAACAAGATCATTGGGTGGATGCAATGAACAAAGAACTAGCAGCTTTGGAAGAAAATAGAACATGGGAAATTACAACATTGCCAGCAAACAAAAAAGCAATCGCGTGCAAATGGGTATTCAAAACCAAGTTCAATCCTGATGGCACGATTGAACGACACAAGGCAAGGCTAGTCATATTGGGCTGCAAGCAAGTATATGGCGTCGATTACCTAGAGACTTTCGCACCAGTAGCTAAGTTGACCACAGTCCGCACTCTCTTAGCGGTAGCAGCTATTCAAGATTGGTTTGTCATACAAATGGACGTCACAAATGCTTTCTTGCATGGTGACCTTCAAGAAATAATCTACATGAAATTTCCTCAAGGGTACACAGGCCTGGGAAGCAGAATTGCTTACAATCAAACAGAGTTAACAACAAATGGTGGTCAGACTTTTGTGTGTAAATTGATCAAGTCTCTTTATGGCTTGAGACAAAGTCCTAGAAGGTGGTTCAGCAAGCTGTCTGAAACTCTGTTGTCTTGGGAGTATCATCAGTCAAAAACTGATTATAGTTTGTTTACAAAAACAACTGAAAGCACTATAATTTTGGTGCTTGTCTATGTGGACGATCTACTAATAGCTGGGAATTCCATGGCAGAAATCAACAATCTGAAAGCATACATGTCTCAGGCCTTCCACATGAAAGATCTTGGAGATGTTCGCTATTTTTTGGGCTTGGAGATTGACAGAACTTCAGCAGGCTTTTTCTTGTCGCAAAAGAAGTATACAATGGACCTGTTGGCTGAATTTGGAATGCAGGATGCCACCCCAGTCAAGCTTCCTATGGACTGTCATCTAAAACTCACTACTGCAAGAGGTGATGTTTTACCTGACCCTCATACTTATCAAAAACTGCTTGGCAAGTTAATTTATTTAACTGTTACAAGACCAGACATCACTTTTCCTGTGCATGTTTTAAGCCAATTTATGCATGCACCCACCAATGTTCATATGCAAGCGGCCAAAAGAGTGCTTAAGTACCTAGTGAGTAACCCAAGTCAAGGTGTGCTTTTAGCTTCTACCTCTGCTGCACAAGTGCAAGCCTACTGTGATAGTGATTGGGCAAGCTGCCCAAACACTAGAAGGTCTACGACAGGATTCTGCATTTTTTTAGGCAATTCACCAATCTCCTGGAAATCAAAGAAGCAAACAGTTGTGGCCAGGTCTACAGCCGAAGCAGAATATAGGGCTATGGCCTTAACTGCGTGTGAAATAACTTGGATCACAGCTTTGTTGAAGGATATGGGCCTTACTGAACTGCCACCAACTATTCTTCAATGTGACAACATGGCAGCTATCTCAATTGCTGCAAATCCAGTCCTTCATGAAAGGACAAAACACATTGAGATAGATTGTCATTTTATCCGGGACAAAATCACATCCGGTTCTCTTGTCACTCACTATGTTCCCTCCCATTCGCAGATAGCCGATATTCTTACCAAACCTTTATCTATCAAGCAGCACTACAGTCTTTTGAACAAGCTTGGAGCATCCGTTGCAAAACCTGCTCAGCTTGAGGGGGAGTAATGAAAGCAGGACCACCACCACTCTATGCAGGATGGTGCTCGACAACATACTGCATTCTAGTACTAATATAGCTGTTGCTGCTTATTTTGTCTTATTAATACTTTTGTTCTATAGCCCAACTGTTAAGGGCATTTCTGGTTTTTACTATGTAATTGAGGCTAGACAATATTCTCTTGGGATCACCATAAAGCTGAATGAAGGTGAATGTAGAAGGGCAGAATGAAAACAACATGTTTAAGTAATAGACTGTGAAAAGAGTTTTTGGACTCCTTCAGCATTCATTTTTTCTCTTTAAAAGCACTAATAGATAACTGGCGCAGAGAGAAGCATAGGAAAGAAGCAACAAGAAAATTGTGAGTTGAATATGATCGAAAGGTAATCTCCTCTTTGTTCATATTAATTCCACTCTGAGTTATATATTTTGAATGTAACTAGCATTAGTGCCCGTGTATGGTATGAAGTTCATATTGTTCTCAATTATAATGTACACAAACATGGTCGATATGAAAAAAAAAATTATATAAAGCGGGAGAGAATAAACAATGCAAAAATATCGTTGGCTGATTATCTATTCCCATACTACTAATTTTATGCATTTAATATCCTGTAGCAAATTGAATTGCATAGATGTAAATGTTCAAGTTCAACGTTCCTTTTAAAAAAGGGTATAATTTTTTGGCAAGAAGGTAATTTGTTATGAAGACTCCATAAGACGTAGTCACCATATCAGGATATGAAGGCATTAAGTGAATATATAGCCACCATCTTTAGTAGGTAAAACCTAAAGATGTGTGTTTACACTCCTCTCTCCCAAAAAAACCCTAATTCTCTCTAG
The DNA here is from genome assembly GCF_001625215.2 of Daucus carota subsp. sativus. Lineage (NCBI taxonomy): Eukaryota > Viridiplantae > Streptophyta > Magnoliopsida > Apiales > Apiaceae > Daucus > Daucus carota. Next base: position 18,795,050 of record NC_030384.2, read on the forward strand.
CCTCTCTATTTTGTTGTAGCCGCCGGGGGCTTCCATCGGTTTTCACCGGTGGAAAGCCCCGAATCAGTTAACTGCTTTGTTTTATTTTTAGTTTTTGAATAATACTTCTTCTCGGGAAACTTAGATCCAGAGCCATCGGAGATTTCGTTGTCTCTCTCCCAAGCGGGTGAGTCGCAGTTCGATTTTTCTTATTTTTGTGGTTCTGCTCGAGATCTATCATCGGGGGATTCTTAGATCTAAAACCATCGGAGATTTCGCTGTCTTTCTCCTCTATTTCAAGTGGGTGGATTTTCAGTCGGATTTCTCTTGTTTCTGTGGTTCTATCTAAGGTTGTTTTCTCTCCCTGGTGAGAGCTTTGTTTTTCGCTTCTTAATTGTAAGCGGGGTTTGATTTGGTATGAAAGTTTGTATGGAATCGCAGTTCTGGTCGATAGCTCAAACGATAGCTCTATCGGGGCATGATGAAGAGGGTACCAGTAATTCAACGAGAATGCATTAAGCGGGTACTTGTATTTGTACATACGTTTTCTTCAAAATATCGTTTAACTGTCTCTTTGTGAGAACAGGCGATTGCAATTTACTGTTTGTTCGACTCGATCATTGGTGTAGATGCCGTATGGCTTTTTATTATTAGATTAACACCTTTGTTTCAAAAAAATTAAAATGTTGAATTAAAAGGATAAAGGAAGCAACATATTGAAGACTTGCAAGAAAGTTTACTTTTAAGTGGTCAAATGATTGTTATCCACTTCCCTCCACAAATCACAAGAGAGGAAAAAGGTGTTGGTAAAATTTACAACTACATGTAGGGACAAAGATAGAGGAATTTTATTTTTTATATAATAGAATCTTTAACCGGGAATGTGAAATTGAAACCATATATTATTTCTCCCTCAAGTCTCAGACTTGCAAATAGATAAATACATGTAATCTCTTCATTATAAAATATTTAAAATAGCATTTTAAGATATAAATGAGCTTATTACAAGCCAAATCAAACAGAAAAAAACAATACACAATCGAATGCAGATTTTGTATAAAATAAATGCTATATAAATTGATGGCATATTAACAACAAGAAAGGGAGTAAGTTTTTTGCCCTTTTAATAACACATACCCAATCCATCTAAAATCAGTTGGCCTCATGAAGTAACGCCACATAATATATTACAAAAGATATTCTTTTGTACACTTGGTTCTCCATATGATCTTCATTAGACATTTTCACGAGATAAAACGGTAAACAAATAAATATACACTTTTGTCATATCATTCTTCACAGTCTTCATGAAAGGAATCTGATATGGCTGTTGTGGCGCGCAAATCAAGATTCTATTTTGCTCCAAAAATCATTTACGTGTTTTTATGCAATATGTAATACTTAGCTTTACAACACAAGCCAACCAGTATGCTTGAAATTCCCTCTGGCTTTGACAACTTTCTTAACTTGAAGGAGCAAGGGAATTTTCTTTACGATATTCTACCTGCTTTTCCATAGCACTTCTCTCTGAAATATATAAAGTACAAATTAAGAAAAGTACAGATACAGTACCATAAAAATACACGTCGTAGGGGCAACATAATAATTTCTAAATCAATGCTGATTCAAATTTTTGTTGAAAGTATTTGTAGTTCAAAAAATAGTGTTAATGAATAGTGATATATACTTTTGTGGTCGTTGCTTACAGATGCTGCATCCCATATACAAAAATGACTTTTGGCGTCGCCCCTTTAGCGTCGGTTAAAGACAAAACCGACGCTATAGATACTTTAATGCGTCGGTCGGGCAAAACACTGACGCTTTAGGTTCACTTGTAGCGTCGGTCGCAAGAACGCCGACGCTATAGGTTCACTTGTAGCGTCGGTCGCGATAACGCCGACGCTATAGGTTCACTTGTAGCGTCGGTCAAGAAAACGCCGACGCTATAGGTTCACTTGTAGCGTCGGTCAAGAAAATGCCGACACTATAGGTTCACTTGTAGCGTAAGTTAAGAGAATACTGACACCGTAAACTAATTTATTGTGTCGGTTGTTCAGAATGCCGACACTTTAGGTGTTATACTGTTTTTAAAATTATATTATATTATATAATTTTATAATTAATTTAACATATGATTCTACGTAAAATATAGTTTTAATATTATATTTAAAATTATATCATATAAAATACAATTAAAAATTTGAAATATTTATTATTAAAAATATAATCTTATAATTATAATTAAGTTATATTATTTATATTATAATATAAAAATATTTTTTTTATAATTAATTTTTTTATTATATATAATATAATTTTCAAATTAAAAATTTTATATTATTAGCAAAATTATCTTTTATAGTGCAAAAACGAGAACATGAAAGTTTTATATTCATAAATTATTTCATAAATCATTTTTCTTAATTAATTATAATTATTTTTTTCTTTTTTCAATTAGTTTCATTTAAAAAGTAACGGTAGTACATTGTAATACGGAAAACATAAAAAAAAAACATAGCTAGCAGTAGATGGATAATACAATTGGGAAAATTATATCATATAAAATATAACTAAAAAATTGAAATATTTATTGTTAAAAATACAATCTTATAATTATATATATTAACTTAAATTGTATATATTATAATTTAAAAATATATATTAAATATATTACCAAAATTATATATTATATTATTATAATATAATATAAAAATATATTATAATATATAACTTAAAATATATTTAAATTATGTTATAACATATAATATTATTTTAAAATTGTGACGATCCAGATTTTTAAAAATCAGTTTATTATTATATTCATGATTTGTCAGATAAAGTAGGTAGTGTGATGAGTTTCTAAAATTATTTATTTAAATAATTTCTGGTTACGTGGGATTTTGAATATATTTAGATGTCAAAAACCTTTATATTATGAGATTAGGAGTCATAAATTTCTATTTTATAAATAGATTTTTATTTATAATTATTTTTATTTATTATTATTTATAATAATTATATTGCTTTTAGGAAAAAAAAGAACCATAGTAGCACTAGTACAAATTGACACAGCACATAAGTACATCGTTAAAGAAAAAATAAATGAATTTTTTTTTGAGAGCAGCGGGAGGAACCGAATTGGGATTTGGGTGCTAGGGTTTTCAGTGAATCAGAGGTAAATCACGATTGTGATAATTGATTTCTTCAATTCGTGATGCTTATATATATATATATATATATATATATATATATATATATATATATATATATATATATATATATATATATATATATAGAGTCCCACTCTATGGAGAATCAGTTTATGTGGAGAACCATGGAGACCCCTTATCCAGCCCTTAAAATTTTAATATTAATCCAACGGCTGATATTAATTTTGATATAACATATAAAAACAGAACTCAACTACTCAAAAACAAACACGGCGTGACCGTTATACACACACCTATACACACGACTGAAGAGAGAGAGAGAGAGAGAGCAAGAGAAAAAGCGCAAAGGAGATTCGACCGAGCGTGTGATTTCTGGCGAGCAAGAGAAGGCGGATTTCAATCAAAGATTACGAATCACAAACACGATACAGAATGCTGGGAAAAGGTAACCGAAATTGACGATTTCAGCTTGTTTTTACACTCGATTGTATTGTTTTTACTGATTCTGTTAATTTTGCGAATGTTTTGTTATAATTTGAGCTTGATTTGACTTTGATTTGAGGTTGCATGTGTGTTTATGCTTCTAAAATCGAGTCGATTAAGGAATTTATAAGTTTAGGTTTAAGAAGCTATGATTCTATTATAGAAACACAGATATATTAAGTGTTTAATCATTAATACCTAATTAACATAATGATTCTATAATTTATTAAGCTATAGAGTCAATTTGAATATGCTTCACTTTTGTCAAAAGCATCAGGAATGTAGAACTGGTTCTACAGTAGAGTCATTAGATCAGAAATCCTCAGAGCTAGGTATTATGTGAAAACAAATGATTCTGTGATAGAGTCAATGTAATATATTGTAATTTGTTTTTGTGAAAGCATCAGGAATTTAGATCTGGTTCTACAGTGGAGTCATTTCATCAGTAATCCTGACAGCTATGTGTTATGTGTAAAACAATGTTTCTGTTATAGAGTCAATTTGATTTGTTGTAATTTGGTTATTTGAAAGCATCAGGAATGTAGAACTGGTTCTACAGTAGAGTCATTAGATCAGAAATCCTCAGAGCTAGGTATTATGTGAAAAACAAATGATTCTGTGATAGAGTCAATGTAATATATTGTAATTTGTTTTTGTGAAAGCATCAGGACTTTAGATCTGGTTCTACAGTGGAGTCATTTCATCAGTAATCCTGACAGCTATATGTTATGTGTAAAACAATGTTTCTGTTATAGAGTCAATTTGATTTGTTGTAATTTGGTTATTTGAAAGCATCAGGAATGTAGAACTGGTTCTACAGTAGAGTCATTAGATCAGTAATCCTCAGAGCTAGGTATTATGTGAAAAACAAATGACTCTGTGATAGAGTCAATGTAATATATTGTAATTTGTTTTTGTGAAAGCATCAGGACTTTAGATCTGGTTCTACAGTGGAGTCATTTCATCAGTAATCCTGACAGCTATGTGTTATGTGTAAAACAATGTTTCTGTTATAGAGTCAATTTGATTTGTTGTAATTTGATTATTTGAAAGCATCAGGAATGTAGAACTGGTACTACAGTAGAGTCATTAGATCAGTAATCCTCAGAGCTAGGTATTATGTGAAAAACAAAAGATTCTGTGATAGAGTCAATGTAATATATTGTAATTTGTTTTTTTGAAAGCATCAGGAATTTAGATCTGGTTCTACAGTGGAGTCATTTCATCAGTAATCCTGACAGCTATGTGTTATGTGTAAAACAATGTTTCTGTTATAGAGTCAATTTGATTTGTTGTAATTTGGTTATTTGAAAGCATCAGGAATGTAGAACTGGTACTACAGTAGAGTCATTAGATCAGTAATCCTCAGAGCTAGGTATTATGTGAAAAACAAAAGATTCTGTGATAGAGTCAATGTAATATATTGTAATTTGTTTTTTTGAAAGCATCAGGACTTTAGATCTGGTTGTACAGTGGAGTCATTTCATCAGTAATCCTGACAGCTATGTGTTATGTGAAAAAAAAGGATTCTGTGGTAGAGTCAATTTGATTTGTTGTAATTTGGTTATTTGAAAGCATCAGGAATGTAGAACTGGTTCTAAAGTAGAGTCATTAGATTGGAAATCCTCAGAGCTAGGTATTATGTGAAAAATAAATGATTCTGTGATAGAGTCAATGTAATATGTTGTAATTTGTTTTTTTGAAAGCATCAGGACTTTAGATCTGGTTGTACAGTGGAGTCATTTCATCAGTAATCCTGACAGCTATGTGTTATGTGAAAAAAAAGGATTCTGTGGTAGAGTCAATTTGATTTGTTGTTTTTTTGTTTTGTAAGATTATCAGAAATGTTTAACTGGTTCTACAATAGAGTAATTGTATTAGTAATCCTCAGAGCTATGTTTTTTGTGAAAGACAATGATTCAGTAACAGAGTCAATTAGAATTGCTGTAATATGCTTTTATAATGAAATAGAATTGTAGATATGGTTCTACAGTGGAGTCATTATATTAGTAATGATTATAGCTATGTTTTATATGGAAAACAATGATTTTTTGATAGTGTAAATTGCATATCACTGTAATTCATCAGGATTGTAATGCATCAGGATTATAATGTATCTGTAGTTGTTTCTATTAAATATTTTCAACACACTGACTGTATAATACATCGCAGGACTTAAAATAAAATCCGGAAAGAAGAGTGGAAGCAAAGCATCAGGACATAATAAAAATAAAGGAAAACGACTACGAATAATCTGTAGAACGCGTCATGAAGGACAATTGGACACAAAAAATTTTGATGAGTATATGAGGTAAATTATTTGGCACATTATAACTATTAGGCAGTTTGGTAATTTTGGTAACCTATAACATGTTTGTTATAGGTTGATTTTGAAGATTATACCAGAAGAAAGGAAGACAGGATGTTCGTTTTTCGACCCTATGTTCTTCATATCATATATGGATGCAGTTAAAAAGGCAAAGAAAAAAGATTGTACTGCAATTGAGAAAAGCAATGTGTGGAAGTGGATAAAGAAGCAAAAGATATTTGCTTGCAGATATGTTTTTGTTCCCATCTGCCAAAGGTATATAACAAAAACGTAAAACCTATAAATTATTTTACTGCTCCTAATGGGGTTTAATCATTTGACAGTAATCATTGGAATCTTCTCATACTCTGCAACTTGGGAGAAGATTTGGAGATGAATGAAAAAAGTCCATGTATGCTGTTATTGGACTCACTTCAAGAAGCAGAACCAAAGAACCTAGAACCGTGCATCAAACAGTACAATCTCTATTTGATTAGTATTTTAGAATTTAATGATTTATTTATGACGACTGTGTTGTTTTAATAGGAACTTTTTCATGCAGATTTGTGTACCAAATGTATAAGAATGAGTCAGTACAAGGAACTGATGATGTTTTCCAGTTCGATTTGAGTATTCCAATGGTTCCTCAACAGGATGACGGTGAAAAATGTGGATACTATGTTCTTTACTATATGTTCAAGTTTTTGATGTCTTGTCCAGAAAACTTCAACATTAATGAACATGGTGGCTTTGTAAGTATATATTATTATTTAATTCTACTATTTATAATATATTTTTGTTAACAAATAACAACCAAATTAAAAATGTTTAACAGATGAATAGCAGTTGGTTCACAGAGGAAGAGATGAACAACTTTTTCAACAATCTATCATCAGAGAAATTGCATACTGACCAAATGCAAGCTTCAGAAGACATAATTGTGGTCAAGGAAAAGAGTATGCAAAATTCAATCTCATTAATTTAGAATAATATAATCACTTTGTTGGATTACAATTGTGGTCTTTGTTGATGCATAGATCTTTCAAGTAATATGGAAGTTGATGGCCAAAATGTCGATAATGAAATTGCTGCTGAAGAAATTGAAAAACTTTCTAAAGATGAAGAAGAGGCTGAGATGGTGGTACAATGTGAACCTATTCGTTCACTAGTTGTGTACACTCCAGAGAGCTCGCAGGAGCAGCAAGAACCCAACCAACCAACACCACCTGCATGTAAACTTCAATTAGAATAATATTTTTTATATTGTATAATAAATAGTGCTATCCAGATTTCTTATGTCTAACACTGTTTGTTTTTGTAAACAGCTGAAACAATTGCCACTCATGAAAAAGATGGCAAGGAAAAGCTGGCTGCTGCTGCACCTTCTGTGAGAAAATCTCCAAGGCTACAACCTATAAAAGAAGATGAAGAAGATTTCTCTATTCATATTGTCGACCCTGAGGGAGGAGAAAATGCAGACAAGGGACCAGCAGAAAAAGCACAAAGAAAAGTAAGGGCGACAAAGAATGAAGGTGTCAATAAAAGGAAAGCCGTAGAAGAGGTAAATAGTTACACTATAACAATACTTGTTCATTGTTCATCCCATTTTACAACAGTAGAGATATAAAATATACATGGTTTCTATTGTATAGTACAGTTACACATTTGTAAAAACATTTAAATGGTCTGATTCTGTAACATAAGTAAAATAGTGCCAATTTTTTAATAATTATAGTTGGTTCCACTTTAGAAGCAAAATTAATGATTACTGATGAATACATCAGGATTACTGATGAGTGCATCAGGATTACTGATGACTGCATCAGGATTACTGATAGTCATCATCTCAGGTAGTAGCACTGTTAAGCTATTATTCTAAGATGAGCTTTAAAAATATTTGATTCATACGGATCATAATGATTACTAATGAGTACATCAGTATTGCTGATGAGTGCATCAGGATTACTGATGAGTGCATCAGGATTACTGATAGTAATCATCTCAGGTTTACATTCCACAGTAGAACTGTTGAGCTATGTTCTAACATGAACTTTAATTTTTACAACATAATATTTAATATTTAATGAGCTATGTTTAATATTTGATACAGGTACAACATAATAAGGAAAAGAAATTGAAGAAAAAGGTGGAAGCAGAGAATGAAGATGAAGAAGTGGAAGAAGAAGAAGAAAAAGATGATGATGAGAAACCAAAAAAGATTTTAATCCGTGCTTATCCATCAACATTTTCAAAAACAATCTCAAGGCTGTCTGAAGCTCAAAGGCAGTGGGTGAAATCTGCTGGGTTTGGTGCACTCCTTCATTTTACTCTTGGTGAGGAACTGCCACACAAGACAATAGTTAATTGCTTATGGTGGTTCGAGCACAATAAATGTGAGTTTGGTCTATTCCCAAATCGGAATCTTAAAATAACAGAGGATGATGTTTTTGACATAATTGGTCTACCACAAGGGAAATTGGATGTTAAACTTGAAGATTCTAAAGATAAAATCCAAAGCTGGGGCAAACAATTTAAAGAAAGGCAGCCAAGCAGGATCACTGAAAAGATGTTGCGTGAAAAGATTGCAGAGTCTCGTGATGCCGATGAACATTTCAAGCAGAACTTCATGATTCTGATGGCTAACCTTTTCATCAGAACAGATAAAACGTCCTTTGTTTGCCCCAAAATCCTGAGGTTCAGTGGTAATTTTGACAATGCAAGAGACTACAATTGGTGCAAACTTGTGATACAAAATTTGAAAGAGGCTCATGAACAATGGTGGAATGATCCAAAAACACAATACTACACTGGTTGTTTTGTTTTTCTTCTTGTAAGACACCTTGAAACATTTGATACTCTTTTTTACTATATATGTATAACTTCTGCCATCGTCTCTTATGACTTTCTATTTTGTCTGTAGTACTTTTATCTAGCTAGGACAAGCCATCCTGATGTTAGAGTGAAGAAAACATGGCCTGCCTTTGTTGGCTGGAAGAATTCATGCATTGATGACAGAGCAAAGAGGGAGGGTCTTGATAATAATTTTGGTTATGGAGATATTGTAAGTAGATAGTCTATATTCTTTCTACATATAGTCATGAATATAAAAAATGCCAATTATTTATATAATTATGCAGGTTCCAGAATTTGAAACTCCTGATGAAAGCAAACAAAATGATGTGAACTCTGAACAGTACAAGGTATAAAAATAATAAAAAATGAAGATGATTCTATAGTAGAACCACCATATTAAATATAACTGTTTTTGATTATGTATCCTTTTTAACTTGAGTTTTTGTTTATTTCCATAAATAAATGAATATAAATGATGTTTTTATTCTATAATACTGGGTGGGAACAGCAACTTCACCACACCTAAAGAAACATTGAAGGGCGTAGGACCCAGTCGGCTGTTTTCTCCACAAGACAATGTTGATGCATCAATATTGTCAATTGCAAGAGATGTTGAACAGAATCACAATAGCACTGAGGTGCTCACAGAGGATGTAAGAAAATTTATTAGAATCAAGTAATTTACTATAGATTCATAACTATGTGCAAGTACTAACATACATTAATGAAACTAGGAGATATCGTCAAGATTACAGCATCATTTATCACAAATGGAAAAGCTGAAGAAAGAATTTGGTGAAACACTTGACAAGGGGAAACAGCTGTTCCCAGAAAGTGATAAAATGAAAGAATATGAACAGAGGTTTGAAGAGATGACAACAGGAAGGTGAAAGATTTAAATAATACTTTTACTACATAACTTTCTGAACATAACTTGTTTAGATAGATTCTTAGAATTATTTTTTACTCTTTGGCAAAACAGTATTGATAAAGGCTGGGATTTTTTCACATACAAAGACTGGAAAACATTTGACATTTTAATGCTCCCGGAAAATGAAAGGGCTTTTAATAAGATGCACGACATAGATGACTTTTTAGATGATTTAAAATTAGGGGGTCAGGTGGTTGATAGTAATATTTACACAAAACATATTACTAGGAATGAACCAAGCTATGCTGCATATGGACTCAACAATCATCTGAAAAGGGTACTCAAACCAACTGATCATCAGAAGTCTCCATTCAAAATCCGAGGGATTGATCTCAACACACAAAGGTTCAGCAAAGATGAAGAAGAAGTATGGAGCTGGATTAATGGAAGAAAGAACCGAGCAATGTGAGTATATATTTAGTATACATTTTAGTTTCAAATAGCAGATGGTTATTGACTATAATGACTCAATCGTGATTTATAAAATATTATGATTCAGTGTTAGAGTCATTTGGAAACCATTCCATTCCTTTAAGTAATGATACATGACAAGTATTTGGATACTGACTGTATTTCACAGCTGTCAAATAAAAAATCATCAGTATTTTGATCCTGACAGTATTTCATATATATATAATCCTGACAGTATTTAATATGGTTGACACTATACTTTGCAAAAGCAAAAGCTAATAATTGACTCTGTTTTAAACATGCAGGATTGAGATATTCCTCTGGAACAACGTTACTTGCTTGAAGCATCACATTCAAAGCCTACAAATTGGAAAAGAAGTGTTGTTCCATGTTGTTGATGCTTATACAAGCATACTAAACGAAGATGAAAAATTCAGAGCAGCAGAGTCTCCTTATAGGTTTTTCTGCAGTACAATGGTGACAGTAAGTTAATCACAAATAATCTACAGTCTGTTATTTCATATTCCATGTTATATATTATATCTGCAGAACTCATATTATATGTTTAGAATTTTTATTAATAACTGTTATATGTGTCTTTAATGGTAGATGGGAAATGTGGTTAAAGGAAGCCAATTGGTAGCAAACAGTACTGATCCAAATATAACATACATGAAGTTCAAATCCAACATGGATGCAATTTTGTTCAAGCACAGAGTTGATATTAATCATGTTGATCTGGTATATACTCTATCCATATTTATCATTTATAACAATGTGAGATTATTTCCTATTTTCATATTTAGATTGTGAGTAAATATATTTGTTTTTTTTTCAACCAAAGATCTTCTTCCCAATCTCCTCTGGAAACCACTTCTACCTGATATGCTTCAATTTAAGGAAGATTTGTGTTGACATAATTGACAACCGAAGTGGAGACCGTGTAGATATCATGTATGATAGAATACCTGAAGCCCTGGTATGCAACTTTTTCCAGTTTTAAATAAATATAGTAATTTATGTTTTATTTGATTATATTAACCAACTATTATATTTTTAACTATACGTTTCAGCAAGAGAACTTTGGGTTATACATGGCACAGAAAAGCCCAAGAAAAATCAAGTTGTTAAATAATGCTCCAGTGCAACGTCTAGAAATGAAATGGAGAACTTCAAATAAGAATGTAGACTCTGGAGTGTTTGTGATGCATCATATGGAAACATATATGGGATATACTCTGCGCAACTGGGATTGCAAATTTGCTGCGGAGGTTGGATGCAAAACTAACTTAATTTTGTTTCTAAAATAATTTCAAGTTTGGATTAGATATGTGTTTTTTTCTCTTTTATGACCATTTGTGACAATCATATTTACAGGGTATTGAACAGAAAAGGCAATTGGAGAAGGCAAGAAAAATATATGCTGCAAAGATTGTCTACTCAGAAATAAACATCTTGAAAGACCACATGAAAACAGAGATAAAGTTTGTTAATCAGAACTAGACTAGACTGAACTTGTAAAAATATATTGATTAATCTTGGATAATTGTGTTGCATCAGTATTTCTGTTCCTGAAGTATTTGAATACTGACTGTGTTTCACATCTGTCAAATTATAAATCATCAGTATTTTGATCCTAACAGTATTTCATTTATGTATTTTAACTCTTAACACATGGTTCTCTTGTAGAACCAAATTGTCATCATCAGTATTTTACTTTTAAGACATGATTCCCTTGTAGAATGAAATTCATGTCATCAGTATTTCCAATCCTGACAGTATTTAATCCTTAAGACATGATTCTCTTATAGAATCAAACTAACATCATCAGTAATTGATTTTTAACATATTCTGTATGTTCAAAAAACATGATTCTCTTGTAGAATCAAATTTAAATCATCAGTATTTTTGGATCCTGACAGTATTTAAAATCTTAACACATGATTCTATTGTAGAATCAAATAAACGTCATCAGTATTTAATCCTTAAAGACATGATTCTCTTATAGAATCATATTTGACATCATCAGTATTTTGGATCCTGGTAGTTTTTCACAGCTGTCAGTAATTCAATTTTAGCATCATAAGTAAATTGAATTTAAACACATTAACTTTACTCATCAAAACATGATTCTTTTGTATTTCACTGAAAACGAAGTCAGAATTCAGAGAGTCTCTTGTTTTCTTTAAATAGAGTTTCATCTCAGTTTACTTTTTCTCACTTCTTCATCACCATCTCACCATGTCTGCTAAAGATCTTCTCGCCGAGTTTAATAGGGCAGTGGAGTCTGATCCTCCGCCACTTATGCCAGATCCGAACGCGGTTCCTCCGCCTCCTCCTCGCCCAACCTTAGGCGAACTTCAGGTCCTCATCACCGAGCTTCAGGCGAGGATAAGGATGCTTGAAAGGCGAAACGACCGCCTTGAAGACAAAATAGATGAGCTGCAGGAAGAAGTGAAGGAGTTGAAGATGGAGAACTCCTTCTTAAGGGATAAAACTGATAACGACTACTAAGTCGTTTGCTTGTAACTTTTGCTTGTAACTCCTCGCCCCATCACGGGCTTCTATTAATGAAAATATTTCCATTGTGTAACTTTTACTTCTTTCGTCTTCGAATTTTATTTTCATAGCAATCGATGATTATACCATTGGCTTTTATACTTAATCAACCACAATAGATTAAAATAAATTATTCAAAAACACAACATACCAAAAAAGATTAGATGCAATCAAACATTCATTTTTCATTAATAATAATATATTTAAAAAAGAAGACAGTACATAAAGGAAGACCTATCTAGCCCTATCAACTAGAAGACTCTTCCTCTGCCTTCTTCTCCTCCTCCTCCTGCTTGTGGAGGATACTGGACATCATCCCCGCGAATCGAATGATCCATTCGCGGCGTCTGATGGCAGCAAGCCTCCTTGCCTCGGCTTCTTCACGGAGGCGCTCCTCATGAAGGTAGCAGTTCATTGTCAGAAACTGGACCTCGAGATGTGTCTCGAAGTCCATTTCTTCAACAACCTCATCAGGGAGGCTGAGAACATGGTAGCGAACACCCCAAACAGTGACGCTGAAGCAGCGCTGGCAGATGCGGACGGAACCGTCAGAGAGAGACATTTTCAAAAAACAAAAGGGTTGGAGAAGAAGATGAAAGGTTTTAGATAAGAAAGGGTTTCTGATATGAGTGTTACAGTAGGCTTACATGCATGCCTTTTTATAGAATAGTGTATTAAAGAACTGAAGAGACATTTATTTAAAAGGAGGAGGAACATTTAATCAATACGGGTTGGGAAGAAGCATGAATACTGGTGCAAGTAATTATGATTCCGGAACAGAAGCAAACTTATGATTTTCATTTTCATCCAAACGACCGTTTATATTATCTATGATTTAAATTAGTAATTATGATAAAACAAATAATTTAATAAAAACCATGTATGATTTTATTTAGTTTTAAACTTATCTTTCTTAAAACAAAAAAAAACAAAAAATTATTAACAATTGTAATAATGTTTTTATTTAAATAATAAAATATACAGTAGGAATTAATTATTCTAAAACCCAAACCATAAACCCCAAATGTTAACGATTTCAAATTTATTTATTCCGCCTACGTCTCGGCTTCAGGCCTTCGGCCCTTCAGCCTCGCCTTAATTAGGGATTTAGGCTCGAGGGAGTAGGGCCTACCGGCCCTACACCCTCAATCCTAAACCCTAACCGTCGGGCAATTTAATAGACATTAGGAATATAAAACCGCTCGAGGGAGTAGGGCCTACCGGCCCTACACCCTCAATCCTAAACCCTAACCGTCGGGCAATTTAATATACAGTAGGAATTAATTATTCTAAAACCCAAACCATAAACCCCAAATGTTAACGATTTCAAATTTATTTATTCCGCCTACGTCTCGGCTTCAGGGCCTTCGGCCCTTCAGCCTCGCCTTAATTAGGGTTTAGGCTCGAGGGAGTAGGGCCTACCGGCCCTACACCCTCAATCCTAAACCCTAACCGTCGGGCAATTTAATATACAGTAGGAATTAATTATTCTAAAACCCAAACCATAAACCCCAAATGTTAACGATTTTAAATTTATTTATTCCGCCTACGTCTCGGCTTCAGGGCCTTCGGCCCTTCAGCCTCGCCTTAATTAGGGTTAGGCTCGAGGGAGTAGGGCCTACCGGCCCTACACCCTCAATCCTAAACCCTAACCGTCGGGCAATTTAATATACAGTAGGAATTAATTATTCTAAAACCCAAACCATAACCCCAAATGTTAACGATTGTTTTTAAATTTATTTATTCCGCCTACGGTCTCGGCTTCAGGGCCTTCGCCCTTCAGCCTCGCCTTAATTAGGGTTTAGGCTCGAGGGAGTAGGGCCTACCGGCCCTACACCCTCAATCCTAAACCCTAACCGTCGGGCAATTTAATATACAGTAGGAATAATTATTCTAAAACCCAAACCATAAACCCCAAATGTTAACGATTTTAAATATTTAAATTTAAGTAATAAATTAAGAATTTCTTTCCCCTAAACAAATAATTCAAAACAAACAAAAGTGCGCTAATTTTAAAAAAACAAAGAAGCGGGAAAACCAATCAGCATTTATCAGAAAGTACAGAACCAACTTAACACTCTTTCATAACTTCCACTCCACTACACAATCGACGGTTTTCAAATTCAATTCTCCAACTAAGCTTTCTCATCTCTTTCAGATTAACATCTTCAATCTTCAAATTCTAGTAAATCTAAATCACATTTCACTAACTTCATCAAAATGCAGACCTCTCCTTCATGAACACCAAGTGTTCGATAAAAGGGTACGAGTTTGCCCCAAACAATTTCTGTGCACCTTTAGAGAAATCTGTGTTTCCTGATGATTTTCATATCATTATAGACTTTTTGACTTGTAGTCCAATTTATTACGCATTGACTCAACCTACTAAGGTTACTTTCAAAAGTGTAATGCAAATTTGGAGCACTTTAAAGTTTATAAATGGAGGCCAACAGAGAAATCAAAATTGACGTTCAATTACAATGGCAAGGAGTATGTCATCACACCGGAGGTGGTGGAGGAAGCACTGC
The DNA here is from genome assembly GCF_001625215.2 of Daucus carota subsp. sativus. Lineage (NCBI taxonomy): Eukaryota > Viridiplantae > Streptophyta > Magnoliopsida > Apiales > Apiaceae > Daucus > Daucus carota. Next base: position 18,810,272 of record NC_030384.2, read on the forward strand.
ATCTTCCAAAATTAGAAGAAAAAACTCCAGAATATATTACAGCTGATGTGCTTATTGCGTTTTTGAAATTACTGGGATATAATGGTGATCCTGACAGGATTGGAGTACTGCAGAGATCTCGCCTGAAGAAGCAATGGAACTTGTACTTTGATTATATCACTAGATGCTTCTTGAACAAGGTTTCAAACTTTGATGCTATTCCATCAGGATCACTTGAAATTGGGTATTCTCTTATCTACAACACTGTGTTTGATTATGGAAATTTCATCCTTAACTTGATAGGTACTAGAAAAGAGGATAAGCTTAAGTATATCTGTTATGTTAGGTTTTTACAGTTGATTTTCATCATATGTGCCCCTCTGCTGATTTTCCTGATGACGAATTAGTACCTATTAGTAAGATTTCAGAAACAGGGATTAAGCCATAATAAATGGTGATAAGAAAAATAATTTAGAAGGTGAATGTTTCGTTCCTAAAGAAGTGTGGCAATTTCTTAGCACAAACATGGCAGAAAAATATAATTTGGTTACTACTAGTGTTCCATCATCAACTACTGATATGGCACTAGACAGTTCACCAATTCGTCAAAGCCCAAAGAGAAAAATCAAGGACATCACTAAACAGAAATCAAAAGTAAAAAAAAAGAAGGTTGTGGCATCAGGAATGGCATCAGATAATAAAAAAAAGAGATGGACTCAACAGATACACAAATGCAGAAACCTCCTAGAAAAAGGAAGCTTAGAATTCTGGATGTTGATTCAGATCGTGATGAAAGCACACCTCCTTCAGTGAATATCAGCAATACAGAAACGATTGATCCTGCAAATTCTGGGAAAAAGGCAGAGACCAATGTGTATAAGAGGAAAAGACTTGTGAAGTGCTCAAACTACGTTCCTACATTACAATTCAATGAACTTGTTGAGGAAAAAGTCAATCCCCTTCCTGAACTTGATGAAATGATGATTCAAGACATGAACAAGACAACTGAAATTGCTGACACTGAAGAACGGATTATGACGCAAGAGGTTTCAACTCAATTACAGGAAGCAGCTGGAAATTTGGATATGGTCATTTATCAACCTCTAATCAGTGTGAACCCTATTCATGAAGTTCCTGTAGAGAAAAATCTTCAAAGTAAGAATTTAAATATCAAGCATGATTTTCATTAAATGGTTTATTTATATAGAATGGATAATTTTATATGATTCAATGCATACTCTTTTTGCCAAACCGTTATTAGTATCAAATTTTATATGTATTTATAGATTTTTCATATGATTCTATAGTATAATCATCTCATTAAGATAATTTCATCTATGTCAGTTCCTGATGAGGATATTCATCAGGAACTGGTAACAGCTCATCACTTTTGGAGAATAAAAATTTATATACAATTTATAGATTCTGTAATAGAAGCATTCATATAAAGAATTTTGATTCTATCATATGATCATATAATATAATCACCTAATTAAGATAATTTCATTCTATGTCAGCTCCTGATGAGAATAATCATCAGCAACTGTTAACATCTCATCAGTATTGGAGAATACAAATCTATAAACAAATTATAGATTCTGTAATAGAAGCATTCATATACAGAATTTTATTTCTATCATATGATTCTATAATATAATCATCTAATTAAGATAATTCCATTTTATGTCAGTTCCTGATGAGACTAATCATCAGGAATTGTTAACATCTCATCAGTATTGTAGAATACAAATTTAAAAAAAATTTATAGATTCTGTAATAGAAGCATTCATATACAGAATTTTGATTCTATCATATGACTCTATTATATAATCATCTAATTAAGATAATTTCACTCTGTCAGTCCTGATGAGAGTAATCATCAGGAACTGTTAACAGATCATCAGTATTGGAGAATAAAAATTTAAAAACAATTTATAGATTCTGTAATAGAAGCATTCATATACAGAATTATGATTGTATTATATGATTCTATAACATAATCATCTCATTAACATAAATTTCATTCTATGTCAGTTCCTGATGAAGCTACAACTACAACAAAAACGGACAAAAATGACAAGGGAAAAAATCCTATTGTCGAAGATGAAGATGTCCATGACAATTCTGATTCCTCTGAAGATGAGTCTGACCCAGAGTTGGCTGAAGTTCTTAGAATTTCAAGGAAAAGTATTTCTGGAAGCAGCAGCAAATTTATGCAAGAGCAAATATCTTTTGACAGCTCAGACTTAAAGAAAAAATGGAAGCAACAACAATACTACACCAAGGTCTTAGGTCTGAGCTCAAAGATTTGCATACTGTAACAGATAAGCTTCAAGAAAATATCAAATCTTCAGAAAACACTTTCGCAACAAAAAGTGAGATGAGCACTTTGTCTATGAGAGTAGATAGTCTTGAATCAAAGTTCACAGATATTACAGGGAAACTTGATGAAATTCTTCAATTG